>NC_064851.1:10581157-10881157 GCF_024139225.1 Suncus etruscus | reverse complement strand
AGGGCATTTGCCTTGCACATGCTGACCCAGGACAAACCTGGGTTTGATCCCCAGCGTCCTATATGGTCCCCCAAGCTAGGAGTGATTTCTGAGCACAGAGCCAGGAGTAACGCCTGAGCATTGCTGGACATAGCCCAAAAAACAAAAATAAAATGAAATAAAAGAGCAAAGGAGACAATCAGAGATGAGTGGGCCAGAAAAACTGAGAAAACTCAGTTTCCATGTGAAATCAGCTCTCACCTGCTTGAGCAGGCACCAGAGGCCATTCTGGGCATGCTGCAACTTTCCCACCCAAAGCCATACGGCCCTCCCCAGGTGCGAACTCTCCTCCTGCGCCTGTGATGAGCCAGAAATGAGCCATGTTCCGTGACACGAGCACCCAGTTCTGAAAATAGAGATGAAAGCACCTCCCAGGCTCGCCAGGCGCCTGAGTCCTGGCTGAAACCCGGATGTGGGTGACTCTGGGTGGGGTGGGGTGGGGTGGGGGCAAGAACGTCCCATCATCAGGCACAGAGCATAATCTTTTCCTCCACCAGCCTCCCTGCTTCTGCCAGTCTCGTCTCCACAAAGGTACAGAAGCCCCTCCGTTCTGCAGCCCAGTTGGGGTATGTGTGCAAGTGGGGTGCTCCCCAAGGCCCAAACTCCACTCCCCAACAGTGACAGGGGCAGGATAGTAAAAAGCAGAGAGACAAGGGCGGGCGATTCCCAGGCCCTGCATTTGTCAGTGGCACGTTGAGTCTCTGAAGAATCCCAGGCAGCCACTCCCAGAAGAGATTTTCAGCCTCCTCCAGGGCAGAACAGGGGATTACCACTGATGTGTTATCTGCTCCCATTCTTCCTGCCAGGAGTCAAGTATAATATCTGGATAATGCACGACAGGCATTCTGCACAGAGATCTATATGTAAATGGCAAGCAGAGGAGGAAGGCTGGGCCCATACTGACACTCCAAGTAGTGGAGCACAGGATAAGACTCTGGGCAGAAGCATCCATCGGAAGGCAGAGCAGAATAGAGCTCTGAAAGCAGAGCCTTTGTGTGGGGAAGGGCAGGACTATCTGGACCAAAATTCTGCAATTAAGCAGCCTTGGTGGGGTAGAAAATGTTCCAGTCACCACTTGGGGAGCTGCAGAGGAGGAGGAGAGGTCAGGAGAAAACAAAAAAGTGCAAAGGTGAGCTCATGTCCAGGGCATGGGGGACCAGACTCATGGGGTGGTGTGGGAACAACAACACAGGTGAAACCCTGGCAGAAGCCCAGGGATGATTCGAAAAGAGAAGAAATCGTCGCTTTCAATGATGGGAGCAAGTCTTTACGGTCACCATACAAAAGGTGGACCTTGAGAAATACATTCTGGGGAAGAGAGGCTTCGCCAGCAACACTGAGGGGGTCTGAGGTCACAGAGGTACCATGGTGATCAGAGCCAAAGGTGCTGGAAGACATTGAAGTCACACCTGGAAGTGCTCAGGGAGAAGGTCATGCGGTGGCATGGGTCAAAGATGGGACTCCAGGCATGGACTCCCAATCTTTAAGCTACCTTCCTGGCTCCCTGAACCTTGAAGAAATGATAGGTTTGGAAGACAGACAGAGGTTGATGGGGAATGAGATGAAAGAAACAACTCAAGGTAGAAATTCAATCATTCATTATTCAGCCATTCATTAATTCTTCTATCCATTCATCCATCCATTTTCTATTTACTCATCCACCATTCAACCCATTCATCCATTCACTCTTCCACCCACATATTCATCCATTCACTCCTCCATCCATTCACCCACCCATTTATCCATTTACTCCTCCATCCATCATTAACCCATTCATCTATTTGCTCCTCCATCCATCCATCAGTTCATCCATTTATTTACCCAAAAACCATATGGAGTGCCAAGCAGTTCTACATGGTAGAGATATCATGGAATAGCTTACAAACATGGACACACAATGATCTGGATTGACAGGAGCAGAGACACGTGGAAGAGGCTCATAGTAAGCCTTGAGTTGAAAGTCAAGGAGATTCCATGTCCCTGATGGTCAACAGTGGAGGATGGAGGAGGCCTGAGTTGGCTGAGAGCCACACAGTCCTCCCACTGAATTCTACTCAAGAGCATGACTAGTACTCAACACTTGCCTCAGAGGACTGGGGGGAAAAATAGTGGGGGTCGAGAGCCTAGCACCACCATAACTTGTCTCAGTAACTTCCCTTAAATTCACCCAGGGGACCTATTAGCTTTGCTGAAAAAGTGCTAAAGGAAGAGAAAATGGCCGTCCTCTGGCCAGAAAGCAGAACTGAATTAAAGGAGCCAAAAAGCTGAAACTGCCTGCCTGTCTTCTTTTGCTCAAACACCCATCATCTCTGGTCTCCCTTGTCACTAGCATCTCCTTCCAAGCTGATCAAGGGCCTGCCAGAATCCCATCCACTGGACTCGAGGAGCACTTGAATACATCTCCAGGCCAAAGGCAGAATTGACAACTTCTCAGTGGTAGATTCCCAGTAGGTCTCAAGAGCCAGGAACACCCTTGCTAGGAAGAAAGCCTAAATCCTATTGCTCTGACCTTCACCATCATTCAAATCAATTCTTCTTAGCATCCAACAGCACACAACACTTTTCTGAATGATGTAAAGAGCAAGTAAAATGAGCACAGAATGAATGACCAAATCTCAATACAACAAGTCCCCCAAGAAATAGCAGTAGATAAGGTGCTTGCCTTGTATGTGGCCAATCCAGGGTCTATTCCTGTACCACATATGGTCCCTTGAACACCAAGAGTGATCCTGGAACATAGAAAAGGAGCAATGGGCTGGAGAGAGAGCATAGCGGTAGGGCATTTGCCTTGCATGCAGCCAATCCAGGATGGAGGGGGTTTGAATCCCAGCATCCCATATGGTCCCCTGTGCCTGCCAGGAGTGATTTCGGAGCAGATCCATGAGCCCCTGAACCCGCCAGGTGTGACCCAAAACGAAAGAAAGAAAGAAAGAAAGAAAGAAAGAAAGAAAGAAAGAAAGAAAGAAAGAAAGAAAGAAAGAAAGAAAGAAAGAAAGAAAGAAAGAAAGAAAGAAAGAAAGAAAGAAAGAAAGAGAAAGAGAGAGAGAGAGGGAGGGAGGGAGGGAGGGAGGGAGGGAGGGAGGGAAGGAAGGAAGGAAGGAAGGAAGGAAGGAAGGAAGGAAGGAAGGAAGGAAGGAAGGAAGGAAGGAAGGAAGGAAGGAAGGAAGGAAGGAAGGAAGGAAGGAAGGAAGGAAGGAAGGAAGGAAGAAAGAAAGAAAGAAAGAAAGAAAGAAAGAAAGAAAGAAAGAAAGAAAGAAAGAAAGAAAGAAAGAAAGAAAGAAAGAAAGAAAGAAAGAAAGAAAGAAAGAAAGGAAGGAAGGAAGGAAGGAAGGAAGGAAGGAAGGAAGGAAGGAAGGAAGGAAGGAAGAGAGAGGGGGAAGGAAGGAAGGAAGGAAGGAAAGAAAGAAAGAAAGAAAGAAAGAAAGAAAGAAAGAAAGAAAGAAAGAAAGAAAGAAAGAAAGAAAGAAAGAAAGAAAGAAAGAGAGAGAGAGAGAGAGAGAGAGAGAGAGAGAGAGAGAGAGAAAGAAAGAAAGAAAGAAAGAAAGAAAGAAAGAAAGAAAGAAAGAAAGAAAGAAAGAAAGAAAGAAAGAAAGAAAGAAAGAAAGAAAGAAAGAAAGAAAGAAAGAAAGAAAGAAAGAAAGAAAGAAAGAAAGAAAGAAAGAAAGAAAAAAGAAAAAGAAAAGGAACAAGCCCTGAGCACCACTGGAATTGGCCTAAAAGGTGAGGGTCCAGAGAAATAGGTGGGAAGGGTACCCATTTATAGCAAATAGGTGTTTGCCCTACATGCAGATATCCTGGGTTCAATTCCTGGCGTCCCATATGGTCCTACAAGCACTTCCAGGAGTGATTCCTGAATGCAGAGTCTGGACTTGCTGGTCTGCCCTTACCAAAAGAAGACGGATGTCAAGATGGGGAACCATAGAGCTATTGCAAGAGCAAAGAGAAGGACAGTAAGGCAACAAAGAGCAGTTTTCTCCCCCTAAAAGTCATAAAATTATTGTTCTTCGGGTTTCCTTCTAGGTGGTGGTACTGGATTAGGGGTGTAATTTAGTGGGAGAATACATGGTATACATATATGCAGCCCTGAATTTGTGGTCCCTAAACAGGAGTACATACATACACAGACATGAACCTGGATCCCTACCTCATTTCATCCACAAAAACAAACTCAAAGTGGATCACAGGCCTAAAGGTAAGAACTAAAATTCTAGGACCTCTTAGAACTACAACAAAATGGTCAATCTCTGTGACCTGAAGTCACTTAGATAGGACACTGAAAAAAATATTTTTTTTCCTTTCTTTTCTTTTTTGACCACACCCGGTGACAGTCAGGGGTTACTCCTGGCTATGCATTCAGAAATCGCTCCTGGCTCGGGGGACCATATGGGACACCGGGGACTGGGGATAGAACCGAGGTCTGTCTAGAGTCAGCCACATGCAAGGAAAATGCACTATAACTACAGTCTGGCTCTGGCACCTCCTTTTTTTTTTAATTTTGGTTTTTGGGTCACATCGTTGGTATTCAGAGTTTACTCCTGGCTCTGCTCAGAAATTGCTCCTGGCAGGCAGGCTCAGGGACCATATGGGATGCCAGAGATTGCAGGTCCATCCAGAGTCGACAACATGCTAGGCAAACACCCTACTGTTGTGCTATCACTCCAGCCCCCAATACTAACTTTTTTGTTTGTTTTTTGGGGTCACATCTGGCAGTGCTCAGGGGTTACTCCTGGCTCTGTGCTCAGAAATTGCCCCTGGCAGGCACAGGGGACCATATGGGATGCCAGAATTCGAACCACCATTCTTCTGCATACAAGGCAAGCGCCCTACCTCCATGCTATCTCTCCGGCCCCATTAATAACTTTTTTAAAAGATAAGTTGGACTTGATCAAAATTAAAAGCATTTATGCTGCAAATGATCGAAACCCAAGAGATAAGAAAATAATTCAGACAAGACGAGAGAACATTTATAGACCATTTATTTGATAAGGAGCTTATAGCTCCAAAATTATCTCCAGAAAATCAGGAACTCTTTCTTACGGCTGAACAATAAAAAAGACAACACAATTTTAAAATAGGCAAAGTATATTAATAGCTATTTCTCCAAAGAAGATAGGCAAATGGCAAATAGTACAGGAACAGATGTTCAACATTATTCATCGCCAGAGAAATGCAAATCAAAGCCACAACGGAAGCCATTTCAGACCCACGAGGATGGAGAGAAAAGTCGCGACAATAACAAAGATTGGCACAAATGTGGAGGAACTAGCCTCCTCCATAAGGAGCTGGTAGGAACATGAAAGGGCACGACTGCTTTGGGGGAAAACTAGTCTGATGGTTTCTCATTAAGGTAAACGAAGAAAGTTACCCTCGGATCCAGCAATTCCTCTCTTAGGCATCAAACCAAGAGAAACGGTACACGTCCACACAAACACGTGTCTACACCTGTAAACGACAGCTCAGCTCGCTTCCTAATAACCAGAAGTCAGGGAAAAAACCCAAGTGACCATCATGGGATGAAGAGAGAACTACAAACGTGACAAACTGGGTCTTTTCTTTGTTTGTTTTTTAACCACGGCCACCCTCAGGGATTACTCCTGACTCTGCGCTCAGAAATCACTCCTGGGCCCGGAGAGATAGCACAGCGGCGTTTGCCTTGCAAGCAGCCGATCCAGGACCAAAGGTGGTTGGTTCGAATCCCGGTGTCCCATATGGTCCCCCGTGCCTGCCAGGAGCTATTTCTGAGCAGACAGCCAGGAGTAACCCCTGAGTACTGCCGGGTGTGGCCCAAAAAACAAAAAACAAAAAACAAAAAAAAAAGAAATCACTCCTGGCTCGGGAGGGTTCATATGGGATGCTGGGATTCGAACCCCTATTGGTCCTGGGTCAGCCATGTTCAAGGCAAACACCTACTGCTGTGCTATCACTCCGGCCCCATCGTGGTGGATTTTTTGTTTTTGTTTTTTTACTCTGTAGACTAGAAATTCAAGGTCAGCAGCTGGGAGCTGCACTCTGAGGTCTCTCTCGTAGGTTGGTAGAGGGGTCTGCACTGCCTCTTCTTTGCATTGTGTCTCTCAACTCATCTTTCTTTGGGGGAGAAGGTGAGAGCAGGCCCAGGGAGTTACTCCTGACTCTGAGCTCAGAAATCAACCATCTCTCGGGCCCCACCATTTTCAATGATACTCAGCCAACCAGTCTTGGATTCCCTCCCCTGTGACGCTGTTCCAGGACCACTTGGCAGATGGACCCCCGTAGAGCAAGTGTTCCAGGGAGGAGGCATATACTTCATAGACACCACTCCAGAGATGGGGAACAAAAGCACAAAGAAGGGTACCATCTCCCCATGATAAGTGGTTACTCTCAAGCTTAACTTCAAGCTATCCTTCCTCCCTCATTGAGAGTTCCATTAAGTGAGATTACAGGTCACTTCCATTGCCCACTGTGTTGCCCCTGAGACACTCCTAAGCCCCAGTGTTTATGTTTATCTTCTCCCTGGCGCCTTACTTCTCCCTGGCACCTTACTCCTCCCTGGCTATCCTTCTGCTATGTCCCTGGTCCTGCCACCTTGCATGGATCCTGGTTCCTCCGTGTAAAATCACCCCACGCACCGTATCTCCAACCCCAGGTGAATGAACGAGTCTGAATTAGGGTCTCACATAAAATAATCCAAACCAGGTTGAGGGGGAAATATGTGTCATTTGGCAGTCTTCTACCTTCTTCTGTCTGGTGAGCTGGCTGCCAGAACTACCTTTTTTATTGAGTATAGAAACCACCCCAAGGTGGGGCAGCTATCCTGAGCCTGTCCCACCCAGGTTTACATATAAGACCATCTGTTTTGGATGAAAAAAAAAAGTTGTAAGCAAACAGATCCAAAGAAAACAGGGATGAACTTTGTTTTAGGTAAAATAAGTATAACCCAATACTCTTGTCCTATATAAGCACTGTTGAAATGGAATAAAGTATCTCTGATGTTCAGTCTGGGACCCATTCTTTCCCAGTCATCAGGCCTGAATACACCTGGAGGATGGAAGTTGATCTTTACTGGCTGACTGGGTTGATACAACCAGGACAGCAATTCAGAGCAGGGACTGGAGGATGTGGCCAGAGGATGCAGTTCATGAGGGTCTCACTCAATGATGCTTGGGACTCCCTACAGGGGGCGCTACACCCAGTAAAGACACTAATGATACTGATGCACTGGGTAGCCAGGGATCCAATGTGAGCCAGCCCAGCCCTTGTCCTAATCTGCTCTCCATTGTTTAGGGGTCGCCTCAGCTATTCTCAGGACTTAGTCTTAAGAGATCCCTCCTCACCGAGCTCAGGGGATCATATGTAGCACCAATGGTTGAGCACCCCCCAGGTCAGCTATGTGCAAGGCAAGCACCTTACCTGTTGCACCATCTCTCCTGCCCCTTACCTCTAATCACTTCTTTTTGGTGGGGGGGGGGGGGTCACACCCGGCAGTGCTCAGGGGTTACTCCTGGCTCTGCGCTCAGAAATCGCTCCTGGCAGGCTCAGGGAACCATATAGGATGCCGGGATTCGAACCACTGTCCATCCTGGATCAGCTGCATGCAACGCAAATGCCCTACAGCTGTGTTATCTCTCTGGCCCCCTAGTCTTTTGGTTTTTTTTTAAAGGATACCAATCATAATGGACTAGGGTTCACTATGAACAACCTTCCGTACCCCTTTTAAAAGCCCCTTTTCCGAGGCGGAGAGATAGCATGGAGGTAAGGCGTTTGCCTTTCATGCAGGAGGTCATCAGTTCGAATCCCGGCGTCCTATATGGTCCCCCGTGCCTGCCAGGAGCAATTTCTGAGCCTGGAGCCAGGAATAACCCCGAGCACTGCCGGGTATGACCCAAAAACCACACACACACACACACACACACACACACACACACACACACACAAAAGCCTCTTTTCCAATTTTCAAATTGTCACATCTTAACTCACAAGGAGTTAAGACAGCAACATAAGATGGAGGTAGGGCCAGAGTGATAGCACAGCGAATAGGGCACTTGCCTTGCACACAGCCAACCTGGGGTCGATCCCTGGTTTCCCATATAGTTCTCTAAACCCACCAGGCATGATTCCTAAGTGCAGGAATCACCCTTGAGCACCACCAGGTGTGGCCCAAAAATTAAAATTAAAAAAAAGAAAAGGAAAGGAAAGAGAGATAGTACAGTAGATAAGGCATGCGGCCAACCCCGGAGCTCACCAGGAGTGATTCCTGAGCACAAAGCCAGGAGTAAGCCCTGAGCACAGCCGGGTGAGATCCAGAAATAAACAAACAAATAAATAGGGCCAGAGCAATAGCACAGTGGTAGGGTGTTTACCTTGTGTGCGACCAACCCGGGAGGAACCTGGATTAGATCTCCAGCATCCCATATGATCCCCTGAGTCTACCAGGAGCGATTCCTGAGTACAGAGCCAGGAGTAACCTCTGTGCGCCACCAGGTGTGGCCCAAAATCCAATAAATAAATGAATGATGAATAAATACATACATACATACACACACACACACACACACACACACACACACACACACACACACACACGGAAGACAATTAAGCCTACTACCTTCTTTGTGTACTTCTCCTCATCTTCCCTCAGGCCAAGGGGAGGCAGTGGTAGTTTTGTGGTACTAGAATTACACCCCAACACTCATCCCAGACATTTGCTGGTTTGCAACCCTTGGTTTTCTCATGAGGAAAAAAGTCAGAAGTTGGGGGAGTTGAAATGTCCTAGACCATAGTTAGGCAGAAACCATCAAGGAAGGAGAACTCACCGTTCAGATTCCACAACTTCGACTGCTCCCACACGCCGCCTTCGCCTCGGAGACTCAGAACCAGATGCTGATGGGAAAGCACGAGCACTGTGGAGTGAAAAAGAGGAACATGCGTAAGAACTGAGCTCATGTGTCCTGAAGGAGCAAATATGTTCGGGGGCTGTGCCTGTGTCAGAGACGGGTGGGGGAAGGCAGGCAACCAAGTTGGGGAGAGGTGCCCAGGGGTCCCACTTGATTCTGAACCTCTAGAGAGAATGAGCAGATCCCTCTTCTCTCTGCCATATGCCCCGGTACCTCCGAGGACCTCATCCCTGTATACTGTGTTCTGCAGAGCCATGGGCACTTGGGCTAAGCCATGAAGAGGGGGGTCCAATGCTGTCAAGAAGAGCATTTTCCTAGCCAGAGGGAACCCAGAACCCTGTGACCAGGGACAGGTGATTTCAGACCTGTTCAGGAAATTGCCACTTGGCTGGCTCGGTGGAAGCATATGCTGGATCCTGGGGAGCAGCAGAGAATTGGGGGGATGACAATGCCAAGAGAGTCTGCGGTCAGATTAGGGAGCTGCCAAGACCTCAAGAGTCCTTAAATGAATATCTGGAGCAGGAATGAGGCGAGCAGAGAGTGGGACAGATGGGGCAATGCCCCTCCACCCTAGATAGCTCTGGCCACAGGCATCCCCGGACCAGGGAGGAGTGACAAAAAGGGGTGAAGGAACAGATGGGAGACAGGATGGGGAGCCCCCTGCTTGCCTGCTTGTAGGGGCCTTTTCAGATCTTAGACCTGGGAAGGAGGAGAAGTAAAGGAAAAAGGGGGGGGGGGGCAGCCTTCTTGGAGTACTAGCTCCTGAGGCTGCATTGCGATGGGGCTGGTGACAGCCCTTCATCTTTTACATCTTTTTTTTTTTTAGGTGATAAAGGGAGGGGTGAGGAAGGGAGCAACACAATGGAGGTGCCTGGTGAACAAAAGGCCTGGCAAGCTTTTACTGGTGTGCTTTGTTTCTTATTCTCTGCTCTGTCAGCAGGCTAGAATCGTATCTCCTGCAGGGACACACACCCTAACTTCTAACCAACCAGACACAAAACAAACTCCAGGGTCTGCTGGGGTCTGCTAAGCAGGCACATGATGGAGACAGTCCAGGAACTTGCAGAAAGAACACCAAAAGACAGGGGGGCCGGGATCCCTTCCAGAATCTGCTCTGTGACCTTGAGTAAGACCTTGACCTCTCTGAGGTTTAGTTTCTCAGCCAAAGAAGCTCCTGCTATTGACACATATGGTCTTTGGGGTGAGCGCTGATCTAGCCATTTTACAGACCAAGTAACCAGATTCCAGAGAGGAATAGGTTAATCTAGACCACTAGCTCAGTCTTAAATCCTTGAGACAATTTCCTCTGAGAATATGAGAAAACTTAGTTTTGTTGTTGTTGTTTTATTTTGTTTTGGAGCCACACCCAACCCACTCAGGAGTTACTCCTGGCTCTGCGCTCAGAAATCACTCCTGGCAGGCTCGGAGGACCATATGGGATGCTGGGGATTGAACCTGGGTCTATCCTGGACTAGCCTCATGCAAGGCAAATGCCCTTCTGATGTGCTATCACGTTGAAATCTTATATTTTCTCAGTAAGACATGACTTCATTTCTTCCACAGAGGGGTGTAGGTATGTGTTTGTGAGGGCAAGGGGTCACTCCTGGCAGGGCTTGGGGACCCTACACAGAGTGGGGGGGGGGGTCAAACTGGGGTGGGCCAGGTATAAGGCAAACTCTTTGACCCCTATATTATTCTCTCCTATCCCAAAACCCACTTTCTTTTTTTGTTTTTTGTTTTTGTTTTTGTTCTTGGGTCACATCTGGCAGCGCTCAGGGGTTACTCCCGGCTCTATGTTCAGAAATCGCTCCTGGCAGGCTCAGGGGACCATATAGAATGCCAGGATTAGAGGCCGGAGAGATAGCATGGAGGTAAGGCATTTGCCTTTCATGCAGGAGGTCATCGGTTCGAATCCCAGCGTCCCATATGGTCCCCCGTGCCTGCCAGGAGCAATTTCTGAGCCTGGAGCCAGGAATAACCCCTGAGCACTGCCGGGTGTGACCCAAAAACCACAAAAAAAAAAAAAAAAAAAAAAAAAATATATATATATATATATATATATATATATATATATATAAAAAATAAAAAAAAAGTCAGGATTTGAACCACCATCCTTCTTCAAGCCTTCCTCCATGCTATCTCTCCTCTCTCCTCAGTGCTCCAGGAGCTTCTGCAGGGAGGAGTCACTCAGTACTATGGGAAGAGGGCTAGAGAGATAGTATAATGGGTAAAGCACTTTACTAGCATGTTGCTGACCTGGGTTCAATCTTGGGCACAATACACGGTCCCTGAGTCCTGCTGGGAGTGAAGCCCTAAGCACCACCAGGTGTGGCCCCCAACACCAAAAATAAAGAAGAAAAATAGAGAGAGAGACTGCAGGGTCATTGTTCTTAACATGGAAGCTGCTCCAGTTCCCTCGAGTTAGCTAGACATTCCTTCAAGAGGGTCCTCATCTTGGCCCTTCCCTTCCAGAAAACTCTCTCCTCAGGCCCAGTCCTATTCTGTACCCATCTATTCTCACCTCCTCCAGGAAGCCCTTGGTCCTTGCTTGCCAGTTCTCTCTTTAAAGCAAAGCCCAAGTTTTGCCAGGACTCCCAGATCCCAACTTATCAGGCTGAGAAAAGAAACAAAATCTCTGACCCCCATGGGTGGGAGTGCGCCCCACAACAGGCTCTGGGTAGCAGGCAGGCCTATCTTACCTCCTTCCCCACCAGCCACCAGGTATCCTAGGCCTTGGGGAGTCATTCCTGCCCAAGAAAACCCCAACATGGAGTGGGGTAGGAAGCCACTTTGTTACTCTGAGAAGGATGGAACCTGACATTGTGGGTATCAGCTGAGGAGAGCTTTGGTTTGGGTTTTGTTTTTTTTGTTTGTTTTTTTTGTTTCATCAATAATAAATAACGCAGGGTGTTTATTTCCCTCGCAAATCGTATTTCTTAACTATCAGTAGCTCCTGCATCACAGCTGCCTTCACATTGCTTCTGCTGTGCAGGAGTTGAAACCACCATGAAGGGGCCCTTCTATTTTCTTACAGCACACAGGGTCCCCCACCCCAGAAACTCTGCTTCTAGCCTATAGACCATAAATACTAACTGAACCCTTCAGCCGGCTTTCCTCACTGTATGGACAGGGTTGGGGTTGAGAAGGGAAATGCCACTGGCCTGGCACCCACCTTCTCAGATACCACTCCCCACTCCAGCCCTTTCACTGAGGGCCACATCTGGCAGTGCTCAGGGCTTATTCCTGATTCTGAAGTTCAAGGATCACTACTGTGGTGCCCAGGACCATTTGTGATACTGGAGATCGAACCCGGGTTAACCCCCTATATGTGGCCCTACCTACTGTATTTTCTCCCCTCACCTACCCAGCAATTTACTTTTATAAAGTGCCTCCCGTCCACCCACCACACACAAAGCTGCTACCAACCCCCTCATTCTTCCAGCACTCCCTTGGGAAAACACTGTCCCAGACCCTCAAGACAGAACTGAGGGGTTCTGCGAGTCCACAGAGCACAGCTCATCCTCTTTTGTGTGTGTGTGTGTGGTTTTTGGGTCATACCCGGCAGTGCTCAGGGGTTATTCCTGGCTCCATGTTCAGAAATTGCTCCTGGCAGGCACGAGGGACCATATGGGATGCCAGGATTCGAACCGATGACCTTCTGCATGAAAGGCAAACACCTTACCTCCATGCTATCTCTCCACCTGCAGCTCATCTTCTGTCCTGCAAAATAAGTCTATGTATCTGGTGTGCTCCTTCCCAATGGTTTGAATCCATTGGACAGCCTTGTGGATAGTGTGACCGACCTAAGTGCACAGCAAAACAACTGGCCCTGCACATAGAATACACGGGCTGGAGAGACAAACAGTTCATGAGGCTGAGCACAGGCTTTGCACGCCGGAGGTCTGAATTCACCCCCTGGCACCCTGGGGTAATCACATGCATGCACCTACACGTACTCTAAGAAACAAAATCAAAACTAGGGAACATAGGAAGCTGATGTCCTAGTCAACAGATAGGATGGATTTGACCTGCAGTATGACTTGCTTTAAATTCATTGCTTATTGAAAGGGCTGGAGTGAAGGCTCACCATAAGGAATTGCCATGCATGCAGCTGACCCAGGAAGGACCACAGTCTGATCCCCCGGTGTCCCATATGGTCCCCCAAGCCAGGAGGGATTTCTGATCCCAGAGCCAAGTAACCCCTGAGCATCACCGGGTGTGTCCCTCCCCCCCCCCGCCCCCCATTTATTGTTGAGTTCAATGTCACTAACCAGAGATCTTTACCAGCCATCCAAACTTCCCCAAGAAAGATGGAAGAAATGTCAGCATCAGGCTCACATGTGGCAGGGTCCATGCCTGACCAGTGGATGTCCATCAGAGGGGACACCTGGTCTATGATTGCCACAGAGCCCAGCGCCCTGGCCACAGTAAGCTCCGCTAAGTCTGCAGCTTTGCGTGGAGCTGAGCTGAAGGTCTTTCTATGCACGGGCCTGTGGTTCAATAAGCAGCCCGTGAGGATGTGAGCTGGACTTAGCAGGCCTGTCTCTAAGAGGATCAGAGAAAAAAATGTGCTTAGGAGCAGCAGAATGAGTTAAACACTGAGGTCTGCAGGCATCACAGATAAAGACAGAGGTAACGGCATCCTTACCAGGCTTTACAACAGGCACTCCCGACAGGAGTGATGATAGGTAAGGTGCATTCCTCAAATGTGGCCCAGAGTTTGATCCCTGACACCCCATAAAATGCCCTGAGCACCATCAGTCATGATCCCTGAATGTAGAGCAAGCTAGGTATGGCTCAAAAGCCAAAAATAAATCAAGCATGGGCCAGAGAGAGAGAGTACAATGGTAGGGCGTTTGCCTTGCATGAGGCTGACTCAGAACAGACCTAGGTTCGATTTCTGGCATCCTATATGATCTCCCAGCCTGCCAGGGGCAATTTCTGAGTGCAGAGCCAGAAGTAACCCCTAAGCACTGCTGGGTGTGGCCCGAAACCCAATCAGTCAGTCAATCAATCAATATATAATAAATAAAGTTTTTGAAAAATATAAATAAATCCGGGCACAAGTGATGGCTCAGTGGTAGGGCGTTTGCCTTACATGTGGCTGACCCAGGATGGACCACGGTTAGATCCCCGGCATCCCATATGGTCCCCCAGCCAGGAACAATTTCTGAGCGCATAGCCAGGAGTAACCCCTGAGCATCATGAGGTGTGGCCCCAAAATGAAAATAAATAAATAAATCAAGCAATAAAAATAAATGGTGCCAGAATGATAGCACAGAGGTAGGGTAAAGTTTGTCTTGCATGTAGCCAACCCAGGAAGGACCCGGGTTTGATCCCTGGCATTCTAGATGGTCCTCTAAGCCTGCCAGGAGTGATTTCTGAGTACAGAGCCAGGAGTAACCCCTTAGCACTGCCGGGTGTGGCCCAAAAACAAGTAAGTAAATAAATAAATATGAATGAATGAAAACCAAATAAATGGGTGAATGGATGAATACATAAATAGATAAATAATGAACTCTCCTAGGACCGGAGAGTTAGTACGGGAAACAAGACCCTTTTGTTCCCTCGGTTTAAGCCTTGGCACTGCATATGGTCTCCTGGCATCACCAGAACTTTCCCCTGAACACAGAACGAGGAGTAAACCGCCAGGTGTTGGCCTCGACCTCAACCCCAATAACAGTGGAAACTCAAGGTCCAAAGGCACAGAGAGGGATATCATGTATTACATGCAGTCAGCCCTGGTTAGATCCTCAGTACTTTGGGGACTGATGACCTCATCAGTGTCAGGCAGTGTCCCTGGGCACCACCAGGAGTGGCACAAAACTCTCCTCCCAAATGCTAAAAGCAAACCGGGCCTTCTGCTTCCTCTCTCCCCTCTAAGGAGAGAAGGGCAAAGGCAGACTTAGACCAATGTCTGCTCTAAACCCGGCTCGATCAGGCAGCTGACTTCCGGCTGGCATTTAACACGCCAGAAGGAGATCTCCCGTTACTCCAGGAAAGAATGCCTGGCTCCTTGACTCATCCGAACAAAATAATACAGAGAGAAGAGCACAAAAGGCAAGAGGGACCCACACATCATATGAGAATGTGCACGTACATTCATGCAACTGCCTGCATTACCATTTTGGTGCAGTAGAAACTGAATAAAACAAAAGTTCAGTGATGGGAAAATCAATAAACATGAGCACTGTAGAAACGTTGAAAGTCTAATTTTGATAATCATGGAGTTGGTGGTAGGATAGGCCCTAAAACAAACAGAAGGTGAGCCAGAGAGACAGTACAGTGGGGAGGGTGTTTGCCTTGCATGTGACTGACTGGGATTCTGTTACTAGCACCCCATCTCACCCCCCAGGCCAGCCAGAAGTGATTCTTGAGTGCAGAGCCAGGATTCACTCCTGAGCACTGAGGATATGGCCCTCAAACAAAACCAAAAACCAGAAGGCAGGTATGTGTGTCTTTTTCTCTTTCTCCTCTCTCTCTCTCTCTCTCTCTCTCTCTCTCTCTCTCTCCTCTCTCTCTCTCTCTCTCCTCTCTCTCTCTCTCTCTCTCTCTCTCTCTCCTCTCTCTCTCTCTCTCTCTCTCTCTCTCTCTCTCTCTCTCTCTCTCTCTCTCTCTCTCTCTCTCTCTCTCTCGGGTTTTGAGAAAATTAGGTTTGCCGGGAAGTACAGAGCAAAGGTGGAATTGACCGAGTTGATTCTTCTTCATCTCTTTGATTTGTATTCTTATCCTATAGCAACGTTGCTAGAACAGTCTTTGAGTGGTTTTATTTTAGCTCCCAACCAAAAGCCAGGTCGTGACAAGGGTCAGCTGGAGACCATCTCCTTGGCTTGAGACCTTGACTTGAGTCTTCCAGGAGTTCCAAGGGTTTGCCCTCCGCACAAGTTTGACAGGGATTGGTTGGCAGGGGTGGGGGGCAGGGTCAAGTGACTCCACATCCTGACCCACCACTACTCCTGGCATGGACTTCACACATCTGCACTAAATGACTGAGGCTAACACCCCCCAGGCTGATGTCTCACGACGTGGCCCTCTGGCCCTGTCTCCTCTGGAGTATGAGGAAAGAAGACTCTGAAGGAGAAGAGCCAGTAAGGTAGTTCAAAGGAAAAGGACACAGAGCACTGCCAGGAGTGACTCCAGAGTACCAAGCAGAGAACAACAACTGAGCACTGACCTGGGAGCAGCTCCAGATGCATCACGAGGTGTGGCCCCCAAAATGAAAAGACCAACTAGGGAGCTAGAGAGGTAGTGAGCCAGTAGGGCACTTGTCTTGCATGCGGTCAACCTGGGGTTCAATTCCCAGCATCCTATAGGGTCCCCTGAGCATCACTAGGAGTGATTCCTGAGTGTAGAGCTAGGAGTAAGTTCTGAGCATTGACTAGTGTGGCTCAAAACAAATACAACAACAACAAAAAAAAACTTGATAGGAAGACTTTAAAGAATGTTTGTTATATACATTTTTGTTTGTTTGTTTTCCAGTCGTGCCAGCGACTGGCTCTGAGCTCAAAAATTACTCCTGGCAGTACGCAGAGAACCATAAGGGATGCCAGGGATGGAACACCCCTCCCCATAGGGGGTTGGCAGTGCCAAGCAAACGTCCTATCCACTTGTTGTAACACTCAGGCCCTGAAAAACCTTTTAAGTGAGAGTAGGGGAACTTCATGATATCAGACGGAACTCAGGGCAGCGGAAGCCAGGAAGACGCTGGGCAAGCACACCCTATCCCCAACCAAGTCCTGGCACCGAGGTGGCCGCTGGTGACCAGGTGCCCGAGGCTGCGGCCGTGATCCAGAGGCTGTCTGGCTCGGAACCACAGCAGAGCTGGAGACTTGGAAAACAGAAAGAAGAAATCTTTTCCCTGCACCTTCCCAGACTGCTCAGACTCTCCAGGGAGATATTTCCTGCTAGAAATCCCCAAGGGGGCCTGAGGCTGGGGAAGGCAAAAGGAAAAAAAGAAACCTCTCCCCAGAGAATTGTCTGCCACCACACCCCCTGCACAATCATACCCCAGATCCAATTGGGCACCCCATTTGCAGCGAATTCACTTAGCATGGATTGCTCAGCTTTTGCTATTCAATTCCAAGGACTGGCATCATTTGAGAGACAGACAGACAGACAGACAGACAGACAGACAGACAGACAGACAAAGGCTGGCAGAGGAATAGGAAAACAGGGTTGCTGGGCATTTCACTCCTGCCTACCACCAGGCCCCATGGGCTTTCCCGAAAGTGGGGGGCACTGGCCTGACAGGGATGAGAAGAGGGTTCCTTGCATACATGCTGAGGGGCATTTGCAACCGGTGCGTTCCAGCTGGTGGCATCTGCGTGCAGGGTGGAGGCGGGAGGTGGGCAGGGCTGGAGGGAGCAAATGCAAGGCCTGTGGCGGGTGGCCCTGAGCCAGCCCAGCGCTGCTCTTCCAGGCTTTTTTTCCTGTGAGAAAAGAATGAGAGGAATGCCGCGGCCATTACCCAAATCCACCCCAAAGGCCTCCGAGCCTGATTACGTAGAGTGCAGGGGAGCCCTTCGGAGGAGTCCATAATCAGCAAAGCCGGTTAAGAAACAACCCAGAGGGTTGTGGGGGGGCCCCCCCAAAGAACGAGTGACATGACAGAGGCAATGCAAGGGAGGGTCTCCCTTGCAGCAGAAGGCACGCATGCGTGTGCTCTTAATGGGGAGGCGGGTTTGTGCACACGCATGATAGCGGGGTGCTGTGGGTGAAGGATGTAAGCCGCTGTGTGCAGAGCCCTGAATGTGCTTGCACTGGGAAAGTGGGTCCTCAGAGCCCCGGTGCACACGCAAACCTCTTGCAAATCTCTCCGGAAAACGTTTGCAGGCAACACTCCTGGACTTTTACAGCTCAGTAGGGACCTGATCTCCAGGAAGTGCTAGCAATTGCGATCCAATTGTGTCCCTGGCTGGAGCTGCCGGCCAGAGAGAACTGGGACCATGCAGAGGGGAGGAAGAACTTCATTGGGAAAAAATGTTGACAGCGTTTAATGGGAGCGGAAGGAGCCTCCTGGAGCAACAGGGCCCAGCTCCAGCGAGCCAGCGATTTGCATGGGGGTTGTGCATGGGAGTATTGAGTTAAAAGGCACTCACTGGAAGGGATAGGGGGTGAGGGGACTTGGGGAGGGGGTTGCTGGGCTCCCCTAGGCCAGGCCAGGCTCAGAGTGAGGAATGGGTATAGCATTCATTCCCTGGCTGAGCCTGGAACTTGGTACCCTGAAATCTGCCGTGAAGTGGGAAATTAGCTTAGGGCAACCTCAGCTAAAAGGAGAACTGAAAACCGAGGCCGCAAAAAAAGAAAAAAAAAAAACAACCACACACACCAGGGGGCCAAAGTGATGATAGCATAGCTGGTTGTTGGGCGGGTAAGGGTGCTAGCCTAGCACGCAGCAGATCCTGCTGGGTTCCACCTGGGGCACCCCCATAAGGAGAGAAGTCCCAGCAGGAGTAATGCTTGAGCACCACTGGATGTGGACCAAAACAAAAACAAACCAAAAAACCCCACCAGTCCTCACTTAAGAGACCAAAGAAGGGGCCAGGAAGGTGGCGCTAAAGGTAAGGTGTCTGCCTTGCAAGCGCTAGCGTAGGACGGACTGTGGTTCAATCCCCCGGTGTCCCATATGGTCCCCCCAAGCCAGGGGCAATTTCTGAGCGCATAGCCAGGAGTAATCCCTGAGCGTCTAACGGGTGTGGCCCAAAAACAAACAAAAAACAAAACAAAACAAACAAAAAACAAAAACAAAAAAAAAGAGACCAAAGAAAGGGCTGGAGCGATAGCACAGTGGTAGGGCATTTGATTTGCACATGGTCAACCCAGGAAGGACCCAGGTTCAATCACCGGCATCGCATATGGTCCCCTGAGCCTGCCAGGATCGACTTCTGATCACACAGCCAGGAGTAACACCTGAGCAACGCCAGGTGTGGCCCCAAACTAATAATAATAATAATAAAGAGAGACTGAAGAAAATGATGGATTAATGGTATGTGAGCAGCAAGTACCCAGATTAGGACAGCTGGAGTGAGGCATATCCTGGCACTGGACCAGAGTTCAGAAATCTGAGGTAGTGTTCCTGTGCCCCCACCAGCACTCAAGTCCCCCTGCCTACCACTACCACCTTTCAGGGTTTCACTAGATAATTTTGCCAAAAGTAAAACCTCCCCAGACCTCCACCCACCATCAAGCAAGACCTAGCTTTGTGACTGGTGGGGAGGAGTCTACCTATATTCGTCTTATTTTTTCCTTTTGGTTTTTGGGTCACACCTGGCAGTGCTCAGAGACTACTCCTGGCAGTTCTCAGGGGACCCTGGGATGTTGGGGATCAAACCCAGGTTGGCCGTGTGCAAGGCAAACACCCTTCCTGCTGTACTATCACTCCAGCCCCTCCACCTGTATTCTTGGCTGGGGTCCCTTTTCATTTGGATGCACGTGGTAGGGTTACTCCAAATTCCTGTCGAGAAAGGGCACCCTGACGTGGTTCTCTAGCCCCTCGCCATAGGAAGCATCCCCCTACCAGTAAAACAGCTTTGTTATTTTCCTGTCATTGCTGGTGCTCCGGTCTGGCTCCTTCATGAGCTCTGCACTCCAAGAAAGAATGTTCTGCAGGACGCTGCCTACCCACCTAGGCCAAAAGGAAGGCCTGGCATGCTCTACTGCCTCTCTGTCAGCCAGAGGGCAGAAGGAGCCAAGGAGGAAGGGAAGGAATGAATGAGTGAACAAATGCAGCTCCGAGCCAGCCATGCTTCCCAATATCCCTTTCTTCTGGGCAGGTAGAGGAAGAGATGCACCTTTCTCGGACTTCTGGGTGTGCTGCATTCCATGGAAAGCTTTCAAAAATTACAGGTTCTCACCCCCATGTCCAGGGCCGCAGACTAGGAAGGCCTGGGCTGGGGGCCCAGGAACCTGCATTATTAAAAAGCTCCCAGCTGTCTCTAAATTGGAGCCAGGTCTGAATCACTGATGTCTGTAACTTGGCGAACACGCAGCCCGGCCCGAGCTGGGACCGGATGAAGCTGAGAAATCAAAGCTCAAGACGTGATTCTCTCGGAGAGGAGGCCCTGAATTCTAGCCCGTGAGACTGTGACCTGTAGCTGGGAACAGCCACGCAAGGCCTCTCCCCATTCTGCAGGTGGCAAAACAGAGGGGAAAGAACCCAGAATTCTTTGTTCCGCCCTCCTGAGGAGGCCAGATCATGGGGGGAAAGAGTGCGGGGAGGCAGAGAGTCCCAGGATTTGGGTTTCCCAAAAGAAGAAAGACAGAGCTTGGCACATTTCTGGCTGCGGGTGAGGCTGCTGTCCTAGCAGGCCTCTCTCCACCTCTTGCCCAGATTCAGAGCTCAGAATGTACCCCCAAGTCTGATCCCCAGTAGTCTTGCTCAGTGTGGAGGCTGGAGTGAGGGAGGGGGCATAAGGACCTGCTACTTTCCTCTGAGGTCTGCACCCAGCTCCCTTCATTCATTCATTCACTCATTCATTCATCTATCCATTCATAAAAATGACGGCAAAGGAAAGAAATGCCAACAAGTGAAGGGGATGTGGCAATTCCAAGTCCCCAGGAGTGTTGGAAGGTTCCTATTCATTTCAGCAGAAAAAGATCATTTTCAAAGTGGAACCTGCACAGAGAAGCTAAAATCTGTGCCCCACCCCACCCCCCGTCACTGTTTAAGCAGAAGCTGGGGGTCAGGCACTATCCTAGGGCCTCACTTCTGGCAGCAGGAATCAGGAGCCTGGACCCAGAAGCCAAGTGTGCCTAAGAGGCCCTTCTCCCCTCTCCCCTCCTCCTCCTAGCCTGGGAAGAGATTAATGAAGCTGGGACAGCTGCAGCAGGGAGGCGGGTGGACAACAGCTGGACAGAGGGAGGGCCCTTCCCTCCCCTTGCTTGGGCAGAGTCCCAGCCGAAGCAGAAAGGAAGGAGGAGAGGGGAGGGGGGGTCTCCCCATGCTTCTCTTTCAGGAGAGATATGTGAGCCTCTGGCACCCCTCACGCCCTGCTCCTGGCCTCTGTGGGTCCCACGAATGGCCGGGACCACACAGCACCATATGGCTTACTCAAGGCCACATGCCCCACAAATGATCCATCTTCCTCTCTGGGCGGCTTTGGTCACCTCTGGCAGCCCAGAAACAGGGGGAGATGGTGGTGGTGGTGGTGGTGGATGGCTCTGCAGTGGCCTGCAATGCGGAGAGTCGAGCCCCACTCCAGGGTGTCTGGTCATTTTCCAGATTGAGGGGCTGGAGCAAGAGCACAGCAGTAGGGCTTTTGCCTTGCACGCAGCCAACCATGGATGGACCCCAGTTCGATTCCCAGCATCTCATATGGTTCCTGAGCCTGCCAGGAAAGATTTCTGAGCACAGAGACAGGAGTAACCCCTGAGCACCACCAGGTGTGACCCCAAAACGAAACAGATCAAGCATATGTTGGGTGCCAGGGAAAGGCCTCTAGGGCTGGAGTACAGTTTTGCAAGCGGGAAGCCCCAAGTTCAAGCCCTACAAGTTCAAGTGTTACTGAGTCGAGAGAGATGTTTAAGAGGCCATGCAATGCCTTGTAGTCGTGTTAGCCAGAAGCATCCCAAACAATCTGATGGGGAAGTCACATTAAAATCTCCCAAGGAGGGGCCCGAGAGATAGCATAGCTGTAGGGCGTATGCCTTGCATGCAGCCAACCCAGGATGGACAGTGGTTCGAATTCCAGCATCCCATATGGACCCCCGAGCCTGCCAGGAGCAATTTCTGAGCGCAGAGCCAAGAGGAACCCCTGAGCGCCAACCGGCTATGACCCAAAAACCAAAAATAAACAAATAAATAAATAAGAAGAAGAAATCTCCCAAACTTGGGCCCGGAGAGATAGCACAGCGGCGTTTGCCTTGCAAGCAGCCGATCCAGGACCAAAGGTGGTTGCTTCGAATCCCGGTGTCCCATATGGTCCCCTGTTCCTGCCAGGAGCTATTTCTGAGCAGACAGCCAGGAGTAACCCCTGAGCACCGCCGGGTGTGACCTAAAAACCAAAAAAAAAAAAAAAAAAAAGAAATCTCCCAAACTCAGGGAGCCTAAGCAGTAACACAGAAGGCTCAGCTAGCACCAACCCCATTCCAATAAATCCACAGACACAGATTTTAGTAACACCATGGAGAGACAGAACAGTTGTTTCAAATGTACCCTGGATCTACATTTTGGTCCATTCCATTTGCCTCTGTGTTGTAACAAACAGTATGAAGTAAAATGTTTCTGCCTGTAGGGGGCAGTCTAGGGTGGTGGGTAGAAAACTGGGAACACTGGTGAAGGGAAGGTCACAATGGTGGTGGGATTGGTGTTTGGACATCAAGTGCCTGAAATGACTATATTATGAACAACTTGGTAACACAGTGTTCTATTAAAAAAAAAAAAGTTAGGGGGGGTGCGGAGTGATAGCATAGAGGTAAGGCATTTTGCCTTTCATGCAGAAGGACGGTGGTTCAAATCCCGGCATCCCATATGGTCCCCCGTGCCTGTCAGGAGCGATTTCTGATCATAGAGCCAAGAGTAACCCCTGAACACTGCCAGTATGACCCAAAAAAAAAATTTTTTTTTTTTTTGGTTTTTGGGCTGCACTCAGAAATCACTCCTGGTAGACTCGAGGGACCATATAATTTGCCAGAATCGAACCCGGGTCGTTCCCAGGTTGGCTGTGTGCTATCCCTCTGGCCCCCTAAAAACTTTTTTTTTTCGGGTTTTGGGTCACACCCAGCAGTGCTCAGAGGTTACTCCTGGCTCTATGCTCAGAAATCGCTCCTGGGATGCCGGATTTCGAACCATCGTCCTTCTGCATTGCAAGGCAAATGCCTTACCTCCATCCCCTAAAAACTTTTTTTGGGGGGGGCCGGGTAGGTGGCGCTGGAGGTAAGGTGTCTGCCTTGCAAGCGCTAGCCAAGGAAGGACCTCGGTTCGATCCCCCAGCGTCCCATATGGTCACCCCAAGCCAGGGGCGATTTCTGAGCACATAGCCAGGAGTAACCCCTGAGCGTCAAACGGGTGTGGAAAAAAAACTTTTTTTTTTAAAGAGTCTGGCCTGCGAATTTGAACAACAGTACAGAGTGAAGGGCATCTGCCTTGCACGCAGTCAATCCAGGTTCAATCCCGACATCCCATATGATCCCCCTGAGCCTACCAGGCAGGAGTGATTCCTGAGTATAGAGCCAGGAATGACACCCCACCTTCCCCCCCCAAAAAAAATCAACCACAAAAAAAAAAAAAAAAAAAAAGAATCTGGCCTGAGAGTTCAGAATTTAGGAGCCCTGAGCTCTGGGGTAGAAAAGGCAGATGTCACAGAGAAAAAGGAGAAAGAAAGGTGGGCTGGGAGCAAGAAGGAGACCTAGGTGGGGGCAAAGGAGTGAGATTGGGGAAGCGACAGCAGAGGCGGGAAGGGACAGGCAGACCAACTCCAAGAGAAGCAGGATTTCACCTCATTCGTAGCTGTGCTCCTGCATCTTACACGATGGACACAGTAGGAGTTCAATACATGCCTGAGGAAAGGTGAAGAAGGGGTGCACAGGAGAGCACTGAAAGACTGACAAGTGGAGAAGACGAAGCCCTGCAGTTCTACCCTTTCAGACACAGGCCCCAGAAAACACCCCAGCCTTCAGCAACAGCTCTGCTCCTCGGGGCTCCAGGAAGTCTGGGGGACCCTCCTCTGCAAACAGCACCTAGCAGCCTATCTGCCCTCTGGCCACCAGCCTCCCCCTCACCACCAGCCTCTGACTGACCCTAAGGAATTATCGAAGTGATTCTGAGGTGGAAAAAGTCCTTCATGCAGCGTGCCTCTACCCGCCCATTCACAGATGAGAAGACTGTGGCCTAATAGAATCAGCTGGGCATCAGGCCCCCAAGAGAAGCAAGTTTTTCTAGATGGTTCTCTGTACCGGCAAAAGCAGGCACTGCTTGGGACACTCAAGGGCCCATCTGTCCCTCTGGCATGCCAAAAGACCTTCTCCCCCTGCGCCTGAGCTGTTGGAACCCAGGGAGGTGATTTCAGAACAAGGCACCTCGGGAGGCTCTGCTGGCCCTGGCTCCAGGCCTCTCATTTCCGATTTCCCAGCCGGGCCCCTCCTGCTCGGTCTGAGGACTCTGCTCCTCGCCCCATGTGGCCATTCATCACTGCGGCCGATGCCATCCTGGCAGCCCTTGGCCATCTGGCCAGAAAGAGGAGGTGAGAATGAGGGGGGGAGGGATGGGGAGTTAAGGACACCAGGTCCCCAGCTCCACCTGAGCTCGCACCCCAGTGCTAGTGGGCTGCAGGGGAGGTAAGGGTGGTTAGGGGTGGGCTGCTCTTTTCCTGGAACTCTGTTTCCCCAAGGGGAGTCAGAGTTCCTTCCTAGGAAGCCCAAATTCAGCAAGTGTTGGGACTCGGAGCTTTCTTCATCTCTGGGCATCAAGAAAGAGAAATGGGCTGGAGCGATGGTGCAAGCAGTAGGGCATTTGCCTAGCACACGCTAACCTAAGATGGACCATGGTTCAATCCCCCAAGTCGGAGCGATTTCTGAGCGTATAACCAGGAGTCAACCCAAGTGTTACTGGGTGTGGCAAAAAAAAAAAAAAAAAAAAGAAATAAAAAGAAAGAAGGAAAGAAAGAAAAGGAAAGGAGGGGAGGGAGGGGAGAGAAGGAAGGAAGGAAGGAAGGAAGGAAGGAAGGAAGGAAGGAAGGAAGGAAGGAAGGAAGGAAGGAAGGAAGGAAGGAAGGAAGGAAGGAAGGAAGGAAGGAAGGAGGGAGGGAGGGAGGGAGGGAGGGAGGGAGGGAGGGAGGGAGGGAGGGAGGGAGGGAGGGAGGGAGGGAGGGAGGGAGGGAGGAAGGAGGAATCTGAGTTGGGTGACCCAGAAGTAAGGTTGAGGGGTCCCAGCTCCCAAGGGGTCTCAGTGAAATGAGTGACAGTGAATTCACCCAGAGAAAGGTGTTTTTTCCAAATGAGGGTAAGAACAGCACAGGGCAGAGCCCCAGGCCAGTGCAGAAAGGGAGGGGTGATTTACACAGTCATGGCGTAGAGAGGTCTGCCATTTGCGGGGGTGTCACATGAAAGGGTTGCCACGTGAGACAGGTGTCACATAAGGGGATGCCATCCTCAAGAGCAGGGTGCCACGTGAGAGTAGTGCACATGAGTATTCCACGTAAGACAGGTATCACGTAAAGGGATGCCACAAGAGTGGGGTGCCATACGAGAGGAATGCAAGTGAGAGAGGTGTCACATGCGGGAATACCATGTGGTGCCGGCTGAGGACCTCACTGTTGGAACACCCAGGGATGCTGCTACATGGAGCACACAAAGCACACTGAGGAGCCCCTGAATTAAGGAGCACCTACAGGAGCCACCTGAAGCATGACCATCCCCAGCCACCCCTCCAAGAACTACCTTGAGAGCAGAGACATCCAGCACACAGCCAGATTACCTGGGTTGCAGAAAGGTTCTGGGGAGCAGGGGAAAGGAGGAAGTATGCCCCACTGGGTTTTCTTTGAAATCCAAGACCTTTTAGCCCAAACACAAATGTCATTGGGACTGGAGCAACAGCACTGCAGGTAGGGTGCTGGCCTTGCCTGTGGCCACCTGAATTTGATCTCTGGCACCTCATGTGGTCCCCCAAAGTTAATCAGGGTGATCTCAGCATAGAGTCGGAAATAAGCCCTGAGCATCACTGGATAGGGCCCTGCCCATGACCCCACACACATATTCAATAAAGGGAGCCAAGACTAAGTAAGGTTAAAGAGACAGCTTTCACCCCCAGTGGTGGTGCTTCTGGGTTCCCACATGATAAATAAGAAGCTTCTAGAGCAGAATCTGTTTGCATCTGGGGAAGGATGGAAGGTCCCATCTACCAACAGCCCTCCTTCAACCCTGTGCAGGTTTCTTGGGCCATCACACAAGGTTCTAGAAACATCACTCACACACACACACACACACACACACACACACACACACACACACGCACACGCACACACACACGCACGCACGCACGCACGCATGCACGCATGCACACACACACACCATCATCATTATCATCATCATCACCACCAACATACTACATCATACAGATGTTCTAGAACCATCTGTCATCTCACCTTCTGGAGCTGAAATTAACCAAGATCAGAGACCAAAGTGTCTCAGAATCTCTTGAGAGGATATTATTTGGCCACTACTGATTGTCCGTGGTTGCTGGCAATCTGTATGGCTTCTGGTGGCATCATGCCAATCCTTTTCCGTCACTACCAGTGGCTATACACACACACACACACACACACACACACACACACACACACACACACACACACACACACGTTTAAATCTGCCCCCCTTTAGCAGCCCTCATCAGGACCCATGGTCATGGTCATACAAGAGGACCTCAACTCAGTTACGGCTGCAAAGATCCCACTTCCACTTTCTATCCTCACCAGCTCAAATGAACATGAACTTCCTCCTGGAAGACACTGTTGAACCCAGCACCTCCACTGACGGTCAAAAGCTGGCCGGGGGGCAGGGGCCAAGTTGACGAAGAGGAAATTAGACTCAAAAGTGCCAAAGTCAAGTATAGTACATGGGACTGGTGTTTACCTTGCAAACGTTGACCCTGTCTTGAACCACACATGGTTTCCCAATAGTACCACCAATATAGATTCCTGAGCACAGAGCCATGAGTAAACCTCGAGCCCTGCCAAGTGTTGCTTCCAAGCAAACAAAAGTCACCAGAAATGCCTGTTGCAAATAAGAAGACACTGTCCCAAGCATCCAGACCTTCAAGTTGCAGTCCCAAATCCACTTTGAAGTCAGGTTCCCCCAACCCCGGGCCAGAATGCCAATCTTCTCTGTGACTGTACCAAGGGGAGAACTCTAGATCTGATTTCTGTTTTGTTTTGTTTTGGAAGGGGTCATATCCCAACATATGGGATACTGAGGATCAAATCCGCATCCATCCTGGGTCAGCCACAAGCAAGGCAAACAAACACCTTACCACTGTGCTATCACTCCAGCCCCTGGATCTAATTTCTAAGTACCTTCCAGCCCCAAGCTGCCAAGTTAATGAAGATAAGTCCAAACTCCTGATTCTGAAAATAAAGTACAGAGAAAAAAGAAGAAAACAAACAAACAAACAAGCAGGGGCCAGAGCAGTGGCACAAGCTAGTCAGGCATTTGCCTTGCACGCTCTAGCCATGGACGAACCACAGTTCAATCCCCTGGCATCCTATATGGTCCCCCAAGCCAGGAGCAATTTCTGAGGGCATAGCCAGAAGTAACCCCTGAGCATCACCAGGTGTGGCCAAAAACAAAAAACAAACAAACAAAAATAAAGCAACCAAAGGAAATTCAGGTAAAGGTGTCAGCCTACTTGTGGTAGACATTTATAACTATTTCCCAGCTCTGTTCTCCAGAAGGTTCTGGAAGAAAAGGCACCAACTTTAGGTTCACCAGAGGCAATGAACACACTTCATACTTAAAGCTTGATTTCTTTCCTTCCTTCCTTCTTCCTTCCTTCCTTCTTCCTTCCTTCCTTTCTTTCTCCTTCCTCCTTCCCTTCCTACCTTTCCTTCCTTCCCTGGAAATAAAAACTTTTCCTTCCTTCTTGCCATCCTCCCTTTATTCCTCCCTCCCACCCTTCCTCCCTTCCTGTCACACTGAGGGAACATATGGGGTGCCAGGGTTAGAACTCAGGTTGATCACGTGCAAGGCAAGCACCCTCCTTGCTGTACTATTGCCCCAGCCCCACAGAGCCCGATTTCTCTCTTTCTTTCTTTTTAATTTATTTATTTATTTTTTTGGTTTTGGGTCACACCCGGCACGCTCAGGAGTTACTCTGGCTCTACACTCAGAAATCGCTCCTAGCAGGTCCCTGAGGACCATATGGGATGCCAGGATTCGAAACACAGTCTTTCTGCATGCCAGGCAAATGCCCTACCTTCATGCTATCTCTCCAGCCCTACAGAGCCCAATTTCTTTTGTTTTGTTTTGTTTTTGTTTTTGATCTCAGAGGTTGCTCCTGGCTCTCCACTCAGAAATCACTCCTCCAGGCTCGGGGGACCATATGGGATGCTGGGATTCGATACCATCATCCTTCTACATGCAAGGCAAATGCCCTACCTCCATGCTATCCCTTCGGCCGCACAGAGCCCAATCTCTAACCCCACTGCTCCAGCCATGGAGTCTACATGCCTTAGAGTAGTGATTTGTTCTAGGGTTGGGGCCCAGAAAACTGTTAAGATGCGTCCAGAGGGCCTTAAGCAGCCAGGAAAGAAGGAAGATGCTCAGAAAAGATGCGGGTGGGTCTGAAGCTACTGGAAGCCTGCCCAGAACAGCTGCCAAGCACTGACAGGAGCAGAAAGTGCTATGGCACTGGGTTCTCACTGTGACCCATAGAATATGCAATGACCCAAGATGTTTCTTGTGTATTTTGTCAAGTGTTCATGATTGGGTAATGATTTTTTTTTAATAACCAAATAAAGGTGGGAAGAAGGCCAGCTTGTTCTCTGGGAGAATTCCAGCAAGCCAAATGCAGAGGAAGATGATGGCCACGGTGAAAACCAGCAACGGCCAGTTTGAGGGGAAATGGGCGTTTCAGAGTCTCCCAGGGAGACTCTAATTCAACACCGAGAGAAAAACGAACCCCTCTGGACCCCACTCTGGGTGACTGAGGTTAACATCGCCCAGCTACAGCCTCCCAGGTCCTTGTCCTCAAGCAGCCAAAGCTGAAAGCAAGGAACCAGAAATCAAATGGCTGAAGTCAGCAAGGATTTTAAGAGAAGGGAAAGAGGGAGGAGAAGTTCTGGGGCCATAGGAGCCTCTTCTGGCAGGATTCCAGAGAAAGGCAGAAAATGTTCCCCTTTGATGTCTTTATTAACAAAAGGGGTGAGCACTTCTCACTGTGTTGCAGACAGGCGGGCCCCATAAAATGGGGCTTAGGGTGTCCTATCATCCTGGCTCTTCAGTTTATCAGCTTGGGCCCACACCAGGAAACTCTTTCTTAGAGCCCTGTTCCCCCAATGGGCCTACTCCCCAGGCATCCCGACCTCCTGCAGCCCCAGACGTGACCCTGAGACTATGCAGCATTGCATAGTGATATGGTCCAGCATGAGAAGACATGGGAAAAGCGAGGGCATCCTGTACTATGATGCATTCTATAAACTTGCACAGTCCAGGCCATGCAGTCAAGGAAAAGGAGAGCTGAGCTGGAGTGATAGCACAGAGAGGAGGGCGAGTGCCTCGCATGTGGTCGACCGGGGTTCAATCCCCAGTATCCCAGATGGCTCCCTGAGCCCACCAGGAATGATCCCTGAGCTCAGAGCCAGGAATAAGCCCTGAGGACAGCTGGGTATGTTCCCCAGAGAAAGGTCACGGGAGTCAAACGGGACGGAATCAGGAAACCCCGGAAAAAGAATATTAGTGGGGAAGTCGACATGGAGTCTCCGGTGTAACTAAGAATAGCAGATCAAGACTGGGGAGAGGGTACGGAGGGCTGGAGTATGTGCTTGGGGGTGGGGGGCAGGGGGAGAATAGCAGCACCAACACATCAGGGTCCCGAGCCAAGCACTACTGGGTGCTCAGAAAACAACATCCCCATCACTGTGTGCGTTTCAGCATTTTGACAATCTTTCTGGGCTTCTGTGAGGTGTTAACAGTACCTCAAGAAAGCAAAAGCAAGCGCGCACGCGCACACACACACACACACACACACACCAAATACACATGCCAGGACACACGAGTGTGGGATTATGGGGGGTACTGGGGGGAAGTGTGTGAATGAGCATGGGGGATGCAGGTCGAAAGAAGGCGGTGGGGTGCAGGGAGCTGGGGGGGGGGGGGGACACAATGCATCTTGCAGTTTCGGAACACCACGCTGAGCCTGGGATCCGATTTTCACAAAAGGATTACTAGTTTACATTCTTCCCACCAGCAGCTGTCCCCATCCAGTAAATCATCACAGCCTTTCATTTATAGATCACCTTTCAGCCCCCTGCCCCATGCCTGCGGCCAGGGCCAGCCTGAAAAGGGGCCTGCAGCTCCTCTGGGAGAAGGGAGAAAGGGGGAGGCATTGGGAGAGGGGGCCAGCCCACTCGGAGGAGCCCAATCTGAACCCATCTGTTTTCCCAACCAGGAAGGGCCCAAGAGCCCCAGGCAAAGAGGAAACCCAGCTGCCAGGAGGGCAGAGGGTGATCGAGGAGGGGGCCTCCTGTATCAAATAAAAGTGGAGCCCAGGAGAGAAATGCAAGAGGCAGGCCTCCGAAAGTGTGCCTAGCATCAACCCCAAGGTGGAGATGGCCCCTCAAACTGGCCCTCCCCTTGGGCCCCTGCAGAGGAATCCTCTGAGCTTAGAGCTCTAAGCATGGTCTAACCATCCCACCACCCCCACAGTCTGCCCTGCACCCCTAAATAAAGGGGAGCTGAAGAAAGTGGGTGTCGACAAAGTCGTTGCAAGATGCAGAAATGCATTCTGGGACAAAGAAGTAGTGGTGAATTCCCAGCAAGGGGTGTGTGTGTGTGTGTGTGTGTGTGTGTGTGTGTGGTAGGATCCTTCCAGAAACAGCCTGCTCCTTGCCCTGGAATGACAGGGGCTCGGGATAGCAGAGAAAAGATGGTCCAGCAGCCAGCTTCCAAATTCCACTCCCTGCAGGGGAGTGGGGAGTGAGTGGGGCTGGCCCCCAAGTCACACTGGGCACGTGTGTGGGAGGGATTTGAAGTCAGCACATCCCATGTGCACCCATGGGTGGGACATGCCTAGCCCCACACGGGGAAAAAAGGTGAGAGCCCCAGGAGCAAGGCATGCAGGCAGACATTTATGAAATGTGCTGGGGATATTTGAGAGTTGATAGCGACTGGGGAGACTTAGGTCATCCAGTGAAACAGAAAACCCCAACTTCCCCTTTTCCAAGGACGCCAAAGCCCCTGGGTCCTCATCGACTGAATCTCATGGCTCCCTTCTGGCTTCCGGCACTGAACCCACAGGCCCCATGTGGCCTCCACTCAGAAGCCCCAAATACCTTGGTCTCCCCCACAAAACCCTCAACTCCCACCCAAACACATCCTTACTTCCTCCTGACCCATGCACGGCAGACCTACACACACACACACACACACACACACACACACACACACACACACACACACTTCCTTTCACCCTCCTGCTCTCAACAATCACACTAGCCTTTGAACCCCAGGACCCTGTCCCACATGGCTTCCTCTGCACGCCCAAATCTGCCTGTCTGCTCTGTCCCTGCATTGTTGAGCCAGAGAGGCCGAACCTCAGTGTGTCCCCATCCTCAGGATCCAGGGGGGTGGCTGGGCCGATCACACCCACTCAGAATCCAAGCCAGACTCTCCCAAGTTTGTGGATAACCAAGGGCTAAGGGGTACCAAGGAATTCCCCATGGATCAAGGGAATAAGTGGATTCACTGTTTCTGGAAGGAGGGGTGTGGGAGGGGAGTAGTGCAGGGGTCTGAGCCCTAGGGGTGTTTAAGACAGATCCCATGAACCTCAAGGTCACCATCTGTAAGAAGAAGCAGGTCAGAGGAGGTGGCAGAGAACCTCATCATTTTCTGAGGGGTGCAGGGATGGGAAGAAGGGGGTCTCAGGAGTGTCCCTGCCAGCAGCCTGCCCAGGACCACAGCTCTCCCGGACTCCACGGACGGCTCCAGGGTGAGTCCCCTGGTTTCTCTCAGTGGCCACAACCCCACCACCAGCCCCCACACCAAGTATAAGGCTCCAGAAGCAGAAATCTGAGAAGATGCCAGGGGCAGCGGGAGGCAATTTGCAATTTATAGCAGGAAAAATGAGCACTCAGGCCAGATGTGCACCCCAGGGAGAGGCAGAGCCTCCAGTGTGTGCTTATGTGTGGAGGGAGGGCCCCCCTTCTTCACCCCTGTTGGGGGGGGGGACAGGGCATCAACCTGTATCTGAAGGGGTGGGGCCTCACAGATCTGTTACTGAATGGGGCGTGACCTTGCATTTTGGCGTGTGGCCTCAATCTGGGAAGGCCTGGGACCCAGACCCCTCCTTAGGAGCACCCCAGCCTGTGGCCAAAGTACAGTGTCTGCTTTCCCAGAGGAGATTAAGAACAGAGGAAGGTGGATCTGGAGGAGAGCAGCCAGGGAACAGTGGGAGGGACATCAAGAGAAGGAGGCACGAAGAGGGGGGACTAAGAGCCAAGGCCTAGAAGCAATCACAAAGTGAACACCAGGCTTCTGTCCTCTGCTCCCCTCAGGCCTGGACTAGCTCCTTTACCCCCGCCCCCAACAGGACCTCCAAAAAAACGAGGTCATCCTTTTTTCACCAAGCCAGGGCGTGAACCCAGGACCTCTCACATATGCAAGCAAGGCAGACTCACACATCCCTGGCTCCTCATTTTCCTTCTTGACTCTGACCGCAGGGATCCACCCCTATTGCACCCACATTTGCCTTCTTCTGAAACCCTAACACCAGCTGCAGCTCCAGGACAGAGAAACCCACCTGCCAGGGCTCGAGAGCACCAGAGACTGAGGCAGGAGGTGGGAGTGGGGGAGAGAACAGACACCAAAGAGCTGAATGTCGGGGCCAGAGCGACAACCTTACATCATCTGAACAGGCTTCCAACCCCAGCACTATATAAGGTTCCCTGTGCATCACCAGGAGTTATCCCTGAGCACAGAGCCAGGAGACAGCTAGCTGGGTGTGGTACAAAAGACAGGAAGAAGGAGAGGAAAGGAAGAGGGGGGGGAGAGAGAGAGAGAGAGAGAGAGAGAGAGAGAGAGAGAGAGAGAGAGAGAGACAGAGAGAGAGAGAGAGAGACAGAGAGAGAGAGAGAGACAGAGAGAGAGACAGAGAGAGAGAGACAGAGAGAGAGAGACAGAGAGAGAGACAGAGAGAGAGAGAGAGACAGAGAGAGAGAGAGCGCAAGAACAAGTGCTGATTGCACAAAGCCATTTGACAGTATGGGGAATTATTTCCCCTGGAAAAATTGTTAATAAGAGCGCTTCCTGGGCCCGGAGAGATAGCACAGCGGCGTTTGCCTTGCAAGCAGCCGATCCAGGACCAAAGGTGGTTGGTTCGAATCCCGGTGTCCCATATGGTCCCCCGTGCCTGCCAGGAGCTATTTCTGAGCAGACAGCCAGGAGTAACCCCTGAACAATGCCGGATGTGGCCCAAAAACCAAAAATAAATAAATAAATAAGTAAATAAGAGTGCTTCCTTTCCAGACCCCAGGGTTGCTAGGCTGGCAGCTCCAGTCAAAGAGAGGCAAGGCCAAGGAAGTATCTACACACACACACACACACACACACACACACATACACACACACACACACACACACACCTGCTGCCAGGGGCACAACAGAAGGAGAGGGCCCAGCTAGACAGCTAGAGCTGCAATGGGTGCTGTGCTGGGGTGCCTCAAGGGGCAGGATGTGGGATTGGAGTCCCTGCTGGCTCTGACTACAGAGAGCCCACCTTTGAACCTGGGGTGCTGCTCCCCTGGTCCCCAAAGGGTGGCATGGATGTGGATACCCAAAATAGAGCATCCTATTCAGTGTATGTGTGTATGGGGAGGGGGTTTTGTCTCCCAGTAGAAGCTGCTGGAGGTGAGGCCAGGTGGGAGATGAGAGACACGGATGCAGTTCTGGGAAGTAAGAACAGGTCTCGGGTTCCAGAGGCAGATCTCCTGTCCCCCTGGGCGGCTCTGATGAGAGAAGTGTGTACCTGGATTGAGTGCATGCCTTCCCAAGGATCCCTATCCCACAACCTAAGTTAGTGTCCCAGCCAAGCTGTCAAGACCAACCTGCCCAGCACTGAGAATGGAGATGGGTGTGAAGGGTCACAATTTCAACACACACACACCATACAGAGGGAGAAAAGGTTTGAAAGAAGCCCAGAAGTTGTGGTACAGTGGGTAGGGTGCTTGCCTTGCATGCAGTCATCCTAGATTTGATCCCCAACATCCCATATGCAACTTCCAGGCCTAACAGGAGTGATTCCTAAGTACTGAGCTAAGAGTGACCTCAGCACATCCTCAGGTGTGGCCTAAAAAAAAAAAAGGCACAGTATGAGCTGGAGTGATTGGACAACTGGCAAGGCTCTTGCCTTGCACACAGTCAATCCGGTTCAGTCCCCAGCATCCCATATGGTCCCCCAATCCCAGCCAGGAGTGATTCCTGAATTCAGAGTCAAAAGTAAGCACTGCTAAGTGTGGGCCAACCCCCACCCCAAAATTAAAACAAAACAAATCCCAGACTTGGGATTTATTTTCTGGTGGCTCAGCATTCTGTCTTCCCGGGGCTGGATATGCACCCGAGTCTCAATTACCTTTTCTGGATCTCTCAGTCTCCACCCAACTACTACCTGAAAACCAAGGGACAGTAGAGAATACTCATAGGGAGAGACACGGTGGCTGGCCTCTGGGGTGGCCTCCTGGATTGATCCAAAGACCCTGGTTAGTCCAAAGGAGTGAGTTACCATAGCAAGAATGGAGCATTTCCTGGCCCAGGCTGTCCATTGCGAATGTTTCTAACATGTTTCTAACAGGGTCTGTCACTCAGTGATGTTCCACCATCACTACAAGACCAGTATCTATCTGTACAGGGTATCTGTGCAGTGACAGCAAGAAAACTCAGGGACATTGGGCCTCAGATTACCTCCCTTTGGAGACACTAAAAAAAGCCAGAGAGGGGCCGGGAAGGTGACGCTAGAGGTAAGGTGTCTGCCTTGCAAGCGCTAGCGTAGGACGGACCGAAGTTCGATCCCCCAGTGTCCCATATGGTCCCCCCAAGCCAGGGGTGATTTCTGAGTGTGTAGCCAGGAGTAACCCCTGAGCGTCAAATGGGTGTGGCCCAAAAACAAAAAATAAAAATAAAAAGTAACAACAAAAAAAAAGCCAGAGACAGACTAAAAAGACTCCCATGACAGGAAGTGCTCAGTTTTGTTCTGTGATTTTTTTTCAAAGGGGGAGCAGATAGTAAGGAGCCTAATATAGCTTCCTCCCAACCCAGGGCCCATCAGAGCTGAGAACTACTTCTCAAGGGCATAGTAAAAGAATTGGCTATTGGGCCGGAGAGATAGCATGGAGGTAAGGCGTTTACCTTTCATGCAGAAGGTCATCAGTTCGAATCCCGGCGTCCCATATGGTCCCCTGTGCATGCCAGGAGCAATTTCTGAGCACGAAGCCAGGAAAAACCCCTGAGCACTGCCGGGTGTGACCCAAAAACCACAAAAAAAAAAAAAAAAAAGAATTGGCTATTAAGGCGGCCGCAGCTTCATCCCAATCTTGACTCAGGCCCATCCTGGAAGGAGGGAGAGGTGGAATTTGAGAGTCCCCCGTGCCATCCAAGTGATGGCTGGACTACTTAAAGCAAAGAACTTGACCTGAATACCATCATCGCCAACGAAGGGAACTGGCAAGTTTCCTGCTGCCACCTAGTGACGGACCGAGGCAAGAGCAGGCCACGAGGTGACAGATTAGAAAGTTTTCATCCCAGGTGGGTTCAGGAGGCCAGCAAGGGCAAGGCAGACTTCGGGCTGTGTGCCACAGAACCTATCGTGGAGGTGCAAGGAAGATTTAAGGATGTGTAAACAACAACAACAACAACAACACAGGATTAAAAAAGGAGTGTGGTTGACTCATGCATAAAATTTTTTTGTTTGTGTTTGTTTTCTTTGAGTTTTGGGGAGGCCACACCCGGCAGTGCTCAGAGGTTACTCCTGGCTCTGCACTCAGAAATCACTCCTGGCAAGCTCAAGGAACCCTATGGGATGCTGGGGATCGAACCCAGTCCATCCAGGGTCAGCCACGTGCAAAGCATATGCCCTACTGCTGTGCTATCTTTCCAGATCCCCATCATAAGAATTGCGGGGTGGGGTGGGGCGGAGAGATAGAATGGAGGTAAGGCATTTGCCTTTCATGCAGGAGGTCATCGGTTTGAATCCCAGCACCCTATATGGTCCCCCGTGCCTGCCAGGAGCAATTTCTGAGCCTGGAGCCAGGAATAACCCCTGAGCACTGCCGGGTGTGACCCACACACAAAAAAAAAAAGAATTGCGGGAGGGGAGGTGTTGGATCACACCTGGCAGCGCTCAGGGGTTACTCCTGGCTCTACAATCAGAAATCGCTCCTGGCAGGCTTGGGGGACCATATGGGATGCTGGGATTTGAACCACCGTTCTTCTGCATGCAAGGCAAATGCCCTACCTCCATGCTATCTATCTGGCCCCCATCATAAGAAATTTTAAATGACCTTCCGAAAGCCTTCAAATTATTCATCCCTTTCAGGACAAACTACCTGAGATGCTAATTCAGATGCTAACCGAGGAGCCCTTCGTGTAATACTCTGCTATTGAAGGGGCTTCAGCCTCAAATCACCATCTCCTCCTTTTACAGTAAAACCAACCAGCCCAAATGTTTGGGGTTTTTTTGTTTGTTTGTTTGTTTTTGGTTTGTTTTGTTTTGAGTAAATGTCTTGACTCACTTAGCACTAGCCAAGATACTCAGAAAAGCTAAAGTAGGTGCTGGGCCATTGGGGCTGAGAGTTTCCCAAAAGTAAGCAGGCATGCAGGCTAACACTGAGTAACAGGCCCTCCTGCCAAGCCTGGGGGTGAGATCTGACAGTTAGAACTGGAGAAACTGAGGTGATGAGCTGCCACCCTCATCACACACAGGTGCTGAAGGACCAGCTCCCAATTCTTCCTTGTTCAAGCCTTTTTGTTTTGTTTTGTTTTGGGGCCACACCCAGCAGCGCTCAGGAGTTATTATTCCGGGCTCACACTCAGAAATTACTCCTGGCAGGCTCAGGGGACCATATAGGATGCTGGGGATCGAACCCAGGTTGGCCACATTCAAGACACATTCAAGACCTCCCTGCTGTGCCATCATTGCTCAGGACCCACGGCTACCCAGCCCAGGTCACACTGTAAGCCCCATGTGTGAGAAGCCTTGTTCCCATACATGTTGCTCACAGCTTGCTCTGACTCAAGCCCTTAGCCTGAGTGTTTGCCTGAGAGTTTGATGAGAATGAAAGGAAATAAGTGAGCTTGAGTAAAAGGCTTGGCAGGCTCAAGAATCCACACTGAGTTTTACCTGTGATTTTTCCCCTGGGCTGCAGGAATGGAGTTTTACTCCATTACTTGCCTGTTATTTTTCTGAGGCAATCTAGTGGAGCCATTACTTTAAGTAAACAAGAAGGGAGAACTCTCAGACCTTGCACCTCAGACCAATGCCTGGGGAGGTGGTGTGGGAACAGGGCAAGGCAGGGCAGCACCCCCACCCCAACAGAAGGCGAACCCACCTCTTTCCCAGGACGGGTGGGGTCTCCGCAGAAGCAGATGGTGGAGTGGCTTCTGGAGCCTGGGAGCAAACTCTCTGCCCCCCAAAATACCTCACCCATCTGCTCACTCATGCCTGGAATTCCTTGTCCGAGGGCCAGGCTTTGATTTCAGAGTCAGAAATAGGCTTGCAACTGTAAACCCAGAGATGTAACCGAATGGGGCCTTGGAGTCCTCCTGGGGGAAGGTGGTGGAGGACTCGGGGATGCAGCAACTCACAGGAGCAAAAGTCTTCCTGCAAACCACAGCTGGCAGGTGCCACCTCAGGTCTCAGGAACCTCAGGGATTAATAACGGACCAGGAGAAAAGGTGTTCCGTGCCTACCTGTGGGATTCAGCTCCACTTGGTCTTCAGTGAGGAGAGAGGGTCAGTACCCTAGGAATGGGAGGACAAGACTGCACCACTGTGGTCAGCACTCGAGGGACAGTATAGGGAGGTGGACATTTGTTTTGCATGTGGCTGACCCAGGTTTGATCTTCAGGATCGCATATGGACTCAGCTGAGTATCCTCAGATAGAAGTGATCCTGAGGGGCCGGAGAGATAGCGTGGAGGTAAGGCGTTTGCCTTTCATGCAGGTCATTGGTTCGAATCCCTACATCCCATATGGTCTCCCGAGCCTGCCAGAAGCAATTTCTGAGCATGGAGCCAGGAGTAACCCCTGAGTGCTGTCGGGTGTGACCCAAAAACCAAAAAAATAAATTAATAAAGTGATCCTGAGCACTGATGATGGGTGTGAGGGAGGAAGGAAGGAAGGAAAAAAGGAGGAAGGAAGGAAGGAAGGAAGGAAGGAAGGAAGGAAGGAAGGAAGGAAGGAAGGAAGGAAGGACGGAAGGAAGGAAGATAGGAAGTAAGGAAGGATGGAAGATGAAAGAAAGAAAGAAAGAAAGAAAGAAAGAAAGAAAGAAAGAAAGAAAGAAAGAAAGAAAGAAAGAAAGAAAGAAAGAAAGAAAGAAGAAAGAAAGAAAGAAAGAAAGAAAGAAAGAAAGAAAGAAAGAAAGAAAGAAAGAAAGAAAGAAAGAAAGAAAGAAAGAAAAAGAAAGAAAGACATAAAGTAATTGTGGTCGGGGGCAACGCAAGAATTAGACTGGAGGGGCCGGGAAGGTGGCGCTAGAGGTAAGGTGTCTGCCTTGCAAGCGCTAGCCAAGGAAGGACTGCGGTTCGATCCCCCGGTGTCCCATATGGTCCCCCCAAGCCAGGGGCGATTTCTGAGCACATAGCCAGGAGTAACCCCTGAGCGTCAAACGGGTGTGGCCCAAAAAAAAAAAAAAAAAAAAAAAAAAAAAAAAAAGAATTAGACTGGAGGTGGAATGACCTGGGAAAGGATGAACTAGGAAGGGAGGAGCAAGGGAAAAAAGAGTAGGTTAGAGAGAAGCAAGGGAGGGATAGGGATGGGCAGGGAAAGGATGAGACGGGAAGGGGTAAGAAGGGAAGAAGTGACAGGGGAAGGGGTAGGAGAGGAAGGGGAAGCTAAGAGAGGAACAGAGAAGAGGTATACAGGGAGGGGTCCCACCACTGGCTCAGGCAAGCAGAGCAGCGAACACGGTGACGGAAACCCCACCCGCCACCCCTGTCCCTAGCTTGTCCCCACTAGCTGGAGGCCTACCCTGGGCCCTGAGCATCTTCAAGAGAACCAGATAAACAAGGCCACACTTCCTAAAGCATAAACAAAAAGCACAGGCGCCTAAAAGCTGGGTCAGGAGAAAGTGCAGGCGTGGGAATGAAGGACCGTTTAATGCTATGAGTCAGCGGGGAGAGGCAGATCAGACCCTGAGGATGGCAGGCGATCACACCCACTGGAATGGCACCATGGGAACAAAAAGAAGATTTTCTGGAAAACCACCCTGTTGGCAAGGAGGTGGGACCGCGCCCTGGATGGCCACCAAGAGCGGGAATGGAAAGGGGTGTGGCTGCCGGTGTAAGACCGGTTGGCACATCCCCCAAACTGTCCAACTGACTCTTCACACAGGATCCAGCCACCCCACCCCTAAGTGTATACCCACAAAGACCTAAAAAGAAAAGAAAAGATACGATACGATATGGGTATCCCAACAAATCCATGCTTGACAGCTTATGGCACTGCCAACCCACCTCGGCCCAAAGATGGGAGCAAACTCGAACCTTTAGCACCCGCTGAAGTGACAAGACAACACAGAGCAAGAACCTGGGGGACCAGAGTGATGGCACAGCGGTAAGGCATTTGCCTTGCATGCAGACAACCTGGGAAGGAACCCGGATTTGATCCCCAGCATCCCATATGGTCCCCCAAGCCTGTCAGGAGCAATTCCTAAGCATGGAGCCAGGAGTAACCTCTGAGTGCTGCTAGATGTGGCCCATAAAAAAAAAGGGAAAAGAAAAACCTTACTTGTGTCTGAAAGAAGACAAAGGGACAGCCAGATAGATAAACAGCACAGCAGGTAGGCACTTGCTTTGCACACAGCTGACCTGGATTCAAATCTCAACTTCCCATAGGGCCCCTCAAGTCCTGACAGGAGTAATTCCTGAGTGCAGAGCCAGAAATAAACCCTAAGCTATGTGTGGCCCAATAACCAAAAAGAAGAAGAAAGAAGAAAAAGAACCACCACCCATGGGCCACTGCTATGGGATAGATCTCAGTCCCACCAAGGGAAACAGTGACAGCCACAGGACGGAGAAGTTGCATACAGGGGCCTTGCTGATCTGGCTTCTACCCCCAGCACCCTATATGGTCCCCCAAGAGCTCCAGGAGTTCCTAAGTGCAGAGTCAGGAGTAAGCCAGGGGCACAGCTGGAGGTGGCCCCAACTCCTAAAAACAAAACAAAGAACAAAAAGCTGCACCTGATTTCATTCATATGAAACGCCTGCAAAATTGGGGTTGGCAGGAGCTGGTGTGAAAGGCCCCTGTAGACTGAACTGAGGGGTGCGGGACTTTGATTTGGGGTGTGTGATGTCAGAGGCAAATCACTAGGATGTTGTCATGGTTTCACAACACAGAGAAGCAACTTCACTCAACCACGCTTCCCATGTTTCTGTCGGTTTGTTTGCTTTGCTGGGGCCACACACGGTGCTTGGGGACTTTGGGGGTGCTGAGAAAGGAACTGAGGGCTCCTGCACACACAGCCGGGCGCCTGACCTGCCATCCCACCTCATTTCCGCACAACCTGTGGAGGAAACACGAATCCCCGCCAGCACGGAACAGAAGGATCTAGAAGGATCTATTTCCCCGCACCTTGCTTCCTTCTCTGCTTCCTTCCAAGAACCAATCAGTGAGGTTCAGAGGGGGACTGAGGTGTTGGGTGTCCCGTGAAGAGTTACAATGGCTCGTGTGACATTCCCTCTAGGCTGCTATACACATTTTAAACGTGTTTTAAAATAGAAATTTGGGGGAGGAAGGATAAAGGGGTGGGCAGCAGACTGGAGGGATTTCAACAAGGATCCATGGGCAGCCCCAAGCAACGGAAAGGAACTTCCAGATGTCAGACTTGGATGACTGCCTGCGGGCATCATAGTGAATCCTCAGGCCCCTTTGCCTTGTGCCAGGCACTGGACCTGAGGCCATGCTGTCCCCTTCCCAGGTAAACCCACAGTCCTGCAATTCTGCAGTCCTGGGGTCCTGTGCAAGGCGCCTGGAGACAGTGACCCCAAGGGTGCAGCTTCGGGAAGGCCACGCCAACACATCCCACTGGCCCTTTCCTGCAGGGGCATCAGCCAGCATAGCTCCCCCAGGGGTAACACCTGGTAGTGCTTAGAGATCACTCCTGATAGGCTTGGGGACCATACAGGGTGCTGGGGATCCAACCTGGGTCAGCAGCAAGCAAGGCGAATTCCCTACCTATTGAACTATCACTGTGGCCCCCACTCTCCTGTCCTCATCCTCCCTCAAGTGGTGGGATTCAGGAAAGAGCAGAGTCCCTAAGCAGTTGGCAAGCTTCGCCTGGCACAGGTGAGGAGGTGAAGGGAAAGCCAGGGCAACGGACCAAGAGAACAGTCCCCCAGCCCCTCAGCTTTGCCCCCAGGGCCCAGATGTAACTACCACCTGAGAATGCTCCCAAGAAGTGGCTCTGCTGGAGAGGTGAAGGGAACAATCCTGGGGTCCTCAGGGCTCCAAGCAGGATTATGGGGGCCCCCACACACAAAGAAACAGGTGGTGAGAAAGGGTGAAAAGCGAGTTCACTAATAAAAATAGAAGTTCTTTCTCTCTGGGCATCCCTTCTTATGCCAAGCTGCCTGCTATGCATTTTTCATTCATGATCTCACAGAGTCCTCTCAGCTCGGCGGGGGACAGGCATCCTGAGCCCATCCTCAGCTCACTGATGAGGACCATGAGTGAAGGGGGGAAGTGACAGGGGCTGGGACAACAGTTCACAGGCTGAGCCCTTGTCATTTGTGCAGAACTCCTGGGTTTCTGGGCCAGAGTGATAGCACAGTGGTAGGGCGTTTGCCTTGCACGCAGCGATCCTGGTTCAATTACCGAGCATCCTACATGGTCCTCCGAGCCTGCCAGGAGTGATTTCTGAGCACAGAGCTAGGAGGAACCCCTGAGCCAGGAGGAACCTCTGAGCGCTGTCAGGTGTGGCCCCAAAACAAACAAAAACAGAAACAACAAAAAAAGAACTCCTGGATTTCATCCCTGGTACCATGTGGTCCCCAATGCAACCTTGCGGTGCCTCCTATGCTCCCCAGCCTCAAATATAACAGGCTGGTGATGTTCAAAGTAGTACCAAGTTCAAAGGTATATATGGCCAAAAATAAAAATAAAAAAACAGCCAGGGGACAACTTTGCACGGGTTCCTGCTTAAGAGACTACACCCAGCCCAGCCAAGAGCTCAGTGTCCTTCAGCCACATCTTCTCCCACAGGGTGAAAAACGGGTCCCCCGAAACAGAGCCTCTCCCCAGAGGTTCCGGAAAGCCCGGTGAGAAGCTGTTGTTCCATAGAAAATGTGAACTGATCCAGCAAGTATCTGGGAAATTCCTGTTAAGGAGAAGAAATGGGGGTGGTGGTGGTGGTGGTGGTGGTGGTGGTGGGACTGATTTCTGGTTTTTGCCAGCCCCAAAGGCGTGAGGAAGAAGCCACGGGCTGCTTCAAGTGGCTTCTGGGCACATGGCCAGCTCCTGCCCGTCGGGGGCGGGACAGAAGGGTCAGGTTTCCCAGGCGGGCACGAGGGCAGAACGACCAGCCCTGGGCACAAGGCCCATGGTGCTCTGCTGTGGTCTGGGGACATGACCACTGGACTCCCTCACACACTGAGCTGTCCTGGAGAAACCAGGGTATGGGAGTGGGGGTGCCAGGGCTCCCCAAGTGGCAGAGCCAGTGTTGTGCCCCATGCAGGAGGAAAACCAGAGGCCTGGAATACAGATGCACAGAGACAGGGTCAGAGGGCTGTGGGGACAGTAGGGGAAACACAGGCTGTGGGGCTCTCGCCCTCTGCCTGGTCCTAGCCCTCTTCCTCCTCCCCCTCTTGGACCTCTGGCACTTAGGGTTCATGCGGGGGAGTCACTTGCCCTCTTCCCAGTCCTCTCGACAGGGAGGAAAGGGGCAGTTCCTGCCTTTATTCGGGGGGGGGCCCTCAAGCAGTGCTTAGGAGGTCCAGGGAGCCTCACTGGCAATTTTCAGCCAAGTGGACCAGCAGTTCAAAGCAAGGAGTGTCAGAACACCCAGAATCTGCAGTGCTGCAGAGTTCCTAGGTACCGAATGGCTGTGCTCAAGGGGGCCTCCGGCGTTTCATCAAGTGATATCTGGGTGACCAGGTGGTGCCAGGAAATGAACCTGAGGTAGACACCTGCAGGGCAAAAGTCTTAACCACAGTTTTATCTCATAGCTTCCTACTTCTTTTTTTTTTTTCCAGGCCATACCTGACAGTGCTCTTGGCTCTGTGCTCCTGATAGAACTTGGGGAAGACTATGGGGTGACAGGGATGAAACCCAGGTTGGCTGCATGCAAGGCAGATGCCTTCCCCTCTATGCTATCTCTCCAGCCCCACCACACTCTCCTTTCTATTTTATTTCTGAGGGGGTGTCACACCCGGTGACGCTCAGGGGTTACTCCTGGCTCCACACTCAGAAATCGCTCCTGGCAGGCTCGGGGACCACATGGGATGCCGGGATTTGAACCATCGTCCTTCTGCTTGCAAGGCAAACGCCTTATCTCCATGCTATCTCTCCTGCCCCTCTATTTTTTTAACGGGGGGGTCACACCCGGTGGCACTCAGGGGTTACTCCTGGCTCTGCACTCAGAAATCAATCCTGGCAGGCTTGGGAGACAGTATGGGATGCCATTATGGGATGTCTTTTCCAAATCAGCTGGGTACAAGGCAAACACCCTACTGCTGTGATATCATTCCAGCCCAGTGCACTCTACTTTTCTTTTCTTTGCTTTTTTCTTTTCTTTTCTTTTCTTTTTGGTTTTTGGGTCACACCCAGCAGCACTCAGGGGTTCCTCCTGGCTCTACGCTCAGAAATCGCTCCTGGCAGGCTCAGGGGACCACATGGGATGCCAGGATTCAAACCACTGACCTTCTGCATGCAAGGCAAACACCTGACCTCCAAGCTATCTCTCCGACCCCTGGAGAGGAGCTTTTTAACTACTGTCCTATCTCTGGGATTAAATCCAAAGCCATTTTCTCAGTCACCATGGGATCCCCTTCTCCAGGTTCACATGACCACAACAAATTCGGAGGGGATTTTATCACTAAGCATGTAGCTGTCCAAATGCTCAGTGAGGGTCAGAGAGATAGCACAGTACTAAGGTGTTTGTTTTGCATACTGCCAACATGGGAGTAACAGCACAGCAGTAGGGCATTCACCTTACACTCGGCCAACATTGAACGGACCCCAGAATCCCTACGGTTCCCTGAGCCAGGAGTGATTTCTGAGCACAGAGCCAGGAGTAATTCCTGAGTGCAGTCGTGTGTAACCCTAAAACCAAAAACCAAAACAAACAAACAACCTAGGAAGTAAAAGCTCTGATCAGATGGTTTCACCATTGAACTCTACAAAACCTTCCCATCACATTTTATCCTGACACCTTTTGTGTTTTTTTTTTATTTGATTAATTGATTGGTTGGTTGGTTATTGGGCCAAACCCAGGGTACTCAGGGGTTACTCCTACTTCTGCACACAGAAATAGCTCCTAGCAGGCTCAGGGGACCATATGAGATGCCAGGATTAGAACCACCGTCCATCCTAGGTCATGCTGTGCCATCTCTCCGGCCCTACCAGGTTTGGTTTTTAAGTCACTGTGTGGTGTTTAGAGTTTACTCCTGGCTCTGCACTCAAGAACTACTCCTCATGGTGATCAGGGGAAAATACGGGATGCAGGATATTGAACCCAGATTGGTGGCTCACGTGCAAGGCAAGTGCTCTATCTACTATACTATCTCTTCAGTCCCCATCAACATCATCTTTTTTTTTTTTTTTTTTTTTTTTTTTTTTTGGTTTTTGGGCTACACCCAGCGGTGCTCAGGGGTTACTCCTGGCTATCTGCTCAGAAATAGCTCCTGGCAGGCACGGGGGACCATATGGGACACCGGGATTCGAACCAACCACCTTAGGTCCTGGATTGGCTGCTTGCAAGGCAAACGCCGCTGTGCTATCTCTCCGGGCCCCCCCATCAACAACATCTTAACAAACCAAATACATTACATACAAATCCATACATATACTACATTGCGTTCAACACATCCTATGAAATCACAAGCAGATGGATTTTATCTCAAGAATGCAAGGATGGCTCAAAAAATCAATGAATATGATATGCCACATTAATAAAAACGAAAGATAAAAACCATATGATCATATCAACAGATGCAGTGAAAGCATCTGAAAAGATTTCATGAACATTCCTAAAAAAATAAACTTAGGGGCCAGGCGGTGGCGCTAAAGGTAAGGTGCCTGCCTTGCCTGTGCTAGCTTTGGACAGACCGCGTTTCGATCCCCCGGTGTCCCATATGGTCCCCCAAGCCAGGAGCAACTTCTGAGCACATAGCCAGGAGTAACCCCTGAGCATTACCGGGTGTGGCCCAAAAATCAAAAATAAATAAATAAATAAATAAACTTAGGTTAGAAGGATCATTTTTAAACACAATAAAGACCATTTATGACAGTCCCATAACTAACAATATATTCTACTGTGAAGGACTGAAAATGTATCTGCAAAGATTAGGTACAAGACAAAGCTATCACAATTACTATGCAACTTAGTATTAGAAGTCCAGGCCAGAGCAATCAGTGAGAAGGGTGTGGAGAAAAATGAATTCAAGTAGAAAAAAAAATGTTTAAACTGTTACTGATTTCAAGTGACATGAGAATACACACACAAAACCTTAGAGACAACACTGAAAACTACTAAAACAATGGACCAGTCTAGTAAAATGAGACATTAAAATTAATACACAAAAACCCATTGTGTTTTGAATAGAAAAAAAAAAAACCAATCTGTCTTTAATAGCATATGCATAAAAAGCCCTACAGGCTCCATTAAAAAAAACTAAAAAAAAAAAAAAAAAAGAAACAATAAACCTGTATAACAAAGTGACAGGCTATAAAACCTGTATACAAAAAAATATCTGAAGCCAAAGTGGTGGCGCAAGCAATAGGGCGTTTGCCTTGCACGCACTAACCTAGGATGGACCATAGTTGGATCTCCCGGTGTCCCATATGGTCCCCCAAGCCAGGAGCGATTTCTGAGCATATAGCCAGGAGTAACCCTTGAGCATCACCAGGTGTGGCCCAAAAAATTTTACTGCGTTTCTAAATACAATGAGAAAGAAGAAAAGAGCCAGAGAGATAGTACAATGGTTATAAAGACATAAGACATTGGTGGGGAGGGATTAAGTCGGGGTTTTTTTGGGGGGGGTGTTTTTTGGTGTGTTTTTATTTGTTTGTTTGTTTGTTTTGAGGCCACAGCCAGCGGCTCTCAGGGTTACTCCTGGCTCTGCACTCAGAAATCACTCTTGTCATGCTCAGGGGACCATATGGGATGCCAGGAATTAACCTGAGTTCGTCCCAGGTTGACCGCATGCAAAACAAACACCCTACCACTGTGTTATCACTCACCCATAATAAGACATTGTTAAAAAAAAATTCTTTTAAAAGCACACACTCAAAGAAATATATTTTATGTTCATGGAGTGGAAGAATTAATCGTTTTAAAGTGAGCGATAGTAAAGTGAGGAGGGTGCCTGCCTTGCACGTGGCCTGCCTGAGTTTGATCCCTGGCTTCCCATACAGTTGAAATCACTACCAGGAATGATTCCTGAGTGCAGAGCCAGGAGTAAGCCCTGGACACTGCTGGGTATGACCCCAAAACCAAAACAAAAACAAAAAATATTGCAATAGAAGACCTGAGCCTATAAAAGAAAAATGGGTAGAACTCCACTACATTGGCCTCAGTGATGCATCTAGAGATTCAGCTCCAGCAGCAAAGATAACAAAAGTAAAAATAAACAACTGGGAATACACCAAAATAAAGAGCTTCTGCACCATGAAAGGAAATAATCATGAAAAGGAAAAGACAGTCTTTGGAACTGGAGAAAATATTTGTTCCCCACCCAGCCAACATGGGACTAATACCCAAAAGCATATGAGGAATACATACAACTAAAGGAAAAACTGATATTAAGTAAAGTGACCCCATCCAAAAAACTGGCAGAAGAAATAAACAGACACTTTCTCAGAAAACATACGAATGGCCAATAGGGATGTGGAAGGAAGGGGATAAAAACCTTGATCTCGACTGTGTATCAGAGAAATGCAAATCAAAAGTAGGAGTGAAATCTCGCCTCCCTCCTATGAGACTAGCCTGTATTACAGACTAGTGTTGGATTCACACGGGTCCATTTGTGTTGGAAATTAGGCTGCTGCCTTCTGAAGATCCAGCAATTCTGGGCCAGACGGATAGCACAGTGGATAGGGCTCTTGCTTTGCACATGGACAACCCGGGATACAGCCAGGTTTGATCTCCAGCATCCCATATAGTCTCCCAAGCCTGCAAGGAGCGATTTCTTTGTTTTGATTTTGTTTTGGGGTCACACCTGACGGCACTCAGGAGTTATTCCTGGCAGGCTCAGGGGAACCATATGGGATGCCAGGATTCGAACCAGGGTCTATCCTGTGTCAGCCACGTTCAAGGCAAACGCCTTGCCACTGTGCTATCGCTCGGGCCCTTCCAGGAGCAATGTCTGAGAGCAGAGCCAGGAAGAACTCCTAAGCACTGTGGGTGTGGCACCCAACAAATAAATAAAATAAAATAAATAAAACAAATAAATAAAAAAGATCTTTCTTTTTGGTCTAGTTTGGTTTGGTTTGGGGGCCATGTCTGGCAGTGTTCATTTCTTACTCCTGGCTCTGTGGTCAGGTCTCTCTCTCTCTCTCTCTCTCTCTCTCTCTCTCTCTCTCTCTCTCTCTCTCTCTCTCTCTCTCTGATTTTTGGGCCATACCCAGCTGCACTCAGGGGTTACTCCAGGCTCTGTGCTCAGGAATAATTCCTGGCAGGCACAGAAGACAATCTGGGATGCCAGGAATTGAGTCCTGGTCAGCCACATGCAAGGCAAACACCCACCCACACTACTATCGCTCCCCCCTCCCCAATAGGGCTCACTCTGGCAGCTCAGGGATCCATATGGGTTCCAGGAATCAAACCCGTGTGGGGCACATGCAAGACAAACAAAGGCCCTCCCTGCTATTCTGTCTGTCACTTTGGCCTTAATCCAGCCATTCTACTCTCAGGAAATCTGAAGAACATGTAAATACTAATTTAAAAGGCGGTGCTATTTACAATAGCACTATTTATAATAGTCAAGATAGGAAAACAATCTAAGTGTCCCATGATCTGAGAAAATAAAGAAACTCAGTGGTACAGAAGCACAGTGGAAATGGTGTCACTATGGAATGCCATCTAGCAGTACTCAGCAAAGAGTAAATTTGCTATTTGTAATGTGGCTAGAGCTGAAGGGTATAATAAAGACTATGAAGAAAGGAGCCAGAGAAATAGCATGGAGGTAAGGCATTTGCCCTACATGCAGAAGGACGGTGGTTTGAATCCCAGCAACCCATGTGGTCACCCGAGCCTGCCAGGAGCGATTTCTGAGCTCAGAACCAGGAGTAACCACTGAGCACTGCCGGGTGTGACCCAAAAACCAAAAAAATAAATAGGTCCCCCAAGCCTGCCAGGAGCTATTTCTGAGTGCAGAGCCAAGAGTAACTCCTGAGCACCATCAGATGTGACCCAAAAACCAAAAAAAAAAAAAAAAAAAAAAAAAAAGCTAGGAGTAAGTCTGGGAGGAGAAGACTTAAAGAACATGCTTTGCACACTCAGGAACCCCCTAATTTCATCCCTGTTACTACACTCTCCCAAGCATTGCTGGAATTGATGCCTCTATGAAAGCTAATCCCAGCTCCTGATGGAAATTGGGGGAATCATGTGATGTGGGGGATGAAAACTACGCCTCCCACATTATTGTGAGCTCAGTACTTTGGATCATCTCTCCAGCCCAGTTTTATATCTTCAGAAATGTAATACATTCTCCTATATATATATATATATATATATGTATATATATATATATATATATATATATATATATATATTGGGGGGGGTTGGGGAGGGTCACACCCGGCAGAGCTCAGGGATTACTCCTGGCTCTCTGCTCAGAAATCACTCTTGGCAGGCTTGGGGAACCATATAGGATGCCGGGATTTGAACCACTGTCCTTCTGCATCTAAGGCAAACACCCTACCACTGTGCTATCTCTCCGGCCCCCACATTGGAACTTCTTTAATATCGTCTTTTTTGTTGTTGTTTTATTTAGCTGACATGCCCAGCAGTGCTCAGGGCTTACTCCTGGCTCTGTACTCTGGGATCATTCTTGGTGAGTCTCAGGAGACCACATGGGATGACACGAGGTCATCAAACCTGGGTCAGCCACACATGTAAGGTAATCGCCCTACCTGCTGTACTTTCTCTCCAGCCCCTTCTTTAGAGTCAATTCTATGAAACACAATTACTGTGCTAGTAAGAGAATAAATCCTTTTCAAGCTCTGGATATACATTTTCCAAATATCTGTACTGAAAATAATTCTCAGCAACGTTGCATTTGGGGGGGGGGGCCCACACCCAGTAACACTCTGGGGTTACTCCTGGCTATGCGCTCAGAAATCGCTCCTGGCTTGGGAGACGCAGGGGGATCGAACCGTGGTCCATCCTAGGCTAGTGCGTGCAAGGCAGATGCCTTAACGCCTACACCACCACTCCCGCCCTGAAATGCTGTATTTTTGCAGCTCCAGAACCAATAGCCTCTGGTTCAGTATTTCCAGAACAGACCTCTCGGCCAGGCTGACAACTGAACCAGGAAGCTCCTGTGGCTGCTTCAAACTGTCCGTTGGGCTGGTGACCTTCTTGACCAGTTAAATAGGTGGTTCCACGGTTCTCCAGTCCACACCCAAAATACTGAGTCTTCACTGGTGTGTGTTCCTGGAAGGAAGTTTCCTTTCCTGTACTGTAAGCTCTGGGGTGCATACCACAGGCCTGCTGTACTTCCAAACTCTTCATAGTCTATCTTTCAGCAGCAGCTCTCTAAGGCCCTTGCAACCCCAGTAAAAAAATGTATGTTTTGTTTTGGGATTTGTTGGTTTGGGGTTTTTTGTTTTTGTATGTTTGTTTGGCAGGGGGAGCACACTCAATGGCACTCAGGAGTTACTCCTGACTCTGTGCTCACTCCTGGCAGGCTCGGGGAACCATATGGGATACCAGGGATCAAACCCAGGTTGGCCATGTGCAAGGCAAATGCCCTCGCTGCTGCGCTATTGCTCCAGCTCCTCAGGGCTTACCCTTTGGACTCTAAACTCAGGAACTACTCCCAGCAATGCTGGGGAATTACACGGGATGCCCAAGGAACGAACCCTGAGAAGTCAGTTTTTTGAGGGTCTGAGTTCTTACCCTCCTGAGTGCCAGAGGATGCCCCTGACAACGCCACCCACCCCCCTGGAGCTGGTGGAAGGTTTAAATGAGATAACTCAGGCAAAGTGCGTGACAAGAACCCTGAAAACACACCATAAAGGGGAGCTTTTGTCGATAAGATAATGATCCAAAAGAACTAAACCCACCAAAAAATTGCCTAATCCCCTGCCCACTGGAGGAGATTAAAGAATCCTACAGCTGTCTCATTCCTCTGAAGCTCCCAGGTCCTGAACGCCTGCGGAGAGGCTCAGAACCTTCGGGAATTGCGCCAAACCCACAGAACCGCCAGCCAAGGGGCCCGGAGGGCTGGCAAGGCTTGACTCGGGAGGGCAGCTGGGCAGCCAGGCGACATGGTCACGGGAACTCCAGGCTGCTTTGCACAAAGACAGGGCGAGGGCGAGGGCGAGCAGCAGGGAAGAGACCACCTGGGATCAGCCCCAGAGGCTCAGAACTTCAGAGACACCTGCTGAGAGACAGGACTTTTCGGGGCACCAAGAACAAGCGAGGGGGAGGGGATGGACATCAGACAAGGACCCGACTGGTGACTCTCTGGGCCTGGCCGCTGCACCCTGGCTGACTTGAGGCAAAACCTACCATTGTGTACAGACCATGCGGTTAGTGAGCTGAGTCACCGAGCCATTGTCCTATGTCCTGCTGTTCTATCGGGCCGGAAGCAGCTGGCCAGACCCCACACCAAGGTCAGGAAGCCTCATCCTCCCTCTGGCCTCCATGGGGGCCCTGCCCTGTTTTCCAGGTCCAGCATCCTGCCCGCCTCTCCCTTGGGGACACCTGACCCACCACAGAGCTTCCAGGGTCCCCATTTCCAGTCTTTATTTGCCATGGGAGGAGGGTACCTTGCCAGCTCTTAGCGTGGTATTTTGGCAACTCTTGTAGAGGTGGGGCTCAGAAGGGAGGGTCCTCCTGGGTTTGGCCTGACAGTAAGCAGGAATTGAGGAGCAAGGGAAGCAAGGGACCTTAGCCAGTAGAAGACAGAGAGACACAATTCACGAAGCAGGAGATTCAGACTCCTCTGAAAACTGGGATTCATGCCCAGTCATTGTCGAGAGCCTGGACACTGCGGGTCTCCTGGGGTCACAGACAACCCCAAATGCCCAGCTGGGAGTTAGAAATAATTTTGCAAAGCAGCAAGTCATGAATGATCTGAAACCAGAGACTGAGGGGAACTAGCTATAGAACAGAGAGGAGGGCACTGGCCTTGCATACAGCCAACCTGGGTTCAATCCTTAGCATCCCGTTGGGTCCCTTAAGCACCATAAGTAGTGATCCCTGAGGGCAGAGCCAGGAAAAAGCCCTGAAAACTTCCAAGTATAGCTCAAAATCAAACTAAAACAGCAACAACATAAAAAACCTGATATTCAAAAAAAAATTTTTTTGGTTTTTGGTTGTTGGGCTACACCTTGTGACACTCAGGGGTTATTCCTGGCTTTGCACTCAAAAATCACCCCTCTCTTGGGCCCGGAGAGATAGCACAGTGGCGTTTGCCTTGCAAGCAGCCGATCCAGGACCTAAGGTGGTTGGTTCAAATCCCGGTGTCCCATATGGTCCCCCGTGCCTGCCAGGAGCTATTTCTGAGCAGACAGCCAGGAGTCACCCCTGAGCACCGCCGGGTGTGGCCCAAAAACCAAAAAAAGAAAAAAAAAAGAAATCACCCCTCTCTTAGGGGACCATATGGGATGCCCGGGGATTGAACCACAATCATCTTAGGTTAGCCGCACGCAAGGCAAACGCCATACCACTTTTCTACATCCTTATGCCACGGCTCTGACCCTCTTCCTTTTTTAATACTTTTGCTCTCACTTATTTGGAAACAAATGTCACTATCAACTTTGTCAACTATGTTATACATGCTTTTTAATAAAGTAAATTAAAAAAATAACAAAACACAGACAACGAGTCAGAAATAGAACTCAGTGGACTGAGCTCACATCCATAGACAGAAGGCCCAGGACTGACCCCAGTGCTGGCTGGGAGCAAACTCCAACCACAAAGCCCAGAGCAGCCCCTGAGCCTACCTCCAGGTGTGCCCCCAACACCCCCCACCCCAAATATAATAGAAACCCGAGCTGGACCCCTCCTCTAACACTCAGGCCTTACCCAGTGAGAGCCAGCTCACGGGCTTAAATCAAGCAAATGCTGATGGCAGTGCAGATGTGTGTGGAGGGGAAGGGGTTCTAGGGATCAGAAAAGCACAGGCCCCTGGGGAAGGAGTTTGTCTGAGACTCAGATTCAGTCACACACTGTTCCCTACCCCCAATGCAATGAGAATCTTCCCCTGGAAAAAGCCAGAAATCTCCTCCTGATTTCAAAAGTGGGGAACTCAAAAAAAAATGGGGCACATACAGAATGCATATGGGTCTGGGTCTGTCTGGAAGATGCATTCTGAGTTCTCAGCTGGGAGTAGTCACAGAACTGGAAGCGGGGACCTGAAGCAGAACCCAAACACTGGAGCCAGAGCAGCAGGGCATTTGCCTTGCACACGGCCTACCCAGGACAGACCCAGTTCAATCCCCAGCAACCCATATGGTCCCCAGAGCCTGTCAGGAGCAATTTCTGAGCACAGAGCCCTGAGAGCTGTTGGGTATAGTCTGCCCCCCAAAAAAAGAACCCCTACACCCACCAGCAACCCTCTCCCCACTAATCCAGCTCTGCATGGCTGATCCGAGGATTCCACAGTAGTGCCATAGGCATGCCCCCGCTCCTCAACATGGGATTTAGGGTGGCATGGGGGAAGGGAGGCTGCTGATCCATTTTGGGGCATCCCCAGGGCTCAGTTTCCCCTTAGGCAGGAGATAAGGACTCCCTGGAGAAGAAGTGGCCCTGCCCCTACTTTCTTGTTTCTCCAGAGGTGACCCAGGGGCTTCACCCTGGGCCAAATGACTTCTCATCTGCCCCAGCAGAGTTGCCTAGTTCAGCCTGGAGGATTGAGAAGGAAAAGGGTGGAGGACCCTGCAGGCAGTGGCAGCAGGGAGAAGCTGTGCTGGCAGCTTAGCATGAGGCAGGGCATCAGAGGTAGAACACTTATAGATTCAAAGTATTTAAGAGCAGCTTCGGGGAGATGGCTCTGTTTATTTTAGTTGAGTGGGACACCTATAACGTGCTTTAGCCAATCAGATGAGTGGAAAGCAGGTTGTAAATTTTGTGTGTTTAACTACAAAGCTGGTTTAGCCCAAGGACAAAAAAGAATGGTTGAGGCTGGCAGGGGAGAGGAGGAGAGAGGAGGAATAAAGGCTGGGCTCAAAGGGGGACCAGGGTCCGGGACTGAGGGGACTCAGGACAGGCTGGCCTGCTAGGCACTAACGAGAGGCAGGGGGGGCACATGATCCTCCACCCTCTCTGCCCAGTGTTCTGAGCTTCCCCACTCCTGGGCATCCTGCTGGAACTTGTTCTTAGTCGAAAACTCACCACCCTTGCCCACTTGGCAGGCCTAGCCCTGCGATTTTTCTGTGTTCAATCCGGAGCTGGCACTGATAGTGAAGCCATCAGGGAGAGAGCTCAGAGAAAGGGCTTAGATATAAGTTCTGCCTGTGGGAGGTCCTGAGTTCGATCCCCAGCACAGCGTGTATCCCAAGCACCACCAGGGGTGGCTCTCAGACCAAACAATAAATAAGCAAACCTTGAGCTCCAGCCATAGTACAGTAGGTAGAATACTTGCTTTCCATGTGGCCAGCCCAGGTTTAATCCCGGCATCCCATATTGGTCCCCCGAGCCCACCAGGAATGATTCCTGAGTGCAGAGCCAGGAGCCAGTCCTGAGCACTGCCTGATGTGGCCCCAAACCCAAAAAACAACAATAACCAAAAACAAAAGCCTGACCATGTGCATTAGTCCAGAAGGAATAGGCGTCTTAAAGTGGCAACAGGGAAGAGGGGAGCTGGTTCTTTATTTTCTGTTTAGAGATTCAAGAGCTGGAAGACGCCTCAAATTATCTGGTACAAACCTCTCAGGCACCCACTGGGTCACACAGTGACCTAAGGTCAGTCTTCTAGCCCCCCAATCTGCCTCCAAATGTCAGGACACAGTAACATCAGGGGGATCAGTCATCATTTTCCACTGACCCCCCCAAGGGACACCCCCAGAATCCCTGCTCACTATCTGCCACCACCTTGGCTGTCCCCCACAGGCTTCCAGGACAATCACACGTGGGACAAGAAGCAGCCCAAGGTCAACCCCATTTGCTTTCTCTCACCTGGTGAGGATGGACTGGCTCTAATCTTCTCCCCAAGTGGCAGGAAAGGGGGTGTTCCTGAAAGGAGAGGCCAGGATGGTGATGGCCAACAGAGGGGGATAGGGAATGGCAGTTCTGAGGTTCCACACAGAGGCTGCAGGGTCTGGCCGGACTAGCGAGAACTGGAGGTGGCGAAAGGCAGAGAACCAGACTTTGAGCAGAAAAGACACACAAACACCACGTGACTGGGGGAGGATTGCACAACCAGAAAGGCTGGGGTGAGGGCTGGGGTGTGTGCAAGAAGAATCTCATGGGATTCCGAAATAGGCATCCCCAGTTACCACCCCAAAACAGACTCTGGGATCCCCAAGTTTACACCCCGATATTCTCTGGAATACCTGGGAAGGAATGAGTCCCTCAGAAAAAAAGGTGTGAGGGCCTGGAGCGATAGCACAGTACGGAGGGCATTTGCTTTGCATGTAGCCGAACCTAGTTCGATCCTGGGCAGCTCATATGGTCCCCCCAAGCCTGACAGCAGTGATTTCTGAGCACAGAGCAGGGAGTAACCTCTGAGCAACACAAAAGAGGAGAAGGGAGGGAGAGGAGAAGGAGGAGAAAGAAGAGGAGGAAGAGGAGGAGAAGGCAGAGACAGAAGAGGAGGATGAGGAGGAGGAGAAAGAGGGGGGCATATCCAGGCTGGATCTGAATAAGCAGATACCATTACTTGCAGACCCACTTTCAGAACAGCGTCCTGCCATCCTTCACCATGGGGGCCAGTACCAAATAGTGTGTGTGTGTGTGTGTGTGTGTGTGTGTGTGTGTGTGTGTGTGTGTGTGTGTGTGTGTAGGGAGTCTGTTCATGGGTCCTCAAATGGACACCAAGTTGCCCAGCCTTCCAAAGAATAGGCGGGAATGGAGAAATGCAGGCTCCGTCTCCTCAGCCCCTCCCTATTCCCCTGGAGCAAACCTGGCATCTGCAGTGAACAGCTCCCCCTGCCCTGAAAGACTCACTGGGTTTTCACAGGAACTTTTTTTTTTTTTTTTTTTTTTTTTTTGGTTTTTGGTTTTTGGGCCACACCCTGTGACGCTCAGGGGTTACTCCTGGCTATGCGCTCAGAAGTTGCTCCTGGCTTCTTGGGGGACCACATGGGACGCCGGGGGATCGAACCGCGGTCCGTCCTAGGCTAGCGCAGGCAAGGCAGGCACCTTACCTCCAGCGCCACCGCCCGGCCCCGTCACAGGAACTTTTGAGACATCAGTCCTTACCCTCATTTTGCAGACTAAAAGGGGGTTTAGCCAACTTGCCCAAGATAGGCACAGGAGTGAAGCCAGGCATGCGGCTTGGTCGCTTCTTCCAGGAAGATAAGTATGTGCACAGAGACTCAAGTCTACTGCCATCTCTGATTTCTGTCCCCACTGACGCAAAGCCCCACACAGACCTTGAAAGAGGAGGGCTTTTGGGTTTTTTTGTTTTGTTTCTGTTTTTTCTTTTTGGGTCACACACCGCAGCGTTCAGGGACTACTCCTGGCTCTGCGCACAGTAATCGCTCCTGGCAGGCACCCAGGACACTAAATGGGATGCTGGGAATAGAACCCAGGTCCGTCCTGGGTCAGCCACATACAAAAAGCAAACACAGCCTGTAGCAAGTCAGCCCCTGAAGAGGTTGACTGATGGTGGGATGGAGAATGAGGCCTTTTTCTTCCAGCTCGGAGCACGCGTCTGCCACCCTGTCTAGCCCACGGTTCTGAGGTGAAACGGCGGGTAAACAGCTCACAGACAGTCAGGCTCGTGGAAATATTCGCTTTATTCGGAGGACAAAACTGAAGTCCAAAGACTCAGCTTCAGTTCCAGCCAGCAAAAGCCCCCCGCCTTCCACAGACCGTTGTTTTTATACTCCAGAGTCAGGTACCACCCAATGGTGGGATCAGATACCAACCAATGGTGGAAGCAGAATCAGGTCCTACCTTAGGGTGGGAGCAGAATGCCAGGTCACACCCTAGGGTAGGGCACAATCACCTAATCAGTTTAGGGTGAGCAACATAGTAATCCCCCAAAATATTTACATACACAACAACAGCCCTGCTGCTGTGCTATCTTCCTGGCTCCGAGAAAAGAGTTTTCTGAACTTAGAAGAAAACCATCCTCCTCCCCATTAGAAAGATATTCCCACTGACAAGATTCCAAAAACTGAAGGCCAGAACAGTAGTACTGCAGGGGATGGGGGGGGGGGGATTGCCTCCAAGTCACAGCATTGCATATATTCCCCCGAGCTCCACCAAGAGTGAGATGGAAGCACAGGGCCAGAATCTGGCCCCCAAAACCCAGACCGCAACCAAACAACCAAAAAGAAAAAAGAAAAAAAAAAACAGTTCTCTCAGGTGAGTAAGTGGGAAATATCCCCACGGAAAGGAACAGAAAGATTAGGATCCCATCAATACAGATAACCAAACATGAGAGCTGGAGATAGTCCAGGGGGTAAGGCACCTGCTTTGCATGTGGCTGACTCTTATCCTCTCCCTAGCTCTGCATATTGTCTCCTGAGCACAGGGCCTGGAGTAAGTCCTGAGCACGGCAGGATATAACCCAAAAATTAAAGCAGGGCTGGAGAGATAGCATGGAGGTAAGGTGTTTGCCTTCCATGCAGAAGGTTGCTGGTTCGAATCCCGGCATCCCATATGGTCCCCCGAGCCTGCCAGGAGCAATTTCTGAACATAGAGCCAGGAGTAACCCTTGAGCGCTGCCGAGTGTGACCCAAAAGCCAAAAACAAAAACAAAAAAGAAGGGCCGGAGAGGTGGTGCTAGAAGTAAGGTGTCTGCCTTGCAAGTGCTAGCCAAGGAAGGACCGAGGTTCAATCCCCCAGCGTCCCATATGGTCCCCCCAAGCCAGGGGCAATTTCTGAGCGCTTAGCCAGGAGTAACCCCTGAGCATCAAACGTGTGTGGCCCAAAAAACCAAAAAAAAAAAAAAAAAAAAAAAAAAAGAATCCAAAACTTAAAGCAGAAAGCAAAGACACCAAAATAAAACGATGGAGGAGTCAGTCCTCCTGCATTTTTCTTGCAGATGTGCATTTATTTTTAAACCTACAGGCTCCTTGTCACCATCTTCCTCTGATTTTGAGCCCTAAGATGTAACCAATACATAGCCCCATTAAGACCAGAGCACTGGTGGAAAGAAATGATGTACCCCCCAAAACACACACACCCAGCAGCAACTGGGAGCCCCTATGGGTGAGGCAAGAGACGGTCGGTGACGCCTCGTAGACGGAGCCCAGAGACAACGGGGCAGGAAGGCAGAGAGGCCTGCAGTTGGGACTTTGGTTCTGTCCATCATTCAGAAGAGCCTATTCTCACCCCAGCAACTTCTCCCATTCGAGCATCCCACTGGTGAAGGTGGAGGGAGGGAAAAGTCTGTCTCTGGGGGGGTGGGGGGCAGGTGGTTTCCCAGGGCAGGCAAGAGGCCTGTCTCTGTCCAGCGTGGAAGGCTGGCTGAGTGAGGCCCAGGCAGAGAAAGACTGGGCCCGCTGGAATGCAGCCCTCCGCCAGCCCAGGGGCGGTGGGGTCTGGAAATGAAGTTATCCCCGAGACAGCTGCTGGAACTGGAGACGGGACAGAGGGGGTGCTGTTGCCAAATAGTGGCGGGTTGTCATGTAGACCAGGGAGCCCCGGCACCTCCTTGGGCTAGGCTGGCGGCATGGAGGCTCAGCTCGTGGAAGGCCCCGGAAAGAGCAGGACCTCAGGGCAAAGATATCTGGCAGGGGATTGGAAGCAGAATCCTGGGGAGCCTTCCTGGGACTTGTTTTTTCTTTTAATACTTTTTTAATCGAATCCCTGTAAGATACAATTACAAAGTTGTTCAGAAATGAGTTTCAGTCATGCCATGTCCAACACCCATGCCTGCACCTGCACAAGTGCCCATTTCTGGCTACCAATGTCCCCAGTTTTTCTCCTGCCATTCCCATCCCTATCTCTATGGCTGACATCTCTCCCCATCTCTCTCCCCCTCTCTCTCCACCCCATTTCTCTCTCACTTTCTCTCTCTCTGTCCCCCTGCAGTCTGCAATATTGTTAGTGAAAGGGTATTATGCATATGCATATCACTTTATCTCCTTTCAGCACCCAGTTTTTGTGCACAAAGATCATTTCTTTTCTTTTTGCCTTTTATTTATTTATTTATTTATTTATTTTGATTTTTGGGCCACACCCAGCAGTACCCAGGGGTTACTCCTGGCTCTATGCTCAGAAATGCGCTCCTGGCAGGCTCAGGAGGACCATATGAGTTGCCAGGATTTGAGCCACAGTTCGTTCTGGATATGTTGCATGCAAGGCAGACACCATACCACTTTGCTATCCCTCCGGCCCTCAGAGTGATCATTGCTTTTTTGTTGTTGTTGTTGTTTTTGGCCACACCAGGTGATGATCAGGGGTTACTCTTGGCTATGCACTCCAAAATCACTCCTGGCTTGGGGGACCATATGGGACACTAGGGGATCAAACCTCGGTCTGTCCTAGTTCAGCAACGTACTGAGCCATTGCTCCAGCCCCAGAGTGATCATTTCTATCACTTCATCATGGTGCCTTCTCTGCCCTAACTATACTCCCCAACTCTTTGTGACAAACTTTCTAAAATGGACTGCTCCTCCTAGCCACAGTCTCTATTATCTTTGTGTATTATTAACAGCCTATCTATAAATGTGCATGTGTGTATGTGTATATATATATATATATATATATATATATATATATCCCCAAACGAGCAGATTCTGCTTATTGGGCTTTACTAGTTATATTATTATTACTATATAATTATAATATTATATATAATAATTTATTAATTGCTGATAATACACGTAACACATCCCAAGTCTTCGCCTTCATTAACCTTTACCTTAACCCTACAAAATAGGGGTGATAGGGCTAGAGAGATGCTTTGCATATAGGATACCTGACTGCACAGTCCCCTGAGCACTGAGACTAGAGTACCCATGAGCACTTTAGGGAGTGGGCCAAAAAGAACCCCTACCCCCCAGTTGTTTTTTGTTTGTTTGGTTGGTTGGTTGGTTTTTGGGCCACACCCGTCATTGCTCAGGGGTTACTCCTGGCTGTCTGCTCAGAAATAGCTCCTGACCAGCATGGGGGACCATATGGGACACCGGGATTCGAACCAACCACCTTTGGTCCTGGATCGGCTGCTTACAAGGCAAACACCGCTGTGCTATCTCTCCGGGCCCCCTAACCCCCAGTTTAAAAACAGATACTATGATGCCTGCCACAAGTAGGAATCAAAATAAGCTTGCTGGATGCAGCAAGAAGAAGAACGACTGGCTCCCTTTTATGGAGGGCAGCGAGGCTGGGAGTAGAACAGTATCAGACCAGGCCGAGCAGCAGCAACCCAGCCAGCTCTACTGTGTAGACATCCAGCCATCAGGGTCTTTGGAGACCAGTTCGAGAGTTGACTTAGTGTGCCCAAAGGCCCCCAGGACGCCACTCACAGCTGGTCCCTTTCATAATTCCAAACACAAGCACGTCCTGGAGATAATGTGGGTTCAGTTCCAGGTGACCTCGAGTTACACAAATTTGGGGGCATTTCGGGGAACATAAAAGTCCTGTTGATACCAGAGTGTCAAGCGTGCAGTAGCCTGATGTCAAAATACACATTTATAAGCCTTTACTAAAAAGAATTGATGGGGCCAGAGGGACAGAATGGTGGTGAAGGCGCCTATCTTGAATCCCACAAACCCCGGTTCAAATAATGCCAGGGGTCACTCCTGGACACCAAGGAGCTAGGAATGGGCCGTGAGCACCGCCACGTGTGGCCCAAAGACGAAATGAAAAGAACTGACTGGTAAGATAAATGTTATTATCTGAGTTGGCGATGAGTCATAACCTTCGTGCTGGAGGAAATTTGTCTCGCTGATGATGGCTGCTGAGGGATCAGAACAATGACTGCTGAGGTGTCTCTTCGCTTAAAATAAAACCATGAAGTCGGCTGGATTGACTGATTTCCTTTCACAGCGATTTTTCTGTTGCCATCCCAGAGGATGGCCTGGGACTTGCCAGTGGAACTTCCTTCCAAGGTAAACTGAGTCATCCTCAGTTCAGTCCTGCCTGGTTTTAATTCAGGACTAACTCCTGGCAGGCTCAGGGGGACTAAACACTGGAAATCAAACCTGGATTGGTTGCAAACAAACTACCTGCTGTGCTATCGGTCAGACCTCATGGTGCTTAAAATTTTTTTAAATCAAAAACTAAAGAGACTTGCAAGTCTTCCTTTCTCCCAGTACACTCAGAGATATACTGAGAAATAACGGAGAAATAATATAATTCAATATAGTTGGGGGGAAAACAATCCGAGCACACAGATAGCTTGATTATCTCCTCTGGGTAAAACATGGGGATTCTGATGTCAACGGTAACAAAGATCACAGAGCTTCATGAATATATGAACAAGGAAGTCTGAAATAGGGACCAGAGTGATAGTGCAGTGAGTAGGGCATTCACTTTGCATGCGGCTGGCCCTGGTTCAATCCTTTGTCTCCCATAGGATCCCCTGAAAACATCCAGGAGTAATTTCTAAGTTTAGAGCCGGGAGTTTTACCTCTTCCCACAACAAAAGCCTGAATTATTGCCAGAATGACCCAAATCAACACACAGATACAAAGTGAACACATGCAAATAGAAAAAAGTAGGGCTTGATATGCCTGGTTGAGAAAATGGTTGAGAAATGCCCCCCCCCCCCCCACACACACACACACTCCCAAAGAAATGGGCTGAGAGACGTGCTTGATATGGGTTGCCACAAAGTTTCCCATTCTAAAAGAAAACAGTAGCTGGAGAAGGGTACTAAAATGAGGTAATTCCATCAACTCTTAAGCACTGCAGGACTGTTAAAAAAGAAAAGAACAAACCCATTAAGTGTTTCCAAGATGACTCCAAGGGCCAGGATGCAAAGCTGACATCCAGGCTCCCCGCTTCTGTCTCCAGCACTGTCTGGGCTTTTGAGCACCATAGGGGATAGCCCTGGTGGCTCCCAGCACTGCTTGGGAAAGACTCCAACCCCTTCAAAATAAAGAAGTTCAATTTCTGAGGCTGACCATCCTGAAGGGTCCCCCAAGTACCATTAGGAATCCTGACTTCAGAGGTAGAAGTAACCCTTGAGTCTCATTACATGTGACCCAAAATCACCCAAAAGATGTGTTTGAAGGGGGCCGGGCGGTGGCGCTAGAGGTAAGGTACCTGCCTTGCCTGCGCTAGCCTTGGACGGACCGCGGTTCGATCCCCCGGTGTCCCATATGGTCCCCCAAGCCAGGAGCAACTTCTGAGCACATAGCCAGGAGTAACCCCTGAGCGTTACCGGGTGTGGCCCAAAAACCAAAAAAAAAAAAAAAGATGTGTTTGAAGAGAGTTCAGTTCAGTCCACCCTCTTACAACACCACAGAGTATATTTTAGAACTAGTTGGGGGTCAGAGCAATAGTACAATGGGTAGGGCGCTTGCCTTGCATCTGACTAACGCAGGTTCAGTCTTCATATGGTACCCTGAGCCTGGCAGGAGTGGTCCCTAAAATAGTGCAAGAAGAAGTAGTAAAAGAAAGGAAAAAAAAGAAAGTAAAAGAAAAAGAAAAAATGTAGGAAAGGGGAGGAGAGGTAAGGAGAGGGGAAGGGAGAGAGGGGAAGGGAGGGGAAGAGAAGGGAGGGGAGGAGAAGAGAAAGAAAGGGAAAGCAGGGAAGGAGAGGGGGAGGAGAAAAGGGGGAGAAGAGAAGAAAGAACTAATTGGTGCAGGAAAATGTGGCACAGCCAAAGAGCACTTGTCTTGCAAGTGTGGGGCCCTGGGCCCAACCCTGACACTGCACAAATAAGCCAACAAACACAAAGAATGTGTTGGTTCAGGCTGGGAAGTTAACTACAAGAGCTAGTGACTTTAGCAGGCTGAGCTCCAGAGCTGATCCCTAGCACTACTGATGCCCTGAACAGAGTGTATGTGATAAAAATGCTCTAAAATGGACAGGCAGAAGAGAAACCAGGAATGTGAGCAACTCTGAAGCCTTACAAGTAGTCAGAGCCGGTTTTGTTCCAAAGAATTTAAGATAAGAATTTACACAGCAGTCAGAATTATTACCCCGATTCTTTTTTTTTTTTTTTGGTTTTTTTTTTTTTTTTTTTTTTTTTTTGGTTTTTAGGTCACACTCAGCATCACTCAGGGGTTCCTCCTGGCTCTACGCTCAGAAATCGCTCCTGGCAGATTCGGGGGACCATATGGAACAACGGGATTTGAACCACCGTCCTTCTGCATGCAATGCAAAGGCCCTATCTCTATGCCATCTCTCCGGCCCTATTAACCTGATTCTTGTCTGACGCACTTAACAAACAAAAGAAAAGCTAGAATGATAGTACAGTGGGGTGGGTGTTTGTCCAGCCCAGGCTCAATCCCCAGCATTCCATATTGTTCCCCCCAAGCACCACCAGGAGTAATTCCTGAATGCAGAGCCAGGAGAAACCCTGAGCACTGAGAAGTATGGCCCAAACAACAAATAAACCAACAAATAAAAGAAGAATAAAACACAAAAGAGGGGCCAACCCAGGTTCAATCCTCAGCACCATATAGGTTTGCCCAAGCCTTGACATGAGTGACCCCTGAGCACATAACTAGGAGTGAATATTCAAAAGCTTTGGTCCAAAAACCAAAAGAATAAATCAGTTAATAAAGCAAGAGTTGAAAGCTAAGGAAAGGTGGCCATGGATTCTTTATCTGGTCCATGATAGAAATGACATAACATGGGGCTGGACTGATAGATAGCACAGCGGATAGGGCATTTGCCTAACTCCCAACTGAACCACCTTCACTCTGCAGCATCCCTGAGCTCACCAGGAGTGATTTCTGAGCACAAAGCCAGGAGGGGGCCTGATTGCCACTGGGTGTGGCCCCCAAAAATAACAAAACAACACAAAAAAAATAGTGACATAACATAGAATGGACAGTGAAGACAGTCATACTGAATGAACCTTCACAAATGAACATAAGGGCTAGAGAGACAGCATAGCAGTAGGGCGTTTGCCTTGCATGCAGAAGAACAGTGGTTCCAACAATCCCGACATCCCATATGGTCCCTCGAGCCTGCCAGGTTCAATTCCTGAGTGCAGAGCCAGGAGTAACCCCTGAGTGCTGCTGGGTGAGGCCCAAAAACCAAAAAATAAATTGTCTTAAAAAAGAAACCAATAGGGGCCGGAGAGATAGCATGGAGGTAAGGCATTTGCCTCTCATGCAGAAGGTCATTGGTTTGAATCCCGGCATCCCATATGGTCCCCCGTGCTTGCTAAGAGCAACTTCTGAGCATGGAGCCAGGAGTAACTCCTGAGCAACTGCCGGGTGAGACCCAAAAAAACCAAAAAAAAAAAAAAAAAGAAACCAATACTTTATGGGGATGGAGCAATAGCACTGTGGTAGGGCATTTGCCTTGCATGTGGCCAACCTGGGACAATTGAACCTGGGTTCAATCCTGAGCATCCCATAAGGTCCTCGAGTCTGCCAGGAATGATTTCTGAGTGCTCAGCCACGAGTAACCCCTGAACGCCACTAGGTGTGGCCCAAACAGTAAATAACAAAAACAAAAAGACAAATGAACATAACTTAACAAACAACCATCTGTTAGCCAGATCCAGCACACAGTCAGTTTGAGTCCAGCCTCCAAAGCCAAAGTGATCTTTATATATTTTGTTTGTTTGTTTTTGGTTTTTGGGTCACACCTGGCAGTGCTCAGGGGTTCCTCATAGCTCTATGCTCAGAAATCACTCCTAGCAGGCTCCGGGGACCATATGGGATGATGTCGGAATTTGAACCGCTGTCCTTCTGCATGCAAGGCAAATGCCCTACTCCCATGCTACCTCTCCGACCCCTGATCTTTATATTTTTATGGGGCTGGGTAAAGGGGGAGAAAAATCAAAACCAAAATGCTCTTTCATATTTTGGCAGGTATTTTTAGAGAGGCTATTTTTACTTAGTTTTGATTTGGGGCCATACCAGCAGGTGGGGTGTGATTAGAACGCACTCCTGTCTCTGTGCTCAGGGGTCCATATAGGGTCCTGAGGTTTGAACCCTAATTGGACTCACCCACGCAAGGTAAATGCTCTCCCTGCTGTGCTATATCTGGACCCCAAAAATGTTCATTTGCGGGGTATGAGATTAGGCAAATTCAAACTTCTGCATGCATGGTACATATGACTGGGCACAGAGGCATTCCATTCGATGGCCTCTTGGGCTACAGGGCAGAGAGGAGCATCTGCAGATAAAATAGGATGGCTGTGAAGCCCTAATATTTCCTATCACATCCTCTGCAGACAAGACATGCTGGCCCCTGAGCTAGAAGCTTGATCCTGTGTGTGTGTGTGTGTGTGTGTGTGAGAGAGAGAGAGAGAGAGAGAGAGAGAGAGAGAGAGAGAGAGAGAGAGAGAGAGAGAGAGAGAGAGAGAGAGAGAGAGCCCGACAACAGGGGTCTGGGCCCCCTCAAGTTAAGACCCCAGCACATATGGAGGAAAAGCGCTATGAAGGAAGATTCAGAGGACCAAAAGTAGGAAGAGACCCCAGCAGGGCTTAGGAAGACAGCCCTGCAGCCAACCTATACCCCAACAGCAGAGGGAGCTGCAGGAATCATAGGCTCACCCCTGCAGAGCTTCTAAGAGTGGGCACACAACCCGGCTGACTGGCACAGTCCCCAAGGAGACAGAGTAGAGAGGAAGGCTCACTCCATTCTCCCCATAACCCCAGCCCCACCCCAAACCCTCGGTTTGCTTTCTTGCTTCTGCATCTTGAGTACTAAGACCCGACCCTCAACTCCTGATGACTATTTGTGGGAGCCCAGAAGATGCCAAGGACATGAATTCGATGCCCAGCATGGCATGGTCTGTGGCTCTGGTGGTGCCTGGTGACATCTCTGGGTCTACACAGCACCACACTCCAGATACCAAGTATAGTTGGCTAAAGATGGCTGGGCTCGGCCCTCACCCCTCGCTGCTACACCCAGGGAGGCAGGCACCAATTAAATAAATAATGCCCGTGGGTGACGGCTCAATAATTCCCGGGGATGTAATTACAGCAAGATGACTGGTTAGCGCAGCCCTAGGAACTGCAAAAAAGGTTATTAAGAGAGTAAATCCTAAGCGTCTTCGCCTCCTTGTCTTTCTCCTTCACTTCTTCATTGACTGTACATGAGAAGATGAATGTCACTGGGGTCCCACAGGTATGAAAGAAAAAGCTAGGTGTCGCATGCCTGAAATATACACAATGATGAGTGTCAGCTATTTCTCAACAGGAGTGCAAAATTAAATATTTGTAGAATTAATGCAAACACAAAACACCTAAAGAAAGTGTGAGGGTAGGGCCAGGGTGGGAGCTCAGGGACATGGCTCTTGTTTTACATCTGAGAAGGCCTGGAAAGGGAGAGGAGGGAAAGGAAGAGAGAAGAGGAAAAGACACAAGAATCATATGCAGGGGCCGGCGAGGTGGCGCTAGAGGTAAAGTGTCTGCCTTGCAAGCGCTAGCCAAGGAAGGACTGCGGTTCGATCCCTGGCATCCCATATGGTCCCCCCAAGCCTGGGGCAATTTCTGAGCACTTAGCCAGGAGTAACACCTGAGCATCAAACGAGTGTGGTTCGAGAAAAAAAAAAAAAGAATCATATGCAAAGACCAGAGGGATAGCACAGCAGGGAAGGCATTGGTCTTGGACACAGCTGACCCAGGTTTGATCTGCAGCATCCCATAGGGTCCCTCAAGCCTGCCAGAAGTGATCCCTGAGCACAGAGCCAGGAGTAAGCCCTGAGGACTGCGGGTGTGCCCCCCAAAAAATACATATGTGACTTACAGAGAAGGATGAGAAGAAGCCTTGCCCCCCCCCCAATAAGGAATCATCAATAGCTTTGAAGAATTAAGAGATGGCATTGCATCCTTGGAAGTGAAAATAATCCCATCTTTTTAACAGTAGTATTTAGTAAATATAATATCCTGAGGAATTAAACACATAATGTGAAAACCCAGATAAAAGACTAGAAAATGAAGCTGAAGAAATTTCTAGAAAGGGGAGGAGAGGAAGATTCAAATAAGAGAACCAGGTGTCAGAGAATAAAAAAGCAGGGTGGGTGTTTGGCTAGCACACAGTTGACCCAATGCAATATGGTTCAATTCAACCATATCCCACATGACCCCCTAGCACCTACAGAAGTAATTCTAAGAGTACAGAGACAGGAGGAAGCCCTGAGCACAGAGAGATGTGACCCAACACACAGAAACAAAAACAGGGCCGGAGCGATAGCGCAGTGGTAGGGCATTTGCCTTGCATGCGGCTGATCCAGGACAGACCTCGGTTTAATTTCTGAGAGCATAGCCAGGAGTAACCTTTGAGCATTACCAGGTGTGGCCCCAAAACAAACCCCCCCAAAAGAAACAGAAACAATTATTATTATAGGACCAATCAGAAGATCCAGTGTCCAGCTTCAAGGTGTTGCAATTAGAACAGAAATTTTATAATATCATATTTGCCGGCATATAAGATGACCGGGCATATAAGACGACCCCTAATTTTGCAGTTAAAACATAGGTTTAGGTCTATATCAGACAGAACGTTCCTGTGCTGCAACTGTATGTACCACAGTGAGCCAATCACAACAAGCAAAGGTTCAAAGGTTCTACTGTCATAGACTTCCTCTCTGACTCTGGCCAATCTGAGCAGCCTTTTGACAGTGTAGATTCGGGTCCAGAACATTGTCTAATCTGCATGCATCAAAAGCCTGCTTGGATGGGCTGAGTTAGAGAGGAGGTCCGAGCAGCCTTGCAGTGATTGGTGTAGGATCGAGTTGGAAAATTCGTTTTGTGGCAATATTCAGACAATTTTCGTTCATCGGCATATGGAAACATTTTTCGGGATATACTCGGCATATAAGACGACCCCCGATTTTTGGTTGACTTTTTTTTGTTTCAAAAGTCGTCTTATAAGCCGGAAAATACGGTATATGTATGTTTATGGTTGGTTGTCGCATGTACTCAAATCCAAAGAGATGATTTGCTTGTGAGTGGAAAGTTTTGAGTCATTTGAGTCAGAGCTGAGTGCACACATGACCTTGAAAGTAACCATAGCAAAGCAGAGACGTCTGTGTGTGCGCGCGCGCGTGTGTGTGTGTGTGTGTGTGTGTGTGTGTGTGTTTGTGTGTATGTGTGTGTCTGCGCCTTGCATCAGTCTGTACTTGGTATGCACTTCCCTGTTCCAAGCTAAGAACATGCTGATTTTAGAAAACTCTCTGGATTTCCCCCTGATAAGATGTCACCCCCTTATCAAGCACCCCCACATTGCTTAAGCATGAAGCAAAGTAATAATGAACTGGCAGTAATGCCCTGTAAAAAAAAAAAAGGTTCTGGACCCAGGTGCTTGTCCAGCCTAGTCTCACACGTCAGACATGTAAGTATAAACACCTCCATGTTGTCTCATATGCTTAAGTGAACTCTTTTTTGTTTCGTTTTGTTTTGTGATTAAGTGAGCTCTTGCTTCAGTAGAAAAGAAAAGAAAGAAGACAGTGGAGGGGAGGGCAGAGTGATATAGCACAGTGGCAGGGTGTTTGTTTGCCTTGCAGCCAACCTGGGACCACCCGGGTTCAATCCCTGGCATCCCATATCATCCTCTGAGCCTGCCAGGAGCAATTTCTTTTTTTTTTGGGGGGGGGGCGGGGGTTTGGTCACAACTGGCAGTGCTCAGGGGCTACTCCTGGCTCTATGCTCAGAAATTGCTCCTGGCAGGCTGGGGGGGGGGGCCATATAAGATGTCGGGATTCAAACCACTATCCTTCTATGTCTAAGGCAAACACCCTACCACTGTGCTATCTCTCCAGCCCCACCAGAAGCAATTTCTTTTTTTTTTTTTTTTTTTTTTTTTTGGTTTTTGGTTTTTGGGCCATACCCGGTGACGCTCAGGGGTTACTCCTGGCTATGCGCTCAGAAGTCGCTCCTGGCTTGGGGGACCATATGGGACACCGGGGGATCGAACCGAGGTCCGTCCAAGGCTAGTGCAGGCAAGGCAGGCACCTTACCTCTAGCGCCACTGCCCGGCCCCAAGAAGCAATTTCTAAGTGCAAAGCTAGGAGTAACTTGAGCACTACCAGGTGTGACCCGCCCCCCCCCCCAAAAAAAAAAAAAAAAAAAAAAACAGAAAAGAAGACAGTGGGAGAAAACCATCAACGAAGTCATTCAAGAAAATCTCTGAGGGGCCGGAGAGGTAGCATGAAGGTAAGGCGTTTGCCTTTCATGCAGGAGGTCATCGGTTCGAATCCCGGCGCCCCATATGGTCCCCTGTGCCTGCCAGGAGCAATTTCTGAGCCTGGAGCCAGAAATAACCCCTGAGCACTGCCGGGTGTGACCCAAAAACCACAAAAAAAAAAAAAAAAAAAGAAAATCTCTGAGAACTAAATAATGTCTGTCCAGACAAAGAGGAGTTGGAGAAATCGCTAAGTAATAGCTCACTCAACAGGAACACGGGCTTTATATGTGAGAGGCCTGGATTCAAGCACTGCAGAGTTTCCCAAACATCATTGGGTAGAGCTCCAAAACAAAGCACACAGAACACCTGGAGGAAAAATCTCTCCACATTAGGCTTTACATGAGAGAGGCCTGGATTCAATCCCCAGCACTGCAGAGTTTCCAAAACATCAAAGGGTAGAGCCCCAAAACACACAGACAGACAGACAGACAGACAGACAGACAGACAGACAGACAGACAGACAGACACACACACACACACACACACACACACACACACACACTAACAAAGGATTCAAATCAGAATGGCATTAGACTTCTCCACAGTAACCCTGGGAGCTAGAAAAAAATAATTAAGAAGTACTCTGTGCATATACACCCATAAACACAAAAGGTTCCTAGTCTTGGAGAATCTGAGATATAGTACCATGGTTCCCGAGTTTGCCTTGCATGCAAACAACCTTGTGGTTCCTTGAGCACAGCCAGGAGTGAGCCCTGAGCACAGAGCAGGAGTGATAACTAAAACAAAACAAACAAAAACAAAAACCCCTAGAAACCCAAGCCAAGATTGAGATAAAGTGTGAAGGGAAAGGGAAATAGATTTTTTTTTTAGGCTTGCAAGACCAGTCAACACTTAAGCTTAACTCTCGGACCCCAGGCCCAGAGGCAGAGCTCCAAGCAGCCAAACAGGCCAGAGGGAATCTAATCTCCAAGTCCAGGCCACCTCCCGCCCCCTCCTGTCCAGCCTGGCTGACCTCGAAGTTTGCATGCAGATTTTCACTGCTGGCTTTTTGAGGTCAGAAGAAACAGTCACGGATGAATAACTGCCGAGCTGCTCTGCCACTTGAACTCAGATTTATGGAGGTGGCTTTCTCTGCTTTCTCCTCCCCCATCCCCCACAGCAAATTGAATCTACACATACACACACACACACACACACATACACACACACTTCAGGATCCACAAGATGGCTGCAGACAGCAGCAGAAAGGTTCTGAAATAGAAACTACGTAAGTCCAGGGCCTGTTTGCTTCCCTTCTGTGGATCTAACTAGCCCAAGGAGGAGCCATTCCTTCCCCCAAAGGGCTCTTTTCTACTCCACTGATTGGCAAGCCCCTTCTTGTGCATACATGCAATCTTTTCTTTTCTTTTTTTTTTTGGGGGGGGGGGGTCGGTGCTCAGGGGTTCTTCCTGGCTCTGCGCTCAGAAATCACACCTGACAGATTCAGGGGACCATATGGGAATGCTGGGAATTGAACCAGTGTCCATCTGGGTTTAGCCACGTGTAAGGTAGATGTCCTACCACTGTGATATCACACGGGTACCGTCTTTTTTTTTCCCCCCACGGGTACCTCTTTTCAAGGTCAGCTGTGCACTCTGCTCTGGCTCAGGGAAGGAGAGTCAGGCTGATACTCGGGCAGGCAGGAATCCCAGCCCCAAGGATCCCAGCCCCTCTCCCCTCCTTTCCCACCTTCCACAGCCAGTCCCTTTCTTTGCTCATTTTCCAGCCCATCTTCCATTTCCATGGCTGCACCTCTACTGGGAGGCTCTGTCCTCTTGACTCTCCAGATCCTCCCTCTCTTTGATTCTACCAGAGGCAAAAACTGAGGCACAGGGAGGTACACTACAGGCTGGTAGAGGCCTTAATCAGTGGTCCTCAAACTATGGCCCGCGGGCCACATATTGTATTTGTGTCTGTTTTGTTTCTTCATTGCAAAATAAGATATATGCAGTGTGCATAAGAATCCATTCATAAGTTTTGTTTTTACTATAGTCAGACCCTCCAATGGTCTGAGGGACAGTGAACTGGCCCCCTGTTTAAAAAGTTTGAGGACCCCTGCGTGATCCTCTCTCTGCCAGGTGGGTGTGAAGCAGATGTGCATGGGAGAGGGTATGTGTGCAAGGCAAGTGACAGTGTGTGCATAAGCGAGCATTCCAGGACATCTGTGTGCATGAAAGAGTGACCATGTACGCAATGTGTGTGTGTGCGCGCGCAGATATGTATGAACAGGCCTGTGTAAGAACAGGTGTGTGCCAGCCTGAGCGTACAAGCATTCGTGTGATCGTATGTGGGTGGGAGGGGTGAGGACGAGTGAATGGGCAGGTGTGAAGACAGTGTGCGCATATGCAAGTGTACAAGCACACAAGTGTGACTGCATGTGTGTGTCAGTGGAGAATAGTGTGTGTGCGAGCACTGAGAACAGGAGGGTATGTGAGCATAAGTGTGTGTGTAACACGCCTGGGCGAGTGAAGCCTAGCAAGTGTGCAGGTGCACAAATGTGTGTGGAATCAGGAGAGTGTGGGGGGCAGTCTGAGAGCACAAGCAAGAGTGTGGGATGGACATGCAGGTAAGAAACACATGTGAGGGCCTGGAGAGATAGCACGGCAGCGTTTGCCTTGCAAGCAGCCGATCCAGGACCAAAGGTGGTTGGTTCGAATCCCGGTGTCCCATATGGTCCCCCGTGCCTGCCAGGAGCTATTTCTGAGCAGCCAGCCAGGTGTAACCCCTGAGCAATGCCGGGTGTGGCCAAAAACAAAAACAAAAAAACAAAACCAAAGAAACACATGTGAGGGGCTGGAGAGATAGCACAGTGGCGTTTGCCTTGCAAGCAGCCGATCCAGGACCTTAAGATGGTTGGTTCAAATCCCGGTGTCCCATATGGTCCCCAGTGCCTGTCAGGAGCAGATAGCCAGGAGGAACCCCTGAGCACTGCCGGGGGTGGCCCAAAAACAAAAACAAAAAACACGTGCGAGAACCAGAGCGTGTGCATGTGGAGATGAGGGTGGAGATGAGGGTGAAGACGAGTGTGAGTGCAGGCAAGCGGCACATGCGAGAACAGCGGGGTGTGCGAGCCTGAGTGACTGTGTGAGCGTGAAGGCAGGTACGTGAGAGGGATGAGGAGGGGTGTGCATCCATGAGTGAGTGCAAGAACAGGCGTGCGCAGGCCTGAGCAACAGCCCAGAGGGGAAGGAAGGCTGTACTTACCTCGCAAATGTGACCAACCCATCCCCATCAACTCCCAAGGGTCCCCCCTAGCCCTGCCAGGAATGATGCCTGAGCAGAGAGAGCCAGGTCTAAGCCCTGAGCACAGATGAGTGGTGGCCCCCAAACCAAACCAAACCAACAAAAAATATGAGTGTGAGGATGAGGTTAGAGGAGAGGGAGGGGGAGAGAGAGAGAGAGAGAGAGAGAGAGAGAGAGAGAGAGAGAGACAGAGACAGAGACAGAGAGACAGAGAGACAGAGAGACAGAGAGACAGAGAAACAGAGAGACAGAGACAGACAGACAGAGAGAGAGGAAATCAATGAACATGCAGATGAGCAGGCAGGTGTGAAAACATGGCATACATACACATTGATCTGTGTGCACTGAGAGTGGCCAGTGTCAGGCCCGATGCTGTCCCCCCTCATCTCTCCCTAGCAGCTCCTGAGAGTACAGCCAGGTAAGTCCTGGGCTCGACACCCCAGCACTCAGGATCAGGCCCCCCACCCCAGATGTTGAAGTTCCCTGCCACCCTCTTCAGGGATCATCTCTTCCCAGGCTGCCCCCCTCCTCAGACCTCCCAGCCTCCCTCTGACCCCAGCTTTGGCCCAAACAGCGGCACTTCTTCTAAACAAGGAACACTGGGCCTTCCTTCCCCCTGGGAGTGATAAATAAGAGGCTTAGGAAAGTGACGCCACAGCTGAAAGGGAACTGAGCGGCTGCTACCAGGCAGAGCGGAGCAGATGAAAAACAGGGCCCCGGGGGCCCAGACCTCGCTCAGCCTCCAAGAGAAGAGGAGCAATAGCCTGTTTCCAGGCCTGCCTCAGGCTAGCAGCCCTCAGCACCACCCCCCTCAGTCCCACCCCCAAGTCTCTCTCCGTGGGCAGGGTAGGTTGTCTGGAGGTGGACAGAGTCCACCCCACTGCTCACAGCTGGAAGCAATTTGTCTCACCCCCACCAAAGGAGCCAGTTGCAGCTGAGACTTTGCCCCACCACCCTATTCTGGGCACCCCCCCACCCCAAATCTTGGGCGGAGCCTGGAAACAGCCCAGCCTACCTGTCACACCCAGGCTTGGGTTAAAGATCCTCCTAAAACACAGGTCCCTGGTGTCACGTTAGATTGTGGGAAGGTGCTTGCTTGCCTTGTATGCAGCTTGTATGCAGTTTGACACCTGTGTGGTCCCCTGAGTCCTGCCAGGAGTAGTCCCTGAGCACAGAGCCAGGAGTAAGACCTGAGAACTGCCAGGTGTGACCCCAAAGCAAAAAAAAAAAATAATAATAATAATAAATTTAAAAAAAAGGCAGGGATCCCTGAGCTGGGGGTGGGGGAATGACTCTAGCAGGGGTCCTCAAACTTTTTAAACAGGGGGCCAGTTCACTGTCCTTCAGACTGTTGGAGGGCCAGATTATAGTAAAAACAAAAATTATGAACAAATTTCTATGCACACTGCATATATGTTATTTAGAAGTGAAGAAACAAAATGGGAATAAATACAATGTGTGTCGCCCACGGGCCGTAGTTTGAGGACCATTGCTCTAAAGTGAGAGACGCCTAGTTCTGACTTTGGTCCTCAGCGCCACAGGGTCCCCGAGGATGGGCTATGGGGTACCTGCTGGCCTCAGCAGCACCAGGCCTGAGCACTGAACCATCCGACCCTGCCGGTCAAGTATGGCCAGAAGTGGGCCCCAGGCTCCTTGAGCATTTCTTGTGAGGTTCCCCACCACCTCTCCAAATTGGTCTCTTTGGCCCAGAAAACCTAGACAAGAGTTCAGAGCACAGACTTTGAGGTAAGACTGATGGATGCTTTCCCAGCTGAGGCTCGGCCTCCTCCCAAGAGAGAAGATTGCGGGGGGGTGGGGGGGTGGTGTCCCCTGTGGACCCGGCACAAGCACCAGGTTCTGAATACAAGTGGCAACTGCCATCACCACCCGCCCCCTCCCACGTTGGTCTAGCACAGTGCTTCTCAATTATTTTCTGTCATGCCCTCCTAGGAAGAAGAAAACATTTCTCGCGCCCCCCCCCCGCATAACTGTAAATTGTATCTTTATTAAAAAAAACTTTAAACTGCAAAACAAAAATATATAAAATAATTTGAACTGATTTTTTTTGGGGGGGGGGGTCACACCCGGCGGTACTCAGGGGTTACTCCTGGCTGTCTGCTCAGAAATAGCTCCTGACAGGCACGGGAGACCATATGGGACACCGGGATTCGAACCAACCACCTTTGGTCCTGGATCGACTGCTTGCAAGGCAAACGCCACTGTGCTATCTCTCTGGGCCCTGAACTGATTTTTTAATCAGAGGTGATGTCTGGATTAATAGCTATAATGAGCATGTTTTGCAATGCATAGCTTTTCGAAGCGGGGTTCGAAGCAGGACACAGCGACTCTCAGCTCCAGAGACATACAGAGACATAAAAAGGAGACTTAGCTTGTTATGACAGTGTTTGCCTAGATCAAACATGCCCCCCTTTACGGAGCCTTGTGCCCCCCCCTGGGGGGCATGCCCCACTATTTGAGAACCACTGTTCTAGCGGTGTCTGCAGTCCCAGTTCCATACCAGCTGCCTCCCTCTTCAGGCATGTTTCTGAGGGTTCCCAACTCTCCCACCAGCAGGCCTGTATGGCCTGAGTCCCAGGTTCAAGTCCCAGGTTCAGCCCTGCCAGACCTCATTCCCCTGCACTGGGCTTGCAGCCTCTCACACTCCAACAACATCAGGGCCTTTACACTTCCTAATCCTTCTGCCCTGGCAGGTGCCTGCCTTCCCTTTCTCCCATTGTTGTATAGATGCTGCCTCCCCCTAAGGTCTACTGTGTCCCCCCTTCCCTCAAACTATAGGCCTAGGCCAGAGAGATAGCACAAAGAAAGAAAAAAATTTTTTTTGGTTTTTGGGCCATATTCGGCTAAGCTCAGGGGTTACTCCTGGTTCTGCATTCAGAAATCACTCCTGGCAGGCTGGGGGAACCATATGGGATGTCAGGGATCGAACTCAGGTCCATCTAGGGTTGGCAGTATGCAAGGTAAATGCCCTACCGCTGTGCTATCGCTCTGGCCCAGCACAGAGAAATTAAATGAAATTAAATGGCTGGCCTCCACTCGATCCCTGGCACCACATAGTGCCAGTACCACACACACAGATCAGCACTGCTGAGCACTGCCAGGTGTGGTTCTACTAACCTCTTCCAGAATAAAAAAACAATGGGGCTGAAGAGATAGCATGGCGGTAGGGCGTTTGCCTTGCATGCAGAAAGACGGTGGTTCGAATCCCGGCATCCCATATGGTCCCCCGAGCCTGCCAGGAGCAATTTCTGAGCATAGAACCAGGAGTAGCCCTGAGCACTGCGGGTATGACACCCCCCCCCAAAAAAAAAATAAGAGACAAATACACCCTTAGCCTCACCCACCTACATACATCACTTCTCCTCCCCAATGCTACACATTTTTACTGTCTGTTTCCCCAAGACAGACACTCTCAGAGCAGAAACTGCCTGAGGAAGGGTACCTCAAATACTTGGGGTGCTGAATGACTCTCAGGACACTCTGGGTGAAGAGAGCCAGACCAGGAACAAAAACGTAAGTCTCTTCACTCCCAAGCCGTGAGTCCCCTGAGGCTCAGGGCCTGCTCTACGGGGGGAAAACAAACAAACAAAAACCACAAGAAACAACAATCTTCAAGGTTGGGGATTTGGTTCAAAGAAACCCCTACTTTTCTACTGGGGGCCCTGGATTCCATCCTTGGCAGCCCATGTCCTGTTCCGATCCCCAGTGCCCAAGTATAGGTCAGAGATACCCCTGAGTATGGCTAGATATAGCTCCAAAAAGAAACTGAAATTTTTATCTGATGACCAGCAATGGGGGCTCAGTGTTATTAAAGTGAATGTCCTGTATGAAAGAAATCTAGGGAGGGAGGGAGGGAGAGGGAGGGAGGGGAGGAAGGGAGGGAGGGAGGGAGGGAGGGAGGGAGGAGGGAAGGAAAAGAAACAAGGGAGGGAAGGAGGGAGGAAAGAAGGCTAAAAGGAAGAAAGGAATGAGGGAAGGAAGAAAGAAAAGAAGAAATGTGTATATGTACCACAGTTTCTTTAGCCACTCATCTGTTGAAGGGCATTTTGGTTGTTTCCAGAGTCTGGCTATTGTAAATAGCACTGCAATGAATATAGGTGTAAGGAAAGGATTTTTGTATTGTATTTTTGGAATACTATGCAGGAGAGATGAAGTCATGAAATTTTCCTATACATGGATGTACATGGAATCTATTATGCTGAGTGAAGTAAGTCTCAGAGGGAGAGAGAAAGACACAGAATGGTTTCACTCATCTATGGGTTTTAAGAAAAATGAAAGACATTTTTAACAATATCTCAGAGACAAGAGAGATGAGGGCTGGTAGGTGCAGCTCATGACATGAAGCTCATCACATAGAGTGATGAGTGCAGTTGGAGAGATGACTACACTGAAAACTGTCATAACAATGTGAATGAATGAGGGAAGTCTGTCTCGAGTACAGGTGTGGGGGGTGGGGAGGAGGGAGATCTGGGAAATTGGTAGTGGGAATGTTGCACTGGTGAAGGGGGGTGTTCTTTACATGATTGTAATCATACAACTGTAATCATATTTGTAATCACGCTGTTTAAATAAAGATAATTATAAAAAAAAAGAAAAGAAGAAATGGAGGAAGAGGGGGCCAGAATAAAAGCATAGCTATCTCTGTGCTGGGCTGGAGCAATAGCACAGCAGTAGGGCATTTGCCTTGCATACTGCCAATTCAGGACAGACCAGGGGTCAATTCCCAGCATCCCATATGGTTCCCCAAGCCTGCCAGGAGTGATTTCTGAGTGCAGAGTCAGGAGTAAACCCTAAGCAGCACCGGATGTGGCCCAAAAATTTAAAAAAAGGGGGGAGAGGGAGGGAGGGAAGGAAGAAAGGAAGGAAGGAGGGAGGGAGGGAGGGAGGGAGGAGGAAAGGAAGGAAGGAAGGAAGGAAGGAAGGAAGGAAGGAAGGAAGGAAGGAAGGAAGGAAGGAAGGAAGGAAGGAAGGAAGGAAGGAAGGGAGGGAGGGAGGGAGGGAGGGAGGGAGGGAGGGAGGGAGGGAAGGAAGGAGGGAGAGAGGGAGGGGGGAGAGAGAGAAAGAGAAAGAGAGAGAGAGAGAGGAGAGAGAGGGAAGGGCAGGCTGACCTTAAGCATCATGCAGAGAATGACTCTCATCTCCCTAGCTAAGACTAACAAACTCAGTAAGGATCTTTGCTTTGTCTTCACATCAAGGCCAAGTGCATTCTAAAGCAGACACTAATGAATGGGTGAAGGAGGCCAAGGGGACTGAGAACAAGTTGGAAAGCCTTTCAGTGAGCGCATGTTGAGAACTAGGTCAAAGTACTGCTGCTTTGGACCTAAGGAAGGCACCATGCCAGCTTCCCTGGAAGGGTATCACTGTTCTCTGGGCCGCCTTGGCTCCCGTCCTCAGGAACCAGGAAGCCAACACTTGGGTTCCCATGTCAACTGGAGGGGTTTGGGCACCCCGTCTCTCTGCCAACCCCAGTCAGGGCAGAGCATAGTAAGCAAGGTGTGCCAGCACAGTTGTGGACGGAAGCGGGGGAGCCCCTGTGTCTACCTAAAGGCTCCCAAGTGCGGACACAACACACAACACAAGACCCCTGTCTCCAGATCTCCCTCTCTGAAACTCTGTGATTCCTCACAGTGAGGGTGGGCAGCCTCCCCTGACCCCCTCAGTACTTCCAGAAGCCCTGGCAGCCACATGTGGCCCATGACTCACAATCACTGCCATGCTAGCTCCTGGCCCAGCTCCACAGATCCTGGGAGTTCTAAATTTGTGGGATTTTTTTTCATCTTGACATCCTAGTAGGAAAACACCAAATTAGATGAAAAATCACCAGAGAAGCCACCTAAGCTCAACAGAGTGACCCCATAGTGAGATATGATGATTTTCACACATTTAGTGAAACCCCCCTGCCTCCCCCAAAATTCCATTATCATCTAGTTATAGTCGCAATGTAAGGAAATTATTTGTACCTCCCAAGGGGTCAGGCTTGGGGGAGGGTAGGAAACTGGGGATAATGGTGGAGGGAAGGTCACACTGGCTGTGGGATGGGAGCTGGAACATTAAATGCAAAAACAACTGTATTATTATGAGCAACTCCGTAAACCATGGTGTTGAAGTAAACTAATAAAAAAATTTTTAAATAACATTATCTCCCTCTCTGGGGAGGCACTGAGCATACAGTCAGGCTGCGTCCCCATGCTATGCACATTTTGGGGAACAGTGGCAGCTACCAGGAAACCTGCAGCCTCCAAAATTGAAGGAATACACACCCCCTTCAGTCAAGTGCTTCCCCGATCCATCCCATTTTGCAGAAGAAGAAACTGAGGCTTCTTCCACAGCAAGAGGACCAAGGTGAAATTTTCCTTAGGAGTCTCCTCATCCCCCCCACCAGCAAGATGTTGGAAACCCCTCTCGGGTATTGGGAATAGTAGCCTTGTTTCCTGAAGCCTCTGCTCACACCCAACCCCCCAAAAAACTAGAGAGGGAAGGAGACCACTGAGCCCAGTCTATAAGGGGCAAGGGAGGCCCCCAGAATTTCCCTAGGGGAAAAAAGACAAAACAAAACAAAATAACAAGATTTCTAAGTTCCATGACAAGTGTCCTCCCCTAGAAAAAGGACAACAGAGGAATGGTGGTGCTAGAAATTGGACATCTGCCTTGCACGCACTAACCTAGGACAGACTGTGGTTCGATCCCCCTGCATCCCATATGGTTCCCCAAGCCAGGAGCAATTTCTGAGCGCATAGCCAAGAGTAACCCCTGAGCATCAGTGGATGTGCCCCCCCCAAAAAAAGAAAAAACAGATAAAGGACAACAGAGAAGCAGAAGTGGTGGGGGGCCGCCAGGGGCTTCTAACTCCTCCTAAGAACGTGCCCCCTACTCTCCTCCAGCCACTGAGCTGAAGGCCCACCCCACTCCCGAAGCTTCTTGGAAGCCTTCTAAACAAACAAGGGCAAGCTGGGCCAGAGAGATAATATAGTAGGTAGGGCAGCTGGCTGCCTTGCATGCTGTTGACTCGGGTTCAATCCCACATCCAAAGGATCCCCGATCCTGAAGGAATAAACCCTAAGTGTGCACGGCTCGGTATGGATCAACCCCATTACCCTCTCCTCCCCCAAATTAATTATTTTTTAAAGAAGAGACCAGTGGGGCCTGGGAGATTGCTGGCCTGGGATGCTTGCTCTGCATGCTGAAGGCTCTGGCTGGCTTGATCCCCAGCACTGCAGGGTCCCCCAAACACCACAGTGCCCCCCACATCAACACCATGCCAGGAAAGACTCAACTCCACACCCCGCACTGCCACTTTGTGTGGCCCAAAAATAAAGGACAGAAAGAGGCAGGGAGCTAAAGATTCTTCCAGAAATCTTCCTCAGCATGCCTCCACATGGGCAACTTCATTAATGGCCCCTGGCATGTGGGGGTAGGGGAAAATGATTTCTTGGTCATTTCCAGTGTGAGGAGAGACGCCCACCTCCCTCAGATGAGGAGATGGAAGAACCAGCAGAAGAGCACCAGGAGTCCAGACTCAGGAGATGGTGTGGACAAGACTGGACACAAGGGTCAGCCCAGAACAATGGGTGCCAGTCGACCACATGACAGAAACCAGCACCAACAATGGACAGTCCATCTCCAGCAGGGTACCTACCTCCGTTGCTCAGAAAAGAAGCCTGCAATAGGCCAGAAGTATGGGTGCAAATCCTTCCACCAAACAGAAGGAGACATGTTCTGGGTATGTGTTCTGGCTTGGTTTTGTTTTCAGATAGAGGCCTGGATGAGCAAGAGGATCCTTTGTGTGGAGCTGGGGATGGGCTCTGGGCCTCCTACAGATAAATCCGGAGCTCAGCTTGCAAAAGCGTCTGAATGGTAGTGGGATTTTGGGGGGATAGGTCTGTGCTTCCAAGCTCCGAGAGAGGAATCTGATTAAGACTGCAGAAACTAGAGACCTCTGAGATGATGATATCCAGCACCTTGTTGGAAATTTCCAATCACAGACTTAGCATCCATCCCACATCCTATGCCAAACAGGCAGCTCCAAACTTCAGGAAGTATCTTCCTAGATTTGGACCTAAATCAGATCTCCTGGGAGCCCCTGGCCACAGGGTCTTGGGTTTGGACCCCTGAAGTCCCAGGCAGCTTCCTCCTTCCATGGAACCCCAACATGGGCTGGAAGCCTATAGCCTGCTAAGCCCTCCCTACAGATCTTCCCAAGGTTGCTGCAGACAGTACAGAGATAAGGAACATGCCTAGGGAGTTGGGGCTGACATGTGCAGAGATGGTTTGGAGCCAGGGGGGCCACCTCTATATTTCCAGAAAGAAGTCCAAACCTGTCCCAAGAACCATCATATCATCATATGAACTCATCGGCCCAGCTGCACAGGTACTCAAAGCCCTGGACTGTGCAGACCCCTACATTTTCTTTTATTTTTATTTATTATTATTATTATTATTATTATTATTATTATTATTATTATTATTATTTTGTTGTTGTTGTTGTTTTTGGGCCACAGCCGGCAGTGCTCAGGGGTTACTCTTGGCTGTCTGCTCAGAAATGCTCCTGGCAGGCACGGGGGACCATATGGGACACCGGGATTCGAACCAACCACCTTTGGTCCTGGATCGGCTGCTTGCAAGGCAAACGCCGCTGTGCTATCTCTCCGGGCCCTTCTTTTTTTATTTAAACATCATGGTTACTAGGTTTTTCATAATACAGTTGAGGCTTTATTCCATACAATGTACCACAACCTTCCCCAGTGCTCATTTCTTTGTTTGCTGTTTTTGGTTTTTTGGAGCACAGCCTCTGTGCTCAAGGGTTACTCCTGGCTCTGTGCTCAGAAATCACTGCTGGCAGAATAAGGGGAACATATGGGATGATGAGGTCCGAACCTGGGTCAGCAGCATGCAAGGCAAATGATTTATCCACTGTGCTACTGCTCCGCTCCACTGGTACACATTTCTCGCCACCAGTGTTCCCAGTTTCCCTCTCACCCTCCCCGATGACCTCTCCACTTCTGTCTCTGGGGCATGTTGGGTTGCTACCAGTTTTCACCCTAAACATTCCCTCCCCCTGGGGTGGGATTACATGCGTGGAACTTTAAAGGGGCATACATTTTTCTTCTCTCACTATCTCTTTCTCTTTCACTGTCCTTTTTTTTCTTTTTTCTTTTCCTTTTTTTTTTCTATTAGACACTTTGATTTGCAATACTGTACATATTTCTTGCTACTGATGTCCCCAGGTTCTTCCCCTCCTACCTTTCCCCACCTGCCTCTAAGGCATGCACTTCTCTATTTCTTTCTTTCTTTCTTTCTCTTTCTTTCTTTCTTTCTTTCTTTCTTTCTTTCTTTCTTTCTTTCTTTCTTTCTTTCTTTTTGTCTTTCTTTCTTTCTTTTTGTCTTTCTTTCTGTCTTTCTTTCTTTCTCTCTTTCTTTCTTTCTTTCTTTCTTTCCTTCTTTCCTTCTTTCTTTCCTTCTTTCTTTCTATTCTGGTTTTTTTGGGGGCCACACCCATTGACGCTCAGGGGTTACTCCTGCCTCTACACTCAGAAATCGCTCCTGGCAGGCTCGGGGGACCATATGAGATGCCGGGATTCGAATCACCATCCTTCTGCATGCAAGGCAAACGCCTTACCTCCATGCTATCCTCCGGATCCTCTTTCTTTCCTTCTTTTCTCTCTTCCTTCCTTCCTTCCTTCTTTTTCTTTCTTTCTTTCTCTCTTCCTTCTTTCTCTTTCTTTCTTCTTTCCTTCCTTCTTTCTTTCTCTCTTTTTATATATATCATTTATATGTATCTTCTTTTTTTTTGTTTTTGGGGCCACACCCGTTTGATTCTCAGGGGTTACTCCTGGCTAAGTGCTCAGAAATTGCCCCTGGCTTGGGGGGACCATATGGGACGCCAGGGGATCGAACCGCGGTCCTTCATTGGCTAGCGCTTGCAAGGCAGACACCTTATCTCTAGCGCCACCTCACCGGCCCTATGTATCTTCTTTTAAGATAACTGGTTGACACTATTGTTATAAAGGGGTGCCGTGCATATCATTTTATCCCCTTTCAGCACCTAGTTCTTATCCACAGTGAGCAGTTCCAACTCTCATAGTCATAATAGACCCTTCTTTACTCTAAGTGCACTCATCTACCACTCTTCGTGATACACTTCCTACCACAAACTGGTCCTCCTGATCCTCATCTCTATTATCTCTGGATATTATTACTACACTGTCTTTTATTTTTCTTATATCCCACAGATGAGTGAGATTATTCTGTCTATCCCTCTGCCTCTGACTCATTATACTCAGCACAATAATCTCCATGTCCACCCATGTATAAGTAAATGTTATGACTTCGTTTTCACTGACGGCTGCATATCCATTGTGTAGATGTACCACAGTTCCTTTAGCCACTCATCTGCTGTCGGGCATCTGGGTTGTTTCCAGATTCTGCTACTGTAAATTGTGCTGCAATGAACATAGGAGTGCAGAGGGCATTTTTCTATTGTGTTTTTGTGTCCCTGGTGTAGCCCTAGGAGTGGTATTGCTGGATAATACTGACTTCCTAGTAGAAATAAACCAAATTAGATGTGAAATTATCATAGACACATACTCTCAGGAAACCAAGCCAGGGGCCAGAGCGGTGGCACAGCAGTAAGGCATCTGCCTTGCGCACGTTAGCCTACGATGGACCACGGTTTGATCCCCATCGTCCCATATGGCCCCCCAAGCCAGGAGCGATCTCTGAGCGCATAGCCAGGAGGAACCCCTGAGTGTCACCAGGTGTGTCTCAAAAACCAAAAAAAAAAAAAAAAGGAAAAGAAAAGAAAGAAACCAACAGAAGACTCAACTAGCAATAAACAGCTCAAGAAACCTTCAAACTGGGCCGGAGAGATAGTATGGAGGTAAGGCATTTGCCTTTCATGCAGAAGGTCATCGGTTCGAATCCCGGCGTCCCATATGGTCCCCTGTGCCTGCCAGGAGCAATTTCTGAGCATGGAGCCAGGAATAACCCCTGAGCACTGCCGGGTGTGACCCAAAAAAAACCACAAAAAAAAAAAAAAAAGAAACCTTCAGACAACAACACAACAACTTCAGTGCAAGATGTGGCCATTTTCATAAATTTTCTTTTAATGAAGCATTTTTTTTACATATCCATTGCTATTTAGTTGTACCAAGTAGTATTAATTGAATTATTCACAACTGCCAACAGGCAGGCTTAGGGGAGGTTGGTAAACTAGAGACAAGATGGAGAGAATGTTACACTGGTGGTAGGACTGGTGCAGAAATATTAAATGCCAGGAATGACTGTATTATGAGCAAGTCTGTAAACTGAAACATCTACAATAAAATCTGATTTAAAAAGAAAAAAGGAGAGTGCCTAGCATGCTCTTTTGTTCTCTCTTAAACACATTTCCCCTCTTTCTCTCCTCGCACTTTTCTCTCAGCAATTTTCATTCCATAAAAACTACCTCACTGAAGCCAGAGTGATAACGCAGTGAGTATCGCCGTGGCTGACCTAGGTTCAATCCTCAGCATCCCATACGGCCTTCCCATGATTCCTGCATGCAGAGCCAGGAGTAACCCCTGAGGACTGCAAAATATTGTCCAAAAACCAAAATAAAAAAAAAGAGAAAGAAAGAACCTAAAACTTACTTTGATTCATTTAAAGTAAACAAACACAGGTGAATCTAGAACCATCCATAACACTGACAGCAAACCCCAAATGTAGAAAGCTGTTTGCAAGCCATTTAAATGCATACCGGAATCATGACTAACAAAATCTGGTGATGCTTGGGACTGGAGAGATAGTACAGCAGGAGGGAAGGCAATTGCCTTTGCCTCACTCAGCCAGCACAGATTTGATCCCAGCATCCTACAATGTCCCGCAAGCACTGCTGGGAGTTATTTCAGAGTGTAGAACTAGGAATAAATAAGTCCTGTACACACCAGATCTAGCTCCCAAACAAACAAAAAGTCTAGGCTCGAGCAACAACACATTAGGTAGAGCATTTACCTTGCAAGTGGTGGACCCAGGTTCGATCCCCAGTATCCCATATGGTCCCTTGAGCCTGCCAGGAGTAATTCCTGAGTGCTGCCAGGTATAGCCCCCAACCCAAAACAAACAAGCAAACAAATCTGGCTACCCAAAGATCCAATCAGAAATTAGGGAGAAACCAGAGTGATAGTACAAAAGTTAGGGAGCTTGCCTTGCATGTGGCCAATGCAGGCTCAATCCCCAGCACCCAACAGAGCCTTGATACTGGTGATAGGACTGGTGCTGGGAAATTTTACATTTGAAATTCGACTGTGAATAATCACAGTACCTAAATTTTAAAAAAATTAAAGAAATAAGTGGGTGTTCCAAGAAGCAAAAAAGCATGAGTTATGCAAGGGAAAAAAAAAACATAAAGGGGGGGGGGGGGGCCAAAGCAATAGCACAGTGGGTAGGGTATTTGCCCAAGATCCCAGAGCATCCTCCTCCCTCCCCCCCCCCCCAGCCTTCCAGGAGTAGTTTCTGAGCCCTGAGCACTGCTGGGTGTGGCCTAAAAAGCAAAAAACAAAAACCATAGAAGGGACTCCAAAATGACAGAAATGATGAAACAAGGAACTAGCAAGGATGGAAAAGCCACTCCCTGGATGTGTTCACCTCCTTGAGAATCTAGAGGAAAACATTAAAATAATGAAAGAGAAAAAAAAAATTTTTAAAGTCTCCAACAGGCCAGCATGATAGCAAAGCAGGTAGGGCATATGGTTGCACACAGCCACCCTGGCTTCGATCCCTGGTACTCCCTAACTATGTTTACCTGAACCCACCAGGAGTGACTTTTGCATGGCAGAGCCAAGAGTAAGCCCTGAGCACAGCTGGGTGGGAGCCAAAATCCAATTTATTTAATAAAAAAAAAAAAATAAAACTTTAGGGCTAGAGAGATAGCAAATTGGTAAGGCATTTGCCTTGCAAACAGCCGGATGGACAGTGGTTTGAATCCCAGCATCCCATATGGTCCCCCATGCCTGCCAGGAGCAATTTCTGAGTGCAGAGCCAGGAGTAACTCCTGAGCACTTCCTTGTGTGATCCAAAAAAAAACCAAAAACAAAAAAAGCTTCAAACAAGGGTTGAAGAGGTTGTGCAGTGGGATATGGTATTTGCCTTGCATGCAGCTGACCCAGATTTGAATTTGGCATCCCATATGGTCCTCCAACCACCACCAGGTGTGATTCCTGAGTACAGAGACAGAAGTACTCCTTGAGCATCACCAGGGACCCAGAAAGAAAAAAAAATGTAAAAATACATGAATAAAAATAAAAGCCTCAAGCTTCTGGAGATGAAAAACACAGTATATGCGAAGAAAACTACCCTAAATGAGACACACATCCATTAAAACTGCAGGAGGAAAGATTATACTATCTGCAGGTATAACTCTAGAACCCTCGACATGAAGCAGCGAAAGAAAAGGCAAAAATAAAATTAACAAGGCTGGAGAGCTTATACATTGGATAGGATACTTGCACAGGGCCTTGCACATGGGATAATACGTGATTAAATCATGGCTGACAATAAGTAAAAGAGAGCAGATGCACCATCACTCATCATCAGGAAAATGCAAATCAAAGCCACAGGGGAGACCACCTCCCACCCATGGGAAACCTGGCATCAAACTCCCCCAGAAACCACAGTGCTCGCAGGTATGTGTTGTTAGGGAAGAGGGGAAGGAGCCCTCAAGTACTGTAGGCAGGCAGGAACATAGGAAAAAGAGTGGAGGTTCCTCAAGATAGTAGCAAGAAATTACAATATGAAACACCACCAATTCCACCTAAGGAAGGGAGGGAGGGAGAGAGGGAGGGAGGGAGGGAAGGAAGGAAGGAAGGAAGGAAGGAAGGAAGGAAGGAAGGAAGGAAGGAAGGAAGGAAGGAAGGAAGGAAGGAAGGAAGGAAGGAAGGAAGGAAGGAAGGAAGGAAGGAAGGAAGGAAGGAAGGAAGGAAGGAAGGAAGGAAGGAAGGAAATATGCTGCCTAATGTTCACTCCAGTTCTATTTATGACAGCCAAAATATAGAAACCCAAGTGCCCAAGGGTGGATGAATAGAGGAGAAGACAAGGGCATCTATCCACAATGGAAAACTCGTCACTATTCAGAAAAAGATGAAATCCTGCCTTTTGCAAAGTGGATGGAACTGGAGGGAATTATGCTAAATGAGAGAAGTCACAAAGAGAAAGACAAATACCAGATGAGTTTCTTTATATGCAGGAGAAGAAGCTCTGAGCACTCCAGCAGCTGCAGGGTGTGGTCTTGGGGGGCCTCCAGCACTGCTTGGGGTGATGCAAATAACCCCCAGCACCTAAGGCATATCACGTCCTGGGGTCCTGCATTCAACCACTAACCCCATGTTGGTGAGAATCTATGGTGGAGCCATGGAAACCCCTGAGTACTGTAAGTGAGACACCCCTCAAAAAAAAAAGAGAGAGATTTCCACAAAAAACTTCCAGTGCTGGGTACTGGGCTGGCAGGTGACACTCTACCCCAACCCATACTTCTCTCCTTCTTTTGTTTTTTTGTTTTTTTTTTTGGGGGGGGGCCACACCCAGCGGTTCTCAGGGGTTACTCCTGGCTGTCTGCTCAGAAACAGCTCCTGGCAGGCACGGAGGACCATATGGGACTCCGGGATTCAAACCAACCACCTTTGGTCCTGGATTGGCTGCTTGCAAGGCAAACGCCGCTGTGCTATCTCTCCGGGCCCCACTTCTCTCCTTCTGCCCTGCCCTCCCTGCCTGCTCAAGGCACAGGCTGCTACCTTGGGCTCTGGGGACTGTCCCTGAATGACCACATGGGTCTCATGTCCGCACAGTTGCAGGGGAGACCAGGACAGGGGCCTTCACAGAGGAAGGCATAAGACCCAGGACCCCAGATTCCAGGGAAGATTCTCAATTGCAAGTCTGAGAATGGCAGAAACAGGGATGCAGAAAGACCATCCCAACCGGCAGTCTGGGGGAGTTACCAGGAACCCAGCAAGAGACAGGGAGAGACCGACTGGCTCTAAATCCTGCTCCCTGATGATAGGCTCTGAGACAGGCTAGGGGGTTGGCAGGAGAGGAAGCTGCCCGCCCTGAAGTCCACACAACTCCCCACATCCCTCAGTGGTTTCCTCCCTTCCCTCAGCCCCTTCTTTCTTCACCGCTTCCCTACGGGGGCTGGGCTGGGCTGGGCTGAGCCCCTTCACAGGGGTTAAGAATAAGCAAATTCCTGGACTATTCCTGGAGCTTCGATTTTAATCATGGTTCCATTCTGGTCAGTTCTGAGAGAGGCCAATGACCGGGAATGCAGGAGAGGTCTATGCCCAGCCCACCAAACCCAGAATAGCCCCACATGTGCCCCTCTACATCCTTGAGTTCTCAAGGATGGGCCTTATTTTGGGTGGGTGTCTGTTTTCCTCTCAACACCCCTCTTAGCCTCCCCATTCCCATCCCCGCTGTGAAGTTACTTCCCACTTGAGTGTGAGAGTTTCAAGGCATTGCTGAGTGATTGGAGCATAGCAGGGGGCAGTGTGGAGATGGAGATCGGGTTCTAGCCCTGAAACCCAAACACTGCCAGGAGTGTCCCCTGAGTTCAGAGCACAGAGGAGCCCCTGAGCACTGCCAGTAGCTCCAGGAAAAGGGGAGCTAAGCAAGCCCCAGTCTCCAGCAGTGACTCCAGGGCCAATGGTGCCTGTGTCCCTGCAGGGCAGACCCCCCCTCACCCACCAGTTGATAAGAGTCCTGTGATTTGGGAGCTTTGGAAACTGGAGCTGCAGAACTTTATCCTACTGTAAATAAATGCAAGGGAGCGAGCACCGCCAGAAGCACATGGGAGTCATTCGTGAACCTTTAGATGCATGTTTGTTTTGGTTTTGTTTTTTTGTTTGTTTGGTTTTGGTTTTTGGGTCACACCCGGCAGCACTTAGGGGTTACTCCTGGCTCTATGCTCAGAAATCATTCCTGGCAGGCTCGAGGAGGGCATCATATGGGATGCCGGGATTCAAACTACTGTCCTTCTGCATGCAAGGCAAACGCTCTGCCTCCATGCTATCTCTCTAGATGCATGTTTGGTTGTGGCATATTCAGAAACCTTTGACCATTGTCCAAATTTTCCATGACTCCCACATCTGGTGAGGTGACCCTACAGGGGGTACAACCTTAAAATGGGCAACATTTTGAAGCCAGAGAGAAAGTACAACTTCATAGGGTGCTTGCCTTGTACACAGTTGACAGGGTTCGATCCCTCGGCGTCCCATAAGGTCTCCCGAGCCTACCAGGAATAATTTCTGAGTGAAGAGCCAGGAGTAACCATTCAGTGCTGATTCACCATCACCACCACAAAAAAAAGTAAACCAGAGGCCAGAGAGATAGCATGGAGGTAAGGCGTTTGCCTTTCATGCAGAGGTCATCGGTTCAAATCCCGGTGTCCCATATGGTCCCCCGTGCCTGCCAGGAGCAATTTCTGAGCCTGGAGCCAGGAATAACCCCTGATCACTGCCGGGTGTGACCCCAAAAAAAAAAAAAAAAGTAAACATTTGGGGGCCAAAATGTTAGTATAATTGGTAGGGCACTTGCCTGGTACTTGAAGGTACTTGCAGGTAGGGACTTGCAGCCAACCTGAATTCAATCCCCAGCATCCCATATGGTCCCTCTGAATGCCAATAGAAGTAATTCCTGGGTACAGAGTCAGGAGTTATCCCTGAGCACCACTGGATGTGGTCCAAACACACCCCTAAAAACTATGTGTAACATTTTAAGAAGTTGGGCTTTCATGAGAGCTCCAAACACCTGGATGCCAAAAGGCTGTGGCCCAGAGACTCAATCACAGGAGGAGGCTAGGGGGTGAGGCAGGAGACAGCAGGACTGTTACCCCTCCCCAGACCAACTGCTAATTTTACCTGATGGTCAGGCCCACCCACTCCTGGGAGGTCTGTAGTTGTTAATAATTAGAGGGGTCTGGGGGAAAGATGAAAGAGATTCAGGGAGAGAAGTCTCAGAAGGAGGCAGGATGAAGAGAGGAGAGACAGGATAGATGCAAGGCAGCTGAAAGAAGGCTGCTTAAAAGGATAGCTGGGGAGCTGGAGAGATAGCATGGAGATAAGGCATTTGCCTTGTATGCAGAAGGATGGTGGTTGGACTCCTGGCATCCCATATGGTCCCCCGAGCCTGCCAGGAGCGATTTCTGAGTGTAGAGCCAGAAGTAACCCCTGAGTGCTGCCGGGTGTGACCCAAAAAAACAAAAAATAAAAAATAAATAAATAAAAATAAAAGGCTAGCTGAGAAGCCATGTAAGATATGCACATGGTAGTTAGGGCCTTATAATAAAGCTTCCTATCTCCTGACTTCGACTGATTGCCTATGGATCATTTCCTCACCGTTATCTGCCAGGCCGAAGAAGTCGCAGGTGCCTGGCCTGGCCAAGAAAGGCCTCACCATCCATCCACCATCATCCACCACCATAAAGGACTCATATTAATTTAATTAATACCTCAGGGGACTCCTGGGAACTCTGTGAATGGGCAATTTCCCTCCACAGACCTCACAGTAGCAAAGGGTCCCTTGGCACAAGCTCAATGACTGTGGTTTCTTCTTAAGCAGGCCAGATTCCTCAAAGGTCTGCAACACTAGCCTGGTGCCATTTCCATCCACCAAAGCCCCCAGCACATACAGAGCCCAGCTAAGCGCTAAGCAGGTAGTACTAACCCAACCAAGATTGTACAAGGTGGGTACCCCAAGTCACCCAGAGATGCACTGTGGTAGCCCCAAACACAGTGCTGTCGCTTGCTCCTTCCACCCTGCAACCCTCCCTCCCAGGCCCTCCCAGCTGAGGAGGGGACAGTAGACTGTGGGGGCCATCCACTCTTTCTTCTTTCAGAGTGCTGCATTGCTAAGAGGTGCTGAGAGGGAAAAGGCGAGAAATCACATAGAAAGGGGCTTTCAGATGTGAGACCTCACTAAGTCTCTGTTCTTTAACTTTGGGGTATCAGGAAAGGCGACACCGCCATAGACGCTCCGGGGGCTACTGCCAACTCTTTATTTGCATTATTTATCTTGGGGGCCACACCTAACAGTGCTTAGAGCTAAATCCTGGCTCTGCACTTAAGGATCACTTGTGGAGAGCTCAGGGGAATCAAATGGGGTGCCAGGAATTGAACCCGGGTTGGTAGCATGCAAGTTTCGACACACTGTGCCATCTCCCTGGCCCAGAAAGTGCGTGTTTCTTGGCTGGGCCCGACTAAAGCAATTCCCAGCTGAGTCCTGGATCTGAGTGGCCAGCTGGCGTCTTTAAAGATGCCGTCACTCACTCACTCACCCACATTCCACAGAGATGCCATACAATTTATCAGGGGCTACAAAGCAGCCAAGTTCTTGGAAACTTCCGAAAGGCTCTAGCTTTGCTTTAACAGCTCCAGTGGTCTCAGGGTGGGAGAAGCCGCCTTCTACAAAGCCCAAATTCCACAACCTCTTTCAGCATAAGTCCCTGGGCACCCCACCCTCCCTCCTACATACACTTATGATCCACCTGGAACACCATCCAGGAGATGGGAGATGATGGAAGATGCTCAGGAGTCCTTATTCTGGAGAGACTGTACAAGGGTTATGGCATTTGCCTTACACTCAGCCAACTTGGCTTTGATACCCAGCACCCACTGTACAGGATTCCCCGGGGGGGGGGGGGAGCCTTGAGCACTGCTGGGTGAGGCCCTAAAGAAAACAAATGATAAAAGTGTCAAATTCCTGCCCTGGTTTATTTCCCTGGATTTCCCTTGTGGACCCATCAGAGCAGAGAGTAGGCTGGGAAAGACTGGGTCTTCCTGAGACCAAAGAGATAGTATAGTGGGTAACACTTGCCTTCCATGCACCAGATCCAAGTTCAAACCCACATGGTTCTCAGAGAAGAACCAGGAGTAACCCCTGAGCACTGCCAAGGTGATGGCAAAAATAATAATTAATCTTTTTTTTTTTTTTTTTTTTTGGTTTTTGGGCCACACCCGTTTGATGCTCAGGGGTTACTCCTGGCTATGTGCTCAGAAATCGCCCCTGGCTTGGGGGGGACCATATGGGACGCCGGGGGATCGAACCGCGGTCCTTCCTTGGCTAGCGCTTGCAAGGCAGACACCTTACCTCCAGCGCCACCTACCCGGCCCTAATCTTTTTAAAGAAGGTCTTATACTATACAAAGATCTGTGCCTCTCCCCCAGATGTCCTATTTCTCTTCCTATACACATGCAAAGCCAGTACACTCCGCTATGGGCCCTCCAAATCTTGGGGGTGACCTGGCCAGTCCTTCCATCAAGAAGTGCGCTCTTGGGCTGAAGCAACAGCACAGCGGGACAGGGAGTTTGCCTTGCACATGGCCAACCCAGGACAAACCTGGGTTCGATTCCCAGCATCCCATATGGATTCCAAGTCTGCCAGGAGTAAATTCTAAACGCAGAGCCAGAAGTAACCCCTGAGTGCCACCGGGTATGCTCCCTACCCCCCCCCCAAAAAAAAGCACATTTGGGTCAGTGCAATAGCACAGTGGGTAGGGCATTTGTCTTGCACATGGCATACCCAGGTTCAATCCCCACCATCCCATATGAAACCTGAGCCTGCCAGGAGTAATTTCTGAACAGAGAGCCAGGAGTAACCCCTGAGTACTGTCAGGTGTGGCCCCTAAAACCAAAAACAAACAAACAGAAAACAAGGCGTAATCATAGGCCAGACATATGCCTCAAAGAGCTGGAGCACGTGCTTTGTACATGGGAGCCCCGAGATTCAGAACCACATGGGCACTAAGCCAGAGTAGCCTTTGGATACTGCAAGCTGAGGTCCCAAACACCAAACCCTAAATAAATAAATAAATAAATAAATAAATAAATAAATAAATAAATAAATAAATATAAATAAATAAATAAGGCAGAGTTCTTTTGATCTGGTGCCTCATTGCTCTGACCAAGCAGCTGATGGACATTCCACAGGAGATGTGAGGACCTTTAGACTCCAGAGGGCCTGGAGTCCATTTTGCTGGTTTCTTTGAACAGAAAGAATTGGGGGTGGGGGGAGAGCCTAAGGGGCTCACTGGGCCAGCACTGAGATCCAGACTCATGAGAAATGACTCCCCCCCCCCCCACTGTCATGGTCATGATTAGCTCAGCAGAGCAGACCTGAAAGGTCCAATGCACAGTAAATCGGCAGTAGCACTCAAGGTTAGCTTTGCAGGGTAGTTTGCAATGTGCCACAGGAAATTAGCTCAGGACAAACGGGACACATCTATGCAGCCTTTGCCCAAGATGAGGCCACGGGAGAGGCTCTGGTGTGGACAGCAGGCCCCAGAAGCAGCCATTATAGCAAGGCTAACACGGTTTAGGGAAATTGGGAACAGGTGGACAGTTATATCCAGGAAGAATAGAAACTCGCATCTTCATGGTCTGAAGGGCAGGTTTATAGATTTTCCTTCCCCACAACTTACGTAATGTTTTGAATAAATTTGTATTATTTCACAACAACCACCCTGCCAAAAAATAAAAAAAAAAAAAAAGGTTTCACCTTGAGTTCTACAATAAACATATTTCCCCCTAAAACATCCCACTTCATGCTGTCATTTCTCCAGTCAGAGACCAACACTGGATCTCCACAGCTGGCCTCCTAAAATCTGAGCCTCCCTGGGGACTGGGAGGAGGGAGTATTCCAGGAGCCCCAAAGAGCCAGGGAAGGTGGGGCTGGAATGATAGCACAGTGGTAGGGCCTTTGCCTTGCACATGGATGACCCGGATGGACAGATTCGGTTAGATCCCCGGCATCCCGTATGGTCCCCCGAGCCTGCTAGGAACGATTTCTGAGCGCAGAGCTAGGAAAAAACCCTGATTGCTGCGAGGTGTGGCCCAAAAACCAAAAACGAAAACAAAAAAAGAGCCAGGTAAGGGATGCAATAGAAGAATACATGCCCAACCTGTGGGGAGGCCCTGAGTTCCAGCCTCAGCAATGCAAAAACAATAATCCCAACAAAAAGGACAGCCTCCATCCAAGGTGCCCAGAATGAAGTGGTTGCCCCATTCCCCCCTCCAGCTCTTCTCGGGCCCAACCCTCACCCAGAACATGTCCAGCCACATCCTTCTTCAGGCCCAATCAAGCCCTTCTACATTCTCAGCCACACCTGCTACACATCCAGGTCACGCCCTGGCCACGCCCCAATCACACCCACCACAGTTCTAAACCCTGCCTCTGTGTATTATGGGCCACGCCCTTGTCACGCCCTTGCCATGCCCCCTCAGCCACTGCTCTCTCCTTGCCCACCACCTCCAAGCTTGTCACACAGAATTCACTTCCTTTCCTATAAATCCTACCTGTCCCTCCTAAAGGGGTCTGATTGCACCCAATCCTCTGAGTCCCTTTTGGGGGTGAAGAGGAGTCTTGTATCACTGCAGGCCCTCAAGAGGGGTCCTGCTAAAGTCTCACTTTCCAAGACCTTCCCATGCTAGTAGCATCCAGGGTATCTTCTTCCAGGGCTCCCCCCACACTGTGGATACCCACTGGCCCTCAATAGCAGGCTATGCTCACAGGCCACCAGGTGCCACCGAGAGAGCTCCAGTGGGGGCAACGCCCACACTTGGAATTCCAACCCGAATTCCCTTCTGCTGCCCATGGTGGGGGTGGTGAGCAGTACCCTGAAGTGGTCGGCCTTCTTCCAGCCCCTACATCTCCTGCAGCTTGCAAGAGGGGGGCCTCTTTGCACGGGCTGCTAATTAAAAGTGACTCATGCCTTGGGGATGCTCTGCTTTCCCCCTCCCCACCCCACCAGCCCCCCATGCGGCACACAGAGCCCAACTCTGGCTCAGAACCTAATTGCCTTCCTGGGGGACCGGGCGGCTATTGCTTGCTCAGGTCTCCAGTCTCCGTCATCTCCGTGTCCGGCTTTTAAACAAAAGCTGTTCAAAATCTCCCAGGATGAAGACAAGTGGAAAATTACAAGCCCGGAGCTCTACCTCACTGTCTCTCTAAAACAAACATGTCATTCTCCAGACTGACGCTCCACCACCGCCCCTAAATGCTGCACGCACGCACACACCCCACATCCCGAGGCTCTTTCTACACAGACGGTCACCGGCCACCGGCGGGCCCTCAGAGCCACTTGAAAAGGCTTGGCCCAAGTGGGAACAGCTGGTCTGTCTGTAGTGGCCCCCACCTCCCTGAACCCTCAGCCTCAGTCTCCACCCTAAGGGCTGGGGGACAGGTGGGAGAAGTTCTCCGCTGGGGTGGGGTTCACCCTACCCTCACAGGGGAACAGACATCAGGTCTCAGGGACACAGTGATGTGAGGGTCAGGCTCGATGGGTCTCTGCTGAATCTCACAGCCCCACACACTTGCAGCAGTTGACGTCACATTCCCTGTCTTCCCAGCTCTCTCCCCAACTGACCAGGCCATGGGGGTGGGAGGGACACAGGATCCCCTGGTAAGAAGTGAGAGGGAAGGAGCAGCTCTGGGGAGTAGTGGGCCAGTGCCTCCGGCCCCCAGGACTGTTCTGGGCAGGGCTGGGTGTGGCCCAGATTTGAACATACTTGCTTCAGTTCTTCTCTTCTGCCTGTCAAATCTGCTCAGTGGTGCCCATAAGGATGTTTCTCAACCTTTAAATCTACTGTGGATCCTTCAGACCTTTTTTATTATCCTTCTTGTGACTACTATATGATCCTGGTTGGCCCCCCTAATCTCACACTGGTGACCCCAATTGCCATTTTCACCAGTGGTCCCCAGTTGAGAAGGGCTACTGGAAGGATTAGAACTGCTCTTACGCAGGGGCCGGAGCAATAGCACAGTGGTAAGGCGTTTGCCTTGCACGCAACCAACATAGGATGGATAGCAGTTCAAATCTAAGCACCGCATATGGTCCCCCTGACCTGAGCACAGAGCCAGGAGTAACCCCTGAGTGCCATTAGTAACTCAGGAGTAACCCCTGAGTGTTGTTGGTATGACCCAACAACAAAAACAAACAAACAAACAAACAAACAAAAAAGAACTGCTCTTACTCAGAATGCCCACATCAGAGGATGGAAGACGACACACACGCCATCTTCCTATAGGGATAGCCAAGTGAGGAAAGGGGCCAGAGAGAACAAGGTTAAAGACATTGGCCTGGCATGAGGATAACACTGGTTCCTGTCCCTGAGACTACAAATGGTCCCTGAGTATTGTAAGGAGACAGACACTGCTGAGCACAAAACAATTCCTGGCATCTTTGGGTGTGGCCCAATCTGTTACCCCTCAACCAAAGATCAAAATGTTGTATCTGAGGCCAGGATTCCAGTTTCTTCCATTGGGTTTTTCCCTTGAACTTGGTGTGAACTGTCAGTCTTCTTGAAGATTCAGTGATCCCAATTAACAAGACACTCACAGAAGTTAAGGCACTTGCATCACATCCTACCAATCCCAGGTTCAAATCCCAGGTACCACATTTGGTCCCCGAGTGCCACCAGGGGTCAATCCTAGACAGTCAGGAGTAGCCCTAGTGCATTGTCGGTTGTTGCCCGACCATTATACAGAATCTTGGGGATTCACCCATTTGCCTGACTTCTCAGCACTCGTCCTTCCCTGCACATCACAAGACCAAAATTTTTGTTTTTGATTTTGAATCACACGCGGCGATGCTCAGGGGTTACTTTTTTTTTTTTTCTTTTCTGTGCTCAGAAATCACTCCTGGCAGGTTTGGGATGCCATATGAGATGCCAAAGATGAAATCTGGATCAGCCACTTGCAAGGCAAATGCCTTTCTCACTGTGCTATCACTCAGGCCTCAAGACCAGATATTTTAACCAAAGCTGCAGGTTGAAACTCTGAAATGGTCTGAAAGTGGGCAAATATTGAAATGACAGTGAATTTCCAGCTGCTGCAAAGGGGAGTGGGAAGGAAGAGAGGGCGGAAGGGATGTGTGTGGTCAATACAAGAGCACAGATCACTCAAAACAAGGGAAAAAAATCAAGGCAATCCTCTGCAATTTGATCCTGCTTTTCTTCGTGTTTACAGCCAGCTGAGGGATCCTTCTGAGCATCACACACACACACACACACACACACACACACACACACACACACACACACACAAACACAGTCAGGCTGAGATTCTACTTGTATTTTTGAAGTGAGATGAGGGAAGGGTTTGGAAGCTGGACTTCATCCGCACAGATGTTCTTGGTTCATTATGCTGCAGCTCTAATTGAGGTTCAAATGATTAACTTCAGAGCTAAAGTCCAGAAACAGAGCTAGCCTGCCCGCCCTTAAATGCATCAGACAGTAGGCAGTTTGTCGCGAGAAGCAGTGGGCTAGACAGATGGTTCCCAAGCTTTGCAGGTGAGACTCCTGGGCTAGTCTCCGGCTCTGCATGGTCCCCTGAGCACTGCTGGGAGTGACAGTGCTCCCATCCAGTGCAAAGTCACATGTGGCCACAAAATAGCAGCTGCATAGCCTGCACAGGAAGGAAATCAAGGCAGGGGTCTGAGCTGACCAGAGGAGTGACCATCTCTGTTTGTTTGTTTGTTTGTTTGTTTGTTTGTTTTGGGTTTTGGGCCACACCCAGCAGTGCTCAGGGGTTACTCCTGGCTATCTGCTCAGAAATAGCTCCTGGCAGGCACAGGGAACCATATGGGATGCCGGGATTTGAACCAACCACCTTAGGTCCTGGGTTGGCTGCTTGCAAAGCAAATGCCGCTGTGCTATCTCTCCAGCCCCTTACATATTTCTTTTTTGTTTTGTTTTGTTTTTGGTCACACCTGGCAGCACTCAAGGGTTACTCCTGGCTCTATGCTCAGAAATCACCCCTGGCAGGCACAGGGGAGCATATGGAATGCCAGGATTCGAACTACCGTCTTTCTGCATGAAAGGCAAATGCCTTACCTCCATGCTATCTCCCCGGCCCCGAGTGACCATCTCTTGGTCACCAACTTGCCACTCAAGTTGGCCTCACTCAGAAAACCAGCTCTCCCATCCTCTTATTCACTCCCTGCTCCTCTTCCCCATCACCCTGAGTGTAGAGGCAGAGAAGGTAAAAAGAAGGAGTCTTTGAGAAGGCCCAGGACCAGAAGCCCAAACAAAACCCACTGAAATCATCTTTAGGGCCTGGGAGTTAATTGGCTTAAAAGCTGTGCATGTGGAAGAAACCAGATTCTGGATACCACATGTCTCAGGAAACTGTTAGGTGTGGCTCAAAAAAAAAAAAAAAAAAAAAGAGACAACAAGGGGGAGAAAAAAGAAGGAAAAATCCACCTTCTTCAGAGCTAAAAGGAACCTCAACAAATGATCTTAACTCTCCCATTTTGCAGATCAGATTTCTGTGCCCAACCAACATTACCATTCAGTCCTACTGGCCCAGACCACTAAGAGAGGCTCTGAGGATGCCCTGAACATTGCCTGGAAATGCCCCTTGCCCACCAAATTAAGCAAAGAACTGTCAAAGGTGAAGTGGCCAGGTAGGCAGGAGCAGCTGGCAGGATGTGGTCCATCTACCTGAGCATCATTCAAGGGCCTGCTAGGATCAAGTCCCCAGAAACCAGCACTATGGTAAAAGACCAACTTCCTGTCTGGAAAGTTCTTTGCAGATATACCAAGGAGGATAGATCTAGCCAGAGGGTCCTCTGGCTAGAAATGACTGGAGGTGGGGGTGAGGCTAACCTGCACAGGCCCAAAAACACCTCTGAGAGGGGACACCCTGCTGAGACTCATGTCCACTGTCACGATGTCATTCCCTGATTCAACCCTCTCATCCTCTGCTACCTTATTCCCCCCCACACACACTGCTCTGCCCCAGCTGCGCCCTAGACACACAGCCTTGCCATAGGCGGAGCCTAAAATCCCAGTGTGCTGCAGAAGAAAGCCAAGGAGGAGGGAGAAGGCTGAATATGGGGGCTCCTACATTCCTACTGCAGCACGCTCCCAGGTCGCAAAGACAAAAGGAAGCTCGGGCTGCCTTGGAGCAAACCTCTGGGTCTTTTTTTTATTTGTTTTGGGGATATGCAGTGGTGCTCAGGGGTTACTCCTGGCTCTACGCTCACTCAGAAATCACTTCTGGCAGGCTCAGGGGACCATATAGGATGCCAGGGGTAGAACCTGGGTCTGTCCTGGGTTGGCCACATGCAAGGCATGTGCCCTACCACGGTGTTATCTCTCTGACCTCAAACCCTTGGGTCTTATTTTACCACATACTCATCATAGATTTAATGACAAATTTTGTGGGGGTTTTTGTGTGTACATGTTTGTATGTGTTTTGTTTTGCTTGGTTTGTTTGTTGTTGTTGTTGTTGTTGTTGTTTGCAAAAATGCAGAGGAGTGAGCACATACTTTACTTGTAGGTGGCCTGGGTTAGATCCCTAGAACCACTTAGTTCCACAAGCACTTGAGAGAGTACACCCTGAACTCAGATCCCTCACAATTCCAACACTGAAGTTGTGACCTAAAACAGCACTGAGATTATAATCCCTAACATGGGGTGTGACCATTATGTGAAGCTTGTAAAAAGATTACAAACCAATTTGAGGTAATTTTTTTTAGGGGGGAAATTGATTTTGGAGGGGTCTTACCTGGATGTGCTCAGAGACTACTCCTTGCTCTGTGCTCAGGAAAAATCATGCAGTACCAGGGATTAAATCCAGGCCTCCCACCAGCAAAACCAAAAGGCCCATCAAGCCTTCTGTTAAGCTCCAAATCAAGTTTTTTGTTTGTTTGTTTGTTTGTTTTTGTTTTTTATGTCACACCCTACAGCGCTCAGGGGCTATCTAGGCTCTAAGCTCAGAAATCGCCCATGGCAGGCTCAGGGGATCATATGGGATGATGCTGGGATTCGAACCACTGTCCTTCTGCATGCAAGGCAAACACCCTACCTCCATGCTATCTCTCTGGCCAAGGACGATTTCTGAACGTAGAGCCAGGTGTAACCCCTGAGCGCTGCCGGGTGTGACCCAAAAACCAAAATAAATAAATAAATAAATTTTAAAAAAGCAATAAGGTGAGGAGGCCGTTCTCTGACGTCCTGAGATGCTGCCACAGAAAAGCAAGGACATGAGGCTGGAGAGATAGCACAGCGGTGGGGTGTTTGCCTTGCATGCGGCTGACCTGGGAGGGACCCGGTTCGATTCCTGGCATCCCATATGGGCCCCCAGCCTGCCAGGGGCGATTTCTGAGTGCAGAGCCAGGAGTAATCCCTGAGTCCTGCCGAGTGTGGCCCCAAAACTAATTAATCAATCAATCAATAAATAAAGTTTAAAAAAAAAAGGCAAGGACAGATTGTGATACTTGAAGGCTCTTATGAAAATTAAGAGATTCAAGGGGTTGGAGTGCTAGCACAGATAATAGGGTGTTTGCAATGCACGTGTCCAACCTGGGTTCAATCCTTGCATTCCAAATGGCTTCCTGAACATCTCTAGGGATGACCCCTGAGTGAACAGCCAGGAGGAGTAACACCTAAGCACCATCAGGTGTGGCCCAAAAACCAAAAAAAAAGATTCAAATGAGGACTTAACACATTCTAAATTCAATGACACAAGGGCACACTTGGAAGTCGACCTAAGAGTCTGGCTAACGAGGAAGGCAAATAGGAGTACTAAGCATATTAGAACCGTAAGAGGTTCTAATTTCTATTTCTATTTCAGTGCAGTGAGTAAGGCTCAGCCCAGGTTCGATCCCTGGCACGCATAAGATCCCCTGAGCCCACCTAGAAGTGATCTCTCAGCATAGAGAGAGCCAGCAGTAAGCCCAGCGCATAGCTGGGGGTGGCCCAATCCTAACCTCAAACAGAAGATTCACTCCTGGAACACTGCAGACTGGCAATGAAAACAAGGCCTGGGCAGGTAGGGCACCTGCCTTGCACGCAAGCAACCTAAATTCAATCACAGGATTCTCAGAGTCACCAGAACATCACCAGGACTAATTCCTGAGTGTAGAGCCAGGAGTGAGTTCTGGGAACTGCCAGAATGTCCTTTCACCTCACCCCAAAAACAGAGTCAATGAAAGCACTCAAAGGCCCAGGGTTATATGCAGTGACCTGGGGATCCAGCTTGGCCATACCAGAGATGGCCTTCCAGCTACTCCCTAGCTCAAAGGCACAGACGTGAGGGACAGAGAGAGAGCACAAGGCCAAAGTCCAGGTGACCCTCTGGGAAGGGGGTCACCCTGGTGGGCATTCCCACGGCAGAATGATTCCTTACTGCTACCTTCTCCCCCACTCTTTCTGGCTTGTGAGTGGGAGATTCCGTGCCCTCTGGCTCACAACCCTTCTGGGAGGAGACAGGAAACGGGAAGTGAACAGCCATACCGGCTTCCTCAGGCTTCCTCTGTACAAGTGGGGAAACCAAGAGAGACAGCCATGGAGAACGGGCTCAGAAAAGGTGGGGGAGGAGGAGAGACTCTTCTCCGAGTCCCCAACCCAACACTCTACTTAAAAGATTCTCAGCCCAGAGCAGGGCACAGATCTGCCCTCCATGCCCAGTGAGAGAACAAGAGAGAGTTGGGTTTCAGACAGTAGCCAGCACACACGTTTTTAAGAACCCCCTCACACAATGGTCACAGACGAACCAACACTGACCTTTGTTGTTGCTGCTTTTTCAGGCAATTTCCTGCCAACACCTCAGTGGCGAGTAGACAAAAGAAGATCCAGGATATTTCTGCAGGAAAAGTTGAGAGAGAAAGAGAAAGAGAGAGAGAGAGTGCATCACTTTGAGTGGAGCTGTTCTAAAGTGGTTTCTGTCTAGTAATCATCTCTTTTTTGAAGCAGCAATCTCCCATTCAGTTAACAGTTAATAGAAGGAAAGAGCTAGAAAGGTCTAGAAATTCATTCCGGCCAATGTCCAGCTCCCACTGAGTGGGGGTGCAGGAGGGGGTTACCTAATGCACACTGAGCAAGTTGGACAGCCAAGCTCTATTAATTACGCTTGCTCCAAGCAGGTCGAGAAGTGACACTTTCTGTCACTACTTGTTTGCTAACCATAGGCTAACCAAGGACTTAAGTAATTTTTGTTTGCTTTTGGGCCACACTTGGTGATACTCTGGGGTTACTCTTGGCTCTGCACGCAGAAATCATCACTCCTGTTGGTGCACAGGGGACCATATGGGATGCCAGAGATCAAAGCCAGGTTAGTCATGTGCAAAGCAAGCCCTTACCTGCCCCGCTATCTCTCCAGCCCCAGCATGTGTAATTTTGATTATTTGCAAATTTGACTAAATATAAAAACATTATATTTATGCATATGTTTATATAAACGCAGCTTGAGCCAGAGAAACAATACAGGGTTAAAGCACTTGCTTGCCACAAATCCAGTTCTAACCTGTCACCACTGGGATCATTCCTGAGCACAGAGCCAGAAATAACTCCTGACCAATGCTAGGTGTAGTCCCTACAAATTGACAAACGAAAAATACAACTTTGTGGGGAGTGTAGAGAGACAAAACAATGAATAAAGCATTTGCCTTGCATGTAACCAACCCTAACAGAATCCCTGGTACTGTATATGGCCTAACACACCCCACCAGGAGTGATCCTTGGGTGCAAGTCTGGAGTCTAAACTCATGCCTCCCCCGTAAAATAAAAAGTTTTAACCTTCAGGGGCCGGAGTGATAGCACAGTGGTAGGGCGTTTGCCTTGCATGCTGCTGACCTGAGACAAATCCAGGTTGGATCCCTGACATCCCATATGGTTCCCTGAGCCTGCCAGAAGCAATTTCTGAGTGCAGAGTCAGGAGGAACCCCAAGTACAGTAAAAAAAAAAAAAACTTGGGTGCAAATAACTCTGGAGTGAGAGAGAGAGAACAAGAGTGGTGTGGGCAGAGTAGTTAACTTGGGGTGTGAAAATAAATGCAGGAAACAATTGACTCTGAGGGGAAACAGTCACAGAGAGAGACAGGCCTGTGGACAAATAATACTTGGGGCTGGATGTCGGAGCGATAGCACAGCGATAAGGCGTTTGCCTTGCACACGGCCAATACAGGACAAATCCTGGTTCAAATCCCAGCATCTCATATGGTCCCCCGAGGCTGCCAGGAGTGACTTCTGAGCGCAGAGCCAAGAGTAACCTGAGCACTGCCGGGTGTGACCCAAAAACCATATAGCACAGCAGCATTTGCCTTGCAAGCAGCCAATCCAGGACCTAAGGTAGTTGGTTCGAATCCCAGCGTCCCATATGGTCCCCCGTGCCTGCCAGGAGCTATTTCTGAGCAGATAGCAGGAAAGGAGTGACCCCTGAACACTGCCGGGTGTGGCCCAAAAACCAAAAACCAAAAAAAAAAAAAAAAAAAGACCAAAAACCATATATATTCTTGGGGCTTCTTGAAGGTGCAGGATTCATGGCAGCCGGGGAACTTCAGGAGTCCATCTCTGAGCTGTCCTAAGCTTCTCAGCATTTTGGCCTGGGCCAGGGGAGAGGCTATGGGAGCTGATGGCCTGGAGGGCTGCCAATCTGCTCTTGTTGACGGCCATCCCTGGGGACAGTGATTGGCACTAGCTGTTAACAACCAGTTCAGCAACCTTCCTTAAGGCCAAGTTTGCTTCTAAGCAGTTTCACAAATGATCCGAGATCCCACTTCCTTTTTTAGGTTTGTGTTTGGTTTGCTAGCTGGGCTGTGGTCAGGGCTTACTCCTAGCTCAGCACACAAGGAATCACTCCTAGTGGGGCTTGGGAGATGCTGGGGATGGAAGCTGGGTCCAGTCACACGCAAGGCCAGTGCCCTACTCAAAGGACTATCACTCTAGCCTCAGCTGATCTCTCTTTTTTTTTGGTTTTGGGCCACACCCGGTAACACTCCTGACTATGCACTCAGAAATTGCTCCTGGCTTGGGGGACCATATGGGATGCCGGGGGATCAAATCGCAGTCCATCCTAGGTTAGCACATGCAAGGCAAATGCCCTACCGCTTGCACCACTGCTTCGGCCCCTCAGACCTCCTTTTAACACTGTGCGCAAAAGTCAAATCAATATGGATTAAAGGCCTTGATATTAGACCTGATGTCACAGGGTACATACAGGAAAACATAGGAGGAATACTCCATGACATTGAAGCTAAAGGCATCTTCATGATTGAAACACCAATAACCAAACAAGTGGAAGCAAAAACAAACAAACAAACAAACAAAAAAAGGCTAGGGGACTATATTAAACTGAGAAGCTTCTGCAAATCAAAGGAAATGGTGGGCTGGAAAGATAGCACAGTAGTAGGGCATTTGCCTTGCACGCAGCAGATCCAGGAGGAATGGTGGTTTGAATCCCGGCATCCCATATGGTCCCCCTGTGCCTGCCAGGAGTGATTTCTGAGCACCGCTGGGGTGACCCAAAAACCAAAAACCAAGAATAAAAAAGAAATGGTAACCAGAATACAAAGACTGTCACAAATTGGGAAAAATTTTTCACCCTATACCTATCTGGTAAGGGGTTAATATCTTGGGACCGGCGAGGTGGTGCTAGAGGTAAGGTGTCTGCCTTGCCAGCGCTAGCCTAGGGTGAACAGCGGTTCGATCCCCCTGTGTCCCATATGGTCCCCCAAGCCAGGGGTGACCTCTGAGCGCATAGCCAGGAGTAAACCCTGAGCGTCACCGGGTGTGGCCAAAAAAAAAAAAAAAAAAAAAAAAAAAAATATATATATATATATATATATATATATATATAAAAGGCACTAATAACTAACCCCATCCAAAAATAGGGAGAAGAGATAAATAGAAAATTCCTCAAAGGAGCCCGGAGAGATAGCACAGCGGTGTTTGCCTTGCAAGCAGCCGATCCAGGACCAAAGGTGGTTGGTTCGAATCCCGGTGTCCCATATGGTCCCCTGTGCCTGCCAGGAGCTATTTCTGAGCAGACAGCCAGGAGTAACCCCTGAGCATTGCCGGGTGTGGCTCAAAAACCAAAAAAAAAAAAAAAAAGAAAAAAGAAAATTCCTCAAAGAAGAAATACAGATGGCCAAAAGGCACATGAAAAAAATGATCCACAGCATTAATCATCAGAGAGATATAAATCAAATCAATGAGATATCTCACATCAGAGATACTGGCACACATCAAAAAGAACAAGAAAAACCAGTGCTGGCATGACGAAGGGAGAAAGGAAAGAGACTCTCATTCACTGCTGGAGGGAATGCAGACTGGTTGTCTTTTTGGAAAACAATATGGACAGTCCTTACGAAACTAGAAATTTTGAGTTTCCATATGACCAAGAAATAATGTTCCTGGAAATATACGTTAGTGACCCAAAAACAGAGCAGAAAAGGCAGCTGCATTCCAATATTCATTGCAGCACTGTTCACAATAGACAGAATCTGGAAACAACCTAAGTGCCAAGAACAGATGAGTAGTTAAAGAAACTGTGGTACATCTACACAATGAAATACTATGCAGCTGTTAGGCAAAATGAAGCCATGAAATTTGCTTTGACATGGATGATATGGAGAGAATAATGCTGAGTCAAATGAATCAAAGACATAAAATGATAGCACTCATTTGTCGAATGTAGAAAAAAAAAGATAAAAATGGTAATAATACCCAAAAATGATTAAGAAGAGGGTAAGGAGGGGCCGGAGAGATAGCACAGCAGTAGGGCGTTTGATTTCTGATCGGAGAGCCAAGAGTAACCCTTGAGCACCACCAGGTGTGAGCCAAAAACAAAACAAAAAGGTAGGGTAAGGAGGACCAAGTCCATGGTACGAAGCTTGCCACAAAGTGGGAGGTACAGTTAGGACAGAGTAGGGACCACTATGACAGCAATACTTGGAAATGATCACTCTGGACAAGAACTGGGTGCTGAAAGGAGGTCATGATAGGCGTGATACTCCTTCAGTAACTATACTGCAAACCACAGTGTCTAAAGGGAAATAAAGGGTGAAGGTGTGTGTGTGTGTGTGTGTGTGAGAGAGAGAGAGAGAGAGAGAGAGAGAGAGAGAGGGAAAGAGAGAGGGAGAGAGAGAGGGAGAGAGAAAGAGAGAGGGAGAGAGGGAGAGAGGAAGAGAGAGAGAGAGAGAGAGAGAGAGAGGAGAGAGAGAGAGAGAGAGAAGAAAATAATGCCTGCCATAGAGGCAGGCAGAGGGGTGGGAGAGTATATAGAGGGAAACTAGAGATGCTGCAGGTGGGAAAAGTGCATTGGTGAAGGGTGCTGTACACTGAATAACTGAAACTCACCCATGTATAACTTTGGAACTGTGTATCTCATGGTGAATCAATTTAAAAAATTATTAATTAAAACTCGGGGCCGGAGAGATAGCAAGGAGGTAAGGTGTTTGCCTTTCATGCAGAAGGTCATCGGTTTGAATCCCAGCGTCCCATATGGTTCCCTGTGCCTGCCAGGAGCAATTTCTGAGCATGAAGCCAGGAGTAACCCCTGAGTACTGCAGGGTGTGACCCAAAAACCACAAAAAAAAAAAAAAAAAAAGACACCCCCCCCCCATGGAACCAGAGCAATAGCACAGCCACAGCCAGTAGGGCATTTGCCATGCATGCTGCTGACCTGGGTTTAATCCCAGGTGTAGGAACTCATCCCTAAGTCTGCTCCTGTCCCTTAAAGGTTGATGGCTTCAGGTATAAGCTGTCCCCCCTGTAACTGCCTCTGGAGGGCAATTGGGAATGGGCTATGCAAAGCCAGACCCACCTGTTGGTGGAGGAAGCCTGTCTTCTACCTGCCAGCCATAGTAAATCAGGTCCAGAGAGAGCCTACCTCCCTGCCTGACTGCTTAGCCACGTTCCTGCTATTGCTGTTGCTCCTATGCTTCAGGATTGTATGGTAGCTTATTTGTTCTCGTTCTCTCTCTCCCTCTCTCTCTCTCTCCCTCTCTCTCTCCCTCTCTCTCTCCCTCTCTCTCTCCCTCTCTCTCTCCCTCTCTCTCTCCCTCTCTCTCCTCTCTCCCTCTCTCTCCCTCTTTCTCTCTCTCCTCTCTCCCTCTCTCTCTCCCTCTCTCCTCTCTCTCTCTCTCTCTCTCTCTCTCCCTCTCTCTCTCATTAAATGTTTAGTTGTTTAGCTGTGGATAACACTACCTCTGACCCTTTTACCCATGGATTGCTTAGTCCAACCACCTGGCATCCCATATGGTCCCCAAGCCTGCCAGGTGTGATTCCTGAGTGCAGAGCCAGAAGTAAGCCTTGAGAACTGCTGAGTGTGGCCCAAACACAGGAAAAAATGAAAGGACCTCGCAAGTTTGAGAGCCCAGATCTGTGGGAGATGGGTCACTTGCCTTGTGCTGGCACCATGCCTTGTGCAATTCAGGCAACAAACTGATTCCAAGGGCCACGACTAAACTTTGGCACAAATCCCACTGAGAATTGCAACAGAAGTGTGTGAGCACAACCAATGTGAGACAGCCACCCCCTCCTACCAGTCTCCCTGACCCCCAACCCCAACCCCAATAATCACTACAGCAACAATTAAAGAAGCCAAGGAGGGAAAACTAAAAACAGAAGCCAAAGCACAGGATCCAGAATATGGTTTAAATGGAGGAGCACAGGGGACTGGGGAGAGTCCAGCAGGCAGGACAAGGGGCTTGTCTAGCATACAGGCAGCCCAGGTTTATTCCCCAGTATCCCATACTGTCCATGGAGCCAGGAGCAACCTGAGTGCCACTGGGTGTGGCCCAAAAACAAAACAAACAAATAAACCCACACCCATCAATGTTCAGAGGTTACTCCAGGCTCCGCTGTGCTCAGACCCAAAAACAATCTAGGGATATGCCCCACCCCAACAATCTAGCCATTTGTCCCCCGATCTGTCCATTCCTTTCTCTCTGTTTCCCTCCATGTAGCCCCCTCATGGGCCCAAGTGAACTATCCACAGACCCAGGACTTTCTCAGAACTTTTTCTGGAGGTGGACCTGTCTTCAGTGAAAACACAGGCCTTCAAAGTTTGCCTCCAGGGCCTGGAGAGATAATCCAGCAAATAAGGCACTAGCCTCGCAGGCAGCTGACCAGGTTCAATCCCTGCCCTCCCATATGGTCCCCTGGGCACCCTCAGGAATGATTCCTGAGCACAGAGCCAAGAGTACCTGCTGGCTGTGACCCCAAAACATAAACAAAACCAAATAAAGTTTGCTTTCAAGGTGGCAGGAAGTGTTCCTCACATCAGGGAATGCCTGTATCCCAGTTCCAACCCTCTGGACTGGCTCCAAACACTGGCCACTCATCTGTGACCTTGAACTCTCACTTTCAAAGTTTCTCCCTCTCCTTTTCCTTCACCTGGAAAGCTCTCGAGAACTAGGACTGGAACGTCAGAACACACACCCACTCTCACTAAGCAGCCAAGAGTCTGTGGCATTTTCTGAGAACTACCCAAGGCCAAGGCCAAGGCCAGATGCCAGAAGAGTAGAGAAAGAGGAGAGAGAGAGAAGAGAGAGAGAGAGAGAGAGACAGAGACAGAGACAGAGACAGAGACAAAGAGAGAGAAGAGAGAGAAGAGAGAGAAGAGAGAGGGGGGAGGAATGGCTGGGTAGTTGAGAGCAATTTCACCTCCAGGAAAAAAAGGCTTTCTGGGCATGAAGGTGGGGGGTGGCGTGGACCATGATCCATGAAGGAGGCCAGATATGGAAAAACTTGAAAGAGGGGAGTAGGAAACAGGGCCAGCATGCCAGAAGGAAAAGGAATCATGCCCACTACCAGGCATGGAAGGAGTGAGCAAAGCATGCTAGGAACTGGAGTCAGTGTGAGTGAAACCATGGCTGAAAACGAGACAGAGAGGAGTTGGAGATGATATGGAGCAGCCCATGTGCCGGAGAGGTAGCATAGCAGTGGGGCATTTACTTTGCATGTGGCTGATCCAGGACGGACTTGGGTTTGATTCCCAGCATCCCATATGGTCCCTCGAGCCTGCCAGAAACAATTTCTGTGTGCAGAGCCAGGAGTAACCCCTGAGCGGCCACCGGATGTGACCCCCCCAAAAAAAAGGCTGGAACAGCCAATTGGGACAGACAGGAAGGATGCTAAGTGCAGACTAAGGTAGTTGGATTAGACTCATTCATTCTTGGTGAGTCAATGGGGGATGACAACCCTCAGCAGGCCAGGGCCTCAGTGGCGAAAGGAAAGAGGTCTTACCCTCACTTGTCTGAGCATATTAGTCTAGTCTCTTCAGCTCAGTTATAAATAACACCCACCATTGACTGCACACCTGCTGTGTACAGGGCCCTAAATTATGTGTTTCCTATACATTATCTCATCATTGCTCCTCCCAGCAGCTCCAGAGTTTGGTGGAGTTAACCTCCTTCTTTCTGCCAGCAGGAAGCGGAGGCTGAAATGGGGGGAAGGCCTCTGCCCAGGGTCTTACCCTTAACCATCCGGCCGGCCAACAGATGGGGACCCACACTCCAGCCAGTTTACCCCCAGTCTTGGGGAACCCCATCAAAACCAGACGCTTCAGAGCACTGTTGACCAGGGAAAACAGGTCTGAGGAGTTAATAAATACAATCCAGGACATTAAATTGAATGAAGGTTGCTTAAAGGGTACAGGGGAAGATGCTTCTCACAGAGTCAGATCTGACATTTACAGTCAGCCAGGTGGGAAACTTTCTGGTGTGATTTACCAAAAAAAACCCATGATAAAAGATGAAAAACAAACAGACAAACAAAAAAAAGAAGCTCACTTTTTCATTAGTGGACTGGCAGCTATGATTATCTTGTTCAGATAATTATCAAAGGCTCAAAGACACCCCGGGGGCTGGAGCAGTGCTGCCAGCCATAGGGCGTTTGCCTTACATGCTCTAACCTAGGACCAACTGTGATTCAGGCTCCCAGTGATTCAGTCTCCCGGCATCCCATCTGGTCCCCCAAGCCAGGAGCAATTTCTGAGCACATAGCCAGGAGTAACCCTTGAGCATCACCGGTTGTGGCCCAAAAAGATAGATGATAGATAGATAGATAGATAGATAGATAGATAGATAGATAGATAGATAGATAGATAGATAGATAGATAGATGACACCAAGATAGATAGATAGATAGATAGATAGATAGATAGATAGATAGATAGATAGATAGATAGATAGATAGAGAAATAGATAGAGAAATAGATAGAGAAATAGATAGATGATAGATAGATAGATAGATAGATAGATAGATAGATAGATAGATAGATAGATAGATAGATAGATAGATAGATAGATAGATAAATGACACCCTGGATAGATAGATAGAGAAATAGATAGAGAAATAGATAGATGATAGATAGATGATAGATAGATAGATAGATAGATAGATAGATAGATAGATAGATAGATAGATAGATAGATAAATGACACCCTGGGGGCCTAAGAGATAGTACTGTGGGTAAAGAATTGCCTTGCCGGGCCAGAAAGATAGCATGGAGGTAAGGCTTTTGCCTAGCATGCAGAAGGACTGTGGTTTGAATCCCAGCATCCCATATGGTCCCCAGGCCTGCCAGGAGCAATTTCTGAGCACAGAGCCAGGAGTAAGCCCTGAGCACTGCCAGATGTGACCCAAAAACCAAAAAAAAAAAAAAAAAAAAAAAAAAAATTCCTTGCATGTGACCAACCCGGGGTTCATTCCCTGGCATTCCATACAGTCCCCAAAGCACCTCCAGGAGTGTTTCCTGAGTGTGGTAACCCCTGAGCACAGACAGATATGGTCCAAAAAAAAAAAATTTTTAAATTTAAATGTAAAAGATACCCTGAAAACATTTTAATACAAAGCAGAGGTTAGGGGTGGTCTTACACACAGCTCACCAGCTTCCATTTCCAGCACCTCATATGGTCTCCTGAGACCTGCCAGGAGTGATCCCTGAGTAAAAGCCAGGAGTAAGCCCTGAGCATCATGGGATATGGTGCATAAAAAAAGAAAGAAAAAAGAAAGGAGGGGCCAGAATGATTGTACAAATGGGTAGGGTACTTGTCTTGCATACAACAGATCTGGGTTTGTTACCAGCATCCATATGACCCCCTGAGCAGTGGCAGGAGTCATCCCGGAGTGCGAGCCAGGAGTAAGCCCTGAACACTGCTGGGTGTGTGTGAGGGGGGGGGGGGGGGGACCGGGACGGGACAGAAAGCAAAAGCAAAAGATAAAAAGAAAAGGAGGCAACTTGCCCAGAAAGGCACAAATGGGTAGTGCCAGTTAAGACTCAGTATAGGGGTGGGAGGGATAGCATGACAGTTAGGCGTTTATGGGCCGAAGTGGTGGCGCTAGAGGTAAGGCATCTGCCTTGCAAGTGCTAGCCTAGGACGAACTGCAGTTCGATCCCCCGGAGTCCCATATGGTCCCTCCAAGCCAGGACGATTCTTCAGCTCAGAGCGTCAATGGGTGTGATCCAAAAAACAAAGAAAACAAAACAGACAGGCATTTACCTTGTACATGGCTGACCTGGGACAGACTCAAGTTTGACCCCCAGCATCCCATATGGTCCCCCAAGCCTATCAGGAGCAATTTCTGAGCGCAGAGCCAGAAGTAATCCCTGAGCACCACCGGGTGTGGCCCAAAAACTAAAACAAACGAACAAACAAAAAGAATGGTAGCCTGGAGAAAAGAAAGCAGACACAGTGCAGAGGGCTTAGAAGTCACAGTTCAAGTTCTGTTTCTTCCATTTAATGAGCTCTGTGACCTCATAGAAGTCACTTCTCTCTGAGCTTCCTTTTCCTACACTACAAGAAGACAACTTAAAACAACAAATACCAGAGCTAGAGCGATAGCACTATGATAGGGTGTTTGCCTTGTATGTGGCCCATCCGGGATGGACCCCGGTTTGATCCCTGGTGTTCCATATGGTCCTCTGAGCCTGCCAGGAGTAACTCCTGAGTGTCGCCGGGTATGGCCCAAATATCAAAAACCAAAAAAAAAAAAAAAAAAAAACTGGGGCAAGAGAGATAGATGCCTTGCAAGCGACCAACTCGGTTCGGTTTCCAGCACACCGTAAGATAGCCTGTGCCCTTTGCCTCAGGAGTGATCTCTGAATTCAGAGCCAGGGGTCAGCCCCGAATACCACTGGGTGAAGCCCCCAAACCAAAAGCTTTTGCAAAGTTAAGCATGAATCCAATAAAATTACAGACAGCTAAGGTGCTGAGTAAGAATATGGTCAATGGCAGATTATTTTATAAACACCACTTATTGCTCTTAATATTAAATATAGGCTCTAAAAGTCAGAGTAAAAACTGATTCAAGTGGACACCCACAAAAAGTCCGCTTCAGCCCTGCAGGTGACTGACCTGGAATCAAACCCAGCAACTGTATATAATACAGCCTCCCAGCGTTAAGAGGAGGAACCCAAGGACAGAGCCAGGAGGAAGCCCTGACCCCCAAGAACCACGCACGTGCACGCACGCGCGCGCACACACACACACACACACACACACACACACACACACACACACACACACACGCCCCTTCAGAGAAGACCTCACTTCATTCTAGTCTACAACACTGCTGCTCAAAGTCTTACCCAAGACTGATCTGCAGTGAGAATGTAGATCAAAGGACCATTTGTGGAGTTTTGGTTTTTTATTTTTTTGTTTGTTGGTTTGGTTTTGGGTCACACCCAACAGCTCTCGGGGTTTATTCCTGACTGCATTCAGAAGTTTCTACTGGTGGGCTCGGGGGACCATATGGGATCAGGGGGATCGAACCCCGTCCATCCCGGGTCAGCAGTGTACAAGGCAAACAAACGCCCTACCACTGTGCTATCACTCAGGCCCCTCCTTTGTGGATTTTTGGGTTTTGGTTTTATGCGATACCCAGCGATGCTCAGAAATTACCCCTGGTTCTGCATTCAGAAATCTCTCCTGGCCATGCTCTGGAGGAGCATATGGGATGCCAGGGATGGAACCCGGGTTGGCCTTCCCCACTGTGCTATGATAGCTGTACTATAGCTCTGGCCCCTTTGTATCTTATGTCTTTTATTTATTTATTTATTTTTTTGGTTTTTGGGTCATACCAGGCAGTGCTCAGGAGTTACTGCTGGCTCTGTGCTCAGAAATCGCTTCTGGCAGGCTCAGAGAACCATATGGGATGCCAGGATTTGAGCCACTGTCCTTCTGCATGCAAGGCAAACTCCTTACCTCCATGCTATCTCTCCGGCCCCTGTATCTTATATCTTTTTTTTTTTTTCTTTTTTTTTTGGTTTTTGGGCCACACCCGGCGGCACTCAAGGGTTATCCTGGCTATCTGCTCAGAAATAGCTCCTGGCAGGCACGGGGGACCATCTGGGACACCGGGATTCGAACTAACCACCTTGGGTCCTGGATCGGCTGCTTGCAAGGCAAACACCGCTGTGCTATCTCTCCGGCCCCTGTATCTTATATCTTAACCCATCTCTGTCCCCTTCGCTTGGTCACTCCAGCCCGCAGCTCAGCTGCATGGGCCCGGGCCAGGCGCAGACGCAAGCAAGATCGGAAGCCGTGTGAACGTCTGTCTCCCCGGCTACATTCCTCGGCTAAATATAAATGATTTGTCCGGGCCATTGTTTGCAATGATCCATAATAATAACTCTCTCCCCCTCCCCACGACGTACAGAGACAAGCCGGTCCCCACATCTTTACAGCAGATCATACATACATACAAGACATTCTTGAAGGTTATTTTTAGTAGAGAGAGGGAAGCATGGCAGATAGGGATCAGGGCATAAGTCCTCCATGTGCAGGGCTGGTCCAGGAAAGCTTCCTGGAGGAGGAAATACCTGAGTGGCCGCAAAGAGGGGCACAGCTGCAGGCCAGAGGAAAGAACCTTTCCCCCCTGTCCTGAATTTGGTTCTCTGCAAAGTGAGGTGACTGCTGCCCCACTTCTATATCTCCTTTCTTGGGGTTTTCTGTTGTTGTTTCTGTTTTATTTTGGTTTTTGGTTTTTGGGTCACACCCGGCATCACTCAGGGGTTCCTCCTGGCTCTATGCTCAGAAATCGCTCCTGGCAGGCTCGGGGGACCATTTGGGATGCTGGGATTTGAACCACTGTCCTTCTGCATGCAAGGCAAAAAGCCTTACCTCCATGCTATCTTTCTGGCCCTGGTTTTTTTTTTTTTTTTTTTTGGTTTTTGGGTCACACCTGGCAGTGCTCAGGGGTTATTCCTGGCTCCAGGCTCAGAAATTGCTCCTGGCAGGCACAGGGGACCATATGGGACGCCAGGATTCGAACCGATGACCTCCTGCATGAAAGGCAAACGCCTTACCTCCATGCTATCTCTCCGGCCCAGCCCTGGTTTTTTTTTTTTGTTTTTTTTTTTTCTTATTTTTAGGGTTTAGAGAGGAGAAACCCTTAAAAAAAGGTGTACAGAGAGGCTGTACTCTGTAGGACCATTGCTTTGAATTTCCCTAAACACTCCAGGTATTTGGGGGGAAATAAAGAAAGCAAATGACTTCTAGTTTCAAAGAGGCCCTACAAAGCTGTAGGTCTCAGGTAGGAGGCAGAGACGCAGATCTCCTACCAAGCTAGTTTCTTGTGAGCACTTTATTTATTTGTTTTGTTGGTTGGTTTGTTTGGTTTGGTTTGGGGGTCACACCCGACAGCACTCAGGGGTTTCTCCTGGCTCTGTGTTCAAAAATCACTCCTGGCAGGCACTCCTGGGGGACCCTATGGGATGCTGGGGATTCGAACCCCGGTCCTTCTGCATGCCAAGCCAACAAAAGCCCTCCCTCCAGGCTATCTCTCCGGGGCCCCCCACTTTATTTGCTTAAGCCCAACAAGAAAGTTTTCTCAAGTCCCCAAAACTGGGCTGCACAGAGGGAGGGAGGGAGAGAGGGCATGCCTGTCTCCCCGGCTGGCTGTCCACCCAGTGGCCCGAGAGGTGGCCTGGGGCCCTGGGGAGCTGCAGGCTGAAGCTCAAGCCTCACCCCAAGCCCCCCAAAGCCCCCCAGGCCGGGCCAGGCCAGCGCCCCCTTTGCAACTCCGGGACCCCCTGACAGCTCCTCCCAGGCCCTCCCGGGCAGCTCCCTAGCCAAGCATGGCAGAACTTATGCGACCCTCGGGCCCTAGGCTGGGCTGGGGCTGCCCACCGCCGTGCCTCCTACCCAAAGGCTGTCCCCGATCACTCACTCACTCCCCCGGCCCCGGGTTCGAGCCCCCCCCCCCAAGCCCTCCCAAAGGGGACCCCCCACCCCATGCCAGGGTTCGGAGCACCGTGACTCGCCTCATGCTCTCCCCGCGGAGCCCCACTCCCCGGCGCCCCGCAAAGCTCCAGACCCCCTCGCCCGGGCCCGCACTCACCCCAGCTCCGAGGAATGCGGGGTCCCGCTGCTCCAGCTCCCCGCGCTCCAACGCCGCCGCCGCCGCCGCCGCCGCCAGCGGAAATAGGGGGCGGGGCCGGGTGCTGCCAGGGCGAGGGGCGGGGCCTGGTTGTGGGCGTGGCTAGAGCTAGAGAGTAGCGGCGGGGCGGGGCTTATTTGGGCATGACGAGGCCGAGGGAGGGGCGGGGCCTACTGTGGGCGGGGCGGGGTTATAAAGAAGGGGCGGGGCGAGGCCTATCCGGGCACCGCGAGGCCGTAGGGAGGGGCGGGGCCTGCCTGAGGTTGTGGGCGGGGCTTTAGCGCAAGGGGCGGAGTGGGGCCTGTCCGCGAACGGCGACGGCACGGGGTGGGGCCTGTCTGTGGGCGGGGGCTAGGGAGCTGGGCGCGGGTTGTGGCCTGTCCGCGTAAGGCGAAGGCTCGCTCCGGAGCGCGCGAGGCGGGGCGAGAGCGCAGGGGGCGGGGCGAGGCTTCTCCTGGAATGGCGAAGCCGTGGGAAGGGGCGGGGCCTGTGTGTAGGCGGGCGGGGCGAGGGCGCCGGGGCCGGAGTGAGGCCTGTCCGGGAATGGCGAAGGCGCGGGGCGGGTTCTGCAGTGTGGGCGGGGCGAGGGCTCAAGGGGCGGGGCTAAGCCTATCCGGGCAAGGCGAGGCCGCAGGGAGGGGCGTGGCTTGTTGCATGGAGGCGTGGCGAGGGCTCAGGGGGCGGGGCCTCTCCGAAAACGGTGAGGTGTCGGGCGGGGGCGTGGCCTGCTATGTGGGCGGGGAATGGGCGTGGGCGTGGCCTATCCTGAAATGGCGAAGCCGTGGAGAGGGGCAGGTTCTGAACTATGGGCGGGGCTATGGCTTCGCCATTTCAGGATAGGCCACGCCCACGCCCATTCCCCGCCCACATAGCAGGCCTATCCGTCAATGGGGAGGCCGTGGGTGGGGCGGGGCCTTCTTGTGGGCTGGGCTAGGACTCGGGGCGTGGCCTATATGGGAATGGCGCGGCAGTGGGTAGGGGCGGAACCTATAGTGTGGGCGGGGCGAGAGCGCAGGGGCGGGGCCTATCAGTGAGTGTCGTGGAGTGGGCGTGGTCTTCTGGGGGCGTGGTTCCAGCCATCGCCTCTCTCCCTGGCCTCATGCAGACACAATCTTTGAGGAGTCCAGTAGACTAGACGTAGCCCCATCATCTGTCTCCTTACCTGCCCTCCCAACCTCACCAGCCCTGATCCCTGCAGTGGCTGTAGCAGCCCTTGGACGGCTGCATTTCACACTGTCCAGCTTGCAGGAAGGAAAGGGCATAGTGACACGGAGAGACAAGGTCTTGCTGAGGAAAGATTTCACTGTCAGACAACAAGTGACAGCCGGGTGTGCTGGCAACCATGGGGTGCAGAGCCAGCCAGGTCTGCGAGTGCAACCTCGCTTGGGTCCTAATGGGCTCGTTCTTCTCCAGACCTCCATACCTACGAGAGGACACTGCATAATACCAGCCCCAGAGCAGGGAGGATTGGGGAGCAGTCTTTGTTCATGGGAGGCCTGGTTTGAGCACTACTTAGTTCCTGGGAAGTATCCCTGAGTACCCAGCTGGATGTGACCCCCCCCCATCAAAATAATAATAATAATAATACATGGGGACAGAGAGATAGAACAGCGGTAGGGTGTTTGCCTTGCACGCAGCTGATTCAGAACAGATGGTGGTTCAACTCCTGGCATCCCATATGGTCCCCTGTGCCTGCCAGGAGCAATTTCTGAGAACAGCCAGGAGTAAACCCTGAGCACCACCAGTTGTGACCCCAAAAAATATTAATAATAATAAATAATAATAATAATAATAATCAAAAGTGCACTGTTTGCTCTGTGATGGAGACACATCAAATGATGGTTTTATTCTGCCTGTAAGCAAGGAAGCTGTGACTGGAGAGATGATATGGCCAACTCAGGTTCAATCTCTGGCACTGCAGAGTGGAGCCCGGCATCCCTTATGGTGTTGGGGCCCACCAGGAGTGATTTCTGAATGCAAGGCCAGGGATAACCTGGGGTAATGCTAGTTGTGATCCAAAACTAAGAACAACCCCCTCCCATTTTGTTGTTGTTTTGCCTTTTTTTTTTTTTTTGGTCTTTTTAGGGCTTCATCTGGTGGTATCCAGGGCTTATTCCTAATTCTGTACTCTGAGGAGTCGGGAGCTCAGGACACCATAGGTACCAGGGATCAAACTCAGGTTGGCTGCTTGCCTGCTTGCCTGCTTGCAAAGCAAATTCCTAACCTGCTGTACAAGCTCTCTGACCATCTTTTTTTTTTTTTTTTTTGTCTCACCCAGCAGCATTAGGGGTTACTCCTGGTTCTACGCTCAGAAATCACTCCTGGCAGGCTCGGGGGACCAAATGAGATGCCAGGACTCGAACCACTATCCTTCAGCATGCAAGGCAAACACCCTACATCCATGCTATCTCTCCGGCCCCTCTGACCATCTTTTAAAAATATTATTGTTTTGGGGTCAGAGAGATAGCATGGAGATAGAGCATTTGCCTTGCATGCAGAAGGACGGTTTTTTGAATCCCGGCATCCCATATGGTTCCCTGAGCCTGCCAGGAGTGATTTCTGAGCATAGAGCCAAGAGGAACCCCTGAGTGCTGCCAAGTGTGACCCGAAAACCAAAAACAAATATACATAACGTTAGTATCACATAAGTTGGTATTGGGGCCAGAGAGATATCATGGAGGTAAGGCATTTGCCTTTCATGCAGAGGAAAGGTGGTTCGAATCCCGGCATCCCATATGGTCCCCTGTGCCTGCCAGGGGGCGATTTCTGAGCATAGAGCCAGGAGTAACCCCTGAGCGCTGCTTGATGTGACCCAAAAACAAAAACAAAAAAAAAGTTGGTATATAACCCCCCCCACTGTTCAATTTGACTAATTTAAAAAAAAATATTGTTTTAAAGAAATAGGACTGGAGGAAGAATACAGTGGGTAAGACACTTGCTTTGCTGTAGTCAATCTAAATTCAGTCTCCAGAATCACACAGGATTTCCCCAAAGCATCTCTAGGAATGGTTCCTGAACACAGAGCCAAAAGTAAGCCCTAAGTGCCAGTGGGTGCAGTCAAACAGAAATGAAGCTCCAAGGGGCCAGAGCGATAGCACAGTAGTAGGATGTTTGCCTTGCACGTGGCTGACACAGGACAGACCTGGGTTCAATCCCCAGCGTCCTATTTGGTCCCCCAAGCCAAGAGTGATTTCTGAGCTCATAGTGTCAGCGGGTGTGGCCAAAAACAAAACAAAACAAACAAACAAACAAAATGAATCAGAATCCTGAGGCTCTGGGTGAGTTTTTATTTGGGACATTTGGAAAACACTGAGATGGAAAATAACTACCATCTCGGTGAAAGGACCATATCCAGGTTCTCAGGAAACATCCCATTTTCTCCTCTTAATAGTTTCCTTCCCACCCCACCCCACCCTCCCACTCCCCACCCCCCTTTTGCTTGCTTGTTTTTGCCTTTCAGCCACAGCCAGCTGGGCTAACTCCTGGCTCTGCACTCAGAATTATTCCTGGCTGGCTCAGGGGATCATATGGAATGCTAGAAATTGAACCCAGGTCAAACGCGTGCAAAGCAAACACCATACCCTTTATGCTATCGTTCGGCTCCAATATCCCTCTTCCACTGGCAAAATATCTGGGTGGGACAATGAATTGATACATGACTTAGACTCTGAACAAAGAAAGGCCAGGCTCCAAACAGCTCCTTCCAGCCCTGCCTGGCTGCCTGCCGTACCATGGAATCCCCGGATCCCAGAGATTTCAATAGAGAGTCTGTCATGATATCCCCCTTGAAATAGGCAAATCAAATCAAAAATGATAATAAGCAAACATTATGTTTCCAGCCAAACGCCCCAAGACAAACTTGAGGGACCAACGCCTGCTGAATTGTGACACCTAGCGGAGATCTTTCGCCCTGCTTCTAATCAACTTGTACAACTCAGAACTAGCAGCAGTCTCCCAAGTGCTGTGTGCTAAGTTTGGTTCGAGGAAAATCTCTACTTTTTTATTCATTCAATCCTCATAATAATGCCTTGAGATGGGAACCATCCTCCTCCCTCCATCTCACAAATGAGGACCTTGAGATTTGAGGAAGGCTTGAGGAAACTTGAAAGACAAAGGACTTGGGTCATCTCCCCCATGTGGTGTAAGGGCAGGAGCTTAAGCTTGCAGAAGGGAAGACACTCCTCCTTTCCTCCTCTCTCCTTAAAAAAAAGAAAAAAAAGTAGTTGTTTCTCTGTCACCCAGGAATTCAATTAGGGGCCAGGAATGTGACTCAGAAAGCAGCCAGAGTATTTGCTTTGACTGTGTGAGGTCCTAGGTTCAATTCCTGGCATCACTCAATAAATAAAATATTAAAAAGCAGGGTATTAAAGCAGAAGGAAGAGTGTCAAACTATCAGGTCTGTTGTACAGGGAACTTGTTCCCTGAAAGTCCAGCTTCCTAGCATGATGTATGGAGCATTTCCTTCTCTGTAATCACAAAGATTTCACCAAAGTGACCACTGCCCTTGGAGCCAGTCAATGCAGGGGAAAGGAGATAAATCCAAAAAGAGCTTTGGTTGGGGCTGGAGAGATAGCACAGTGGCACGGCGTTTGCGTTGCATGCGGCTGACCCGGGAGGAACCTGGTGCAATTCCCGGCACCCATATGGTCCCCCAGCCTGTCAGATGTGATTTCTGAGTGCAGAGCCAGGAGTGATCCCTGAACGCCGTTGGGTGTGGCCCAACAACCAATCAATTAGTCAATCAATAAATAAAGCTTTTTTTTTTTTAAAGAGAACATTGGGGTTGAGGGATAGAACAGGGCTGAAGGACTGGCCTTGCATGCAGCCAACCAGTGTCTCTGTCCCAGAACGATATACATGGATCCCAGAGACTTGCGTCCAGTTTAGGGCTTGTAACTTTACTTGATAATGACTGGAACCCTCACATCCCTCTACTTTGGCTGTGTGACTTTTCTACTTTTCCCCTTTATGGGCAGACTTCCCCCACATCTTGGGTCACCCAACTTGGGCTGTGTGATTTTGTAGTTTTCCTGTGAAGAATGCCCTCATGCTCGCTTTCTCTGTCTCTCTCTGTCTTTCTCTCTCTCTGCCTCTGCCTCTCTCTCTGCCTCTCTCTCTGCCTCTGCCTCTGCCTCTGCCTCTCTCTCTGCCTCTGCCTCTCTCTCTCTCTCTCTCTCTCTCTCTCTATGTGTGTGTGTGTGTGTGTGTGTGTGTGTGTGTGTGTGTGTGTGTGTGTCTCAAGAACAAGCATGCACATCCTGCATTCTTTTTTTGACTTTTTTTTGGGGGGGTCACACCTGGCAGCTCTCAGAGGTTACTCCTGGCTCCACACTCAGAAATCGCTCCTGGAAGGCTCAGGGACCATATGGAATGCCGGGATTGGAACCAATGACCTTCTGCATGAAAGGCAAACGCCTTACCTCTATGCTATCTCTCCGGCCCCATCCTGCATTCTTTTTAAATTAAAATCCCCTTGATAAAATTATTTAAGTGAAAGAAAGAAAAAATAATCGATAAAAATTAAAAATTGAAGAAAGAAGAGGAAAAAAGACGAAAGAAAATAAGAAAGAAAGAAAGAGAGAGAGAGAGAGAGAAAGAAAGAAAGAAAGAAAGAAAGAAAGAAAGAAAGAAAGAAAGAAAGAAAGAAAGAAAGAAAGAAAGAAAGAAAGAAAGAAAGAAAGAAAGAAAGAAAGAAAGAAAGAAAGAAAGAAAGAAAGAAAGAGTTAAGGAAGAAGTGAAGGAAGAAAGGAGGGAAAAGTGAGGGAAAGAGGTATAGTGGAGGGAGGGAGGGGGGGAGGGAGGGGGGAGGGAGCGGGGAGGGAGGGGGAGGGAGGGGGAGGGAGGGAGGGAAGGAAGGAAAAATGTCTGGAGAGCCCTGCACCTAAGCACCGTCAGTATCAACCCCAAGCATCAGGATTAGCCCCTGAACAGAAACCAAACAGAAAGAAAGAACATTTCTAGCAGGTTGGAAGTTGGCGGACTCACATCCTAGAGAACCATCATGCCTGTCGAATGGCAAGCAACAGCTTATACAGGAAAACAGGAACATACATGTGCAGACAGGGCACACTGACAAATCTAAACTCAAGATTGCTGGCCAAGATTCTAGCCCGCATGTTATCCGGCTGGCTTTAGGCCTAGGGGAACAGGGGGTGGAGACTTAGGAAGAACAAGACAAGAAAGATGTGCTCTTCGTTTTCAGCCCCTCCCCAGAGTAGAGTGCTGGACTGTAGTTTTTATTATTTCCTTATTTTTGGGGGGGGATGGGATTTTGAGTCATTCCAGCAATACTCAGGGCCAACTCCTGGCTCTACTCTTAGGGGTTATTCCTGGTGGTGGTGGGAGAACCTTAAGTCAAGCTGCAGATAGAACCTAAGCACGCTGTTGTATTGCTCAGGCTCCTGAATTGTCACTTTCATTTCAGTTGTTTCTGAGTTTTGTTAGTTTGTTTTGGGGCCACATCCAGTGATGCTCCAGGGTTACTTCTGACCCTGCTCTCAGGAATCACTCCTGGCGCTACACAGGAGACCCTATGAGATGCCAGGGGTGGAACCTGGGTCAGTTTTGTGCAGAGGTACACGCCCTACCTGCTGTCCTATTGCTGGAGCCCCTGAATTTTCATTTTAACGTCAGCTCTTTGTCTCTTTGGTTTAAGCCCTTCTGCCACCCTCTGAGCAAGTTGAAGTCCTCCACATGAGGACTTGTCCTGGAGAGCCAGGAACTGCACCTTTGTCACAATGAGCATGATGAGTGGCCAAAGGCCACTCTTCTTTCTTTCTATCTTTCTAGATCCCATTTATTTTTCTACTTTTTCTGTTTATTTTTATTTATTTATTTTGGGGGGGGGGGCACACCTGGCAGTGCCTCAGGGGCTACTCATGGCTCTACACTCAGAAATCACTCCTGGCAGGCTTCTGGGACCATATGAGGTACAAGGGACCAAACCTGGGTGGGCCACATGGAAGGCAAACATCCTACCTGCCATTCTATCATACCAACCACCCCCCTTTCTAAAGAATGCAAGATATAAAAACAAAAAACAAAGAGGGGCTGGTGAGGTGGCGCTAAAGGTAAGGTGTCTGCCTTGCAAGCGCTAGCCAAGGAAGGACCGTGGTTTGATCCCCCCCCCAGTCCTATATGGTCCCCCCCAAGCCAGGGGCAATTTCTGAATGCTGAGCCAGGAGTAACCCCTGAGCATCAAACGGGTGTGGCCCAAAAAACAACAACAACAGGCCCGGAGAGATAGCACAGCGGTGTTTGCCTTGCAAGCAGCCGATCCAGGACCAAAGGTGGTTGGTTCGAATCCCGGTGTCCCCTATGGTCCCCCGTGCCTGCCAGGAGCAATTTCTGAGCAGACAGCCAGGAGTAACCCCTGAGCACTGCCGGGTGTGACCCAAAAACCAAAATAAATAAATAAATAAATAAATAAAACAAATAAATAAATGCAAACAGATGGCACAGTGGTTAAGGCACCATAGATGGTCCCCTGAGAACAGCCAGGAGCAGTCCTAGAGCACCCTAAATTTGGCCAAGATCAACCCACACACACAAACAGTTTGAAGTAAACTAGGGTAGCAAAATTGAGAGAATGATTGAGTCTTTGTGCAACTTTTTGTTACAATATTTGGGATATACTTAGTTTATTTTTTATAAAACTAGAATCAAACTCAAAAGTGCAAGGCTTGAGCTCCATCACTGAACCCCAGCAACAGTCTGGAACAAACTTATTCTGCGTGGGTGGGGAGAGAACAGTGTTGTTGATCTTAAATTGATTGGGGCCTGAGTGGTGGCGCAAGTGGTAGGGTGGTTGCCTTGCGACTGCTAACCTAGGACGGACAGCAGTTCGATCCCCTGGCGTCCCATATGGTCCCCCAAACTAAGAGCGATTTCAAAGTAAATAGACAGGAGTCACCCCTGAGCGTCACCGGGTGTGCCCCCCCCCCAAAAAAAAAGAAATTGATTGTGTACCAGCAGCCTCCACCTTTGTACCATCTCTTTAGCCTCTACTCTGTATTTTTAGTTGCTAAACCTAGCAACTCTGCCTTGTTATCCTTTGTTGCTAATACAATCATTGGGTATAAGAGGAGGGAGAAAGGATTAAACCAGAGGTCGGCAAATATTTTCTGTAAACAACCAGCTACTCAATATTTTTGACTTTGTCCTCTGTTTGATCTCTGTCCCCAGCCAACTCAGCCACGGCAGCATAAAAGCAGTCATAAACACTCTCTCAAAGAATGAGGGAGCAAGACTGTGTCCAACCGAGACCTTTATTTACCAAAACAGACATCTGGTCAGAGTTTGGCAAGTCTTCAACCCAACTGGGGCTTTGGGAGTCCTGGCTATATTTAGATGTATTTGGGGCTGAAGTGTGGACAGGTTCCAAGTTCTCCAAAGTGAAAGGAAGAGTTTGGTTCAAATTCGCTCACACGCACACGCCAATGGCTCTGAATGGCCATGTGCATGGATGCGAGGACATGCCCAGGGTGTGCGCATGGACATTTGAGCTCAAGCATGGTTAGTTGCGTGCTGCACATGGATGTGTGGACATGTATGGATGTGTATTGTGTAAGTGTGTATGACTATTCGCAGGGTTGGACGTGTGTATATATACATGTATATATATGCCTGATATATGGGTGCACGCATGGATGAGTGCATAGGGTTGTGTGTTCGAGCACAGATGTGTGTGCATCACCATGGGTACCGGTGTATATCTGTGGCTTGCAGGAGGCAGTGGCTGCAGAAAGCGTTTGCATGCTGAGAGCTGGGCTGCTGTAGGGCCAGCCCCATATTACAAAGCTCAGGTCAAACTGCACTGAAGAACACAGATTTGATTCCTGAGCTGAAATCGGGCGTGGTGTAGGGGATGACACTGGAGGGTGGTGGGGAATTGTCAGCAGGTCCTCTGCAAAGATGGAATCAGGCTCCGTCCATGAAGCCAGGCAGGAAAACAGAGGCCAAGAAAAGCAGAGCAGCCTGCCAAAGGCCTTTTGGGTTATCGACTAGAACTGTCAGTGCCGTGCTGTGAATTCCAAGTTCTAAAGTGGCGTCTATTGAGTTTATTCTGAGCTCAACCAAGATCCAAGGCCGGGGAACAATGAACAGACTCCCCGAGTCTCAGACCCACTTTGCAGGCGTGAGCTCTGAAAGAACCCACCATTATTCTTTTGTTTTGTTTTGTTTTGTTTTGTTTTGGGGTGAGGAGGCTACCTTCGGGTCATGCTCAGAAATTACCTCCCATTCTTGGGGCTCTGGGACCAAGCAGAGTATGCAAAACATGGACCTTTGAGCTCTCCCCAGCACTGCACCATTATTCTTGAAAGGGAATAAAAAAAAAAAGACACCCAGTTAAAGTCTAACTCTAGTTAACTAAGGAGGTTGGCTTCTGACATGCTTAGTTAATGATGAAAGAGAAGCGTTATTTTTAACTTCAAAGTCAGCCTTTCACTTTACAAAGCCCAAAACCCAGGGCTCTGTTTGTGTGTGTGTGTGGGGGGGGGGGAGATATGGGGGAAGATGTAAGAGTCAAAGGTCATCTGAGTTGCCCTCAGGGATCCCTTCACCCATGTGATGGTAGGAAAAATGAAGTCATGAAATTTACTTATTACTTGGATGGATATGGAAAGTATTATACTGAGTGAAATGAGTCAGAGGGAGAGGGTCTGGCATAGGATGATCACATTCATTTGTGAGATAATAAAAGAAACACAGTATAGTGATAATACCCAAAGATAAAGATGAGAGCCAGGAGGACCAGTCTGGGATAGGAAGCTTGTCACAGAGAATGGGGGAGTACATTTAGGGCAGAGAAAGGACCACGATGACAGAGTTGGAAATGATCATTCTGGACAAGAACTGGGTGCTGAAAGAAGGTAAAGTGATAAGCATGACACGCCTTCATGCAAATAACATTGCCCAAAACAAAAAGGGGGGAAGACACAGAGAGAGAAAGAGAGAGGGAGAGAAAGAAGAGAGAGAGAAAGGAGAGAGAGAGAGAGAGAGAGAGAGAGAGAGAGAGAGAGAGAGAGAGAGAGAGAGAGAGAGACTAATGTCTGTCATATAGGCCAGGGGCTGGGAGGGAAAATGGGGACATTGGGACCGAAGAGATAGAGATAGCATGGAGATAGAGCATTTGTCTTGCATACAGAAAGATGGTAGTTCGAATCCCGGCGTCCCATATGATTTCCTGAGTCAGCCAGGAGTGATTTCTGAGAGTAGAGCCAGGAGTAACCCCTGAGCGCTGTCTGGTGTGACCCCGCCAAAAAAAAAAAAAAAAAAAAAAATGGGGACATTGGTAGTGGGAAATATGCACTGGTGAAGGGTGTTGGGCATTGTATGATAAAACTCAATCATGAACAACTTTGTAATTGTGTATGACATGATGATTCAATTAAAACATTTTATTTATTTACTTATTTATTTATTTATGTATTTATTTATTTTGGTTTTTTGGGTCATACCCAGTGGCGCTCAGCTCAGGGATTACTTCTGGTTCTGTGCTCAGAAATCACCCCTGGCAGGCTCAGGGGACCATGTGGGATGCCGGGATTTGAACCGCCATCCGTCTTGTGTTGGTTGCGTGCAAGGCAAATGCCTTACCGCTGTGCTATCGCTCTGACCCCTCAATTAAGAAACTTAAAAAATAAATGTAAGTGCTGAGGGTCTGGAGCAATAGTACAGACTGTAGGGTGGGTGCTGGCTTTCATGTGGCCACAGTGGGTTTGATACCCAGCACCCCTTTGGTTCCCTCGGCCTGCCAAGAGTAATCCTGAGCACAGAGCCAGGAGTAAGCCCTGAGCACTGCCAGATGTTGCCCAAAACCCATCTAAAATAAATAAAAAACAATTTTTTTTTTTGGTTTTTGGGCCACACCTGGTGACGCTAAAGGGTTACTCCTGACTCTGCATTCAGAAATCGCTCCTGGCTTGGAGGACCATATGGGACACTGGGGGTCGAACCAAAATCCGTCCTGGGTCAGCCACATGCAAGGCAAGCGCCCTACCACTCCGGCCCCTAAAATAAATAAGTTTGTATAAAATTAACCATTTAAAATAGTGGAGTTATTTTATATATATAGTTGTTGTTGTTGTTGTTGTGTGTGTGTGTGTGTGTGTGTGTGTGTGTGTGTGTGTGTGTGTGTGTGTGTGTGTTTAAGACAACCTAAAGGTGTTCGGGGCTTACTTCTGACTCTATACTTAGAGATCACTTTTTTCTTTTTTTGGTTTTTGGATTACAACCGGAGGCGCTCAGGAGTTACTTTTAGCTCTGTGCTCAGAAGTCGCTCCTGGCAGGCTCAGGGAACCATGTGGGATGCCAGAATTTGAACTAGAGAGGGATCACTCTTGACAAGACTTGGGGAACCCTAGGAGTGACAGGGATTGAACCTGAATTGGCAGTGTACAAGGCAAACCCCCTACCTGCAGTGCTATTTCTCCCGGCACTGTATTTTGGTTTTGTCTTGGTGCTAGGAACTGAACCAAGGAGGCCTCCCACATACAAGCAAGGCTGGAGCTACCGCCACAGCCTCTGGCCATTTTATTATTTTTGCTTTGCTCTGGGTGACACCTAGTGGCGTTTAGAGGGTACTCCGATTTCTGTTCTGGGAGTTGGGGGAGTGACCACTGGTGATGATACTTAGGGATCATGTGGTTGAACCCAGACCTCTTGCGTGCGTGCAAAACATGAGTTTCAGTCCATTCATTTGTCATCCTGGCCCTCTAAATAAGTATTTTAAACTATATAAATTTCCCCCTACTTTTATTTCTTTTCTCTTTTGGGGACACATTCGAACCCCGGTCATCCAAGCCAAGAGCCCTTCCCACTGTACTATCACTCCAGCCCCTTCCCCTACTTTTATTTATTTATTTGTTTGTCTTTTGGGGCCACACCCAGCAGTGCTCAGGGGTTACTCCTAATTCTGCATCAGAAATCGCTCCTTGCAGGCTCAGGGGACCATATGGGGTGTCAGGGATCAAACCCGGGTCTGTTCCGGGTCGGCTGTGTGCCAGGCAAATGCCCTGCTGCTGTGCTATCACTCCGGCCCTCGGCTGCTTTGAATGATGCTGAATGTCAGGACACGAGCAATAGCACAACATGTAGGGCTCTTTTGCCTTGCAATCAGCTGAACTGGGCTATTTTTGTTTGGTTGGTTTGGTTTGGTTTTTGGGTCATACCCACCATCAGCGCTTAGGGATTACTTCTGACTCTGAGCTCAGAAATCACTCTTGGCAGGCACGGGGGACATACAGAATGCCAGGATTCGAACCACTGTCCATCCTGGATCGGTTGTGTATAAGGCAAACGCCCTACCGCTGTACTATCTCTCCAGCTCTGACCTGCTTTTTATCCTCGGCATTCCATAAGGTCCCTGAGCACCGCCAGGAGTAATTTCTGAATGCAGAGCCAAGAGTAAACTCTAAGTACTGTCGAGTGGGGCCCACAAGCAAACACAGTAGAAATAAAATAAAGATGTTTCAAATCTACATATGCGTGTGACATATTAGGCATGTGCTATTAATTTAATCCTCAAGTATATTAAGTTTAATGGTTAAATGCTTAAATAAATCGAATTATCTCTGTAAATTGAGACTTACTATGGTTTGTGAATAGGACTGAAATGCGTCTTACTGTTCTAGGTTTCGATTTCTTAAAAGTCTGTCTTGTTAGATGTTTGACTTGCTTAACTACCATTTAAAGAATTTAAGTTAGGGGTTCTGGATAGGGCACTTGCCTTGCCTGCAGTTGATCTGAGTTCAATCTCCGGCATCCCATATGGTTGTCCCCCGCCATGGCTCCCAGGAGAGTGCAGAGCCAGGAGTAAGCCCTGAGCACCACCAGGTGTGGCCAGAAACAAAAACAAACCAACACCCCCCAAAAAAATACAACAGTTCAGAGTGCAACCTGGTATTTCTGGAACTGAGATGACCATAGGCCTGTTCTGCTGGTTTGGACTGAACAGGACTGGGGTGGGGCTGGGAAAAGCTGCATTCCAGCAACCCCGCAAGGCTGATGTCCAGCTGGCCCAGTTCTGTGAACTCCGGTCTTTCCACTGGTCCCAGTAACACAGTCTCACACTTGAAGAATTTTCTATCTTCTCTGCGGGTGAAACAGAGTATCTTGTTCTCAGATGATTGTAGGCCCTGGGCTACCCTTGTCAGGAGGCATCAAAGAAAGGGCACCCACATTCCCCTACACACACATCCTCTGCAGACTGGAGCAGGTGAATCTTGCCTCTTTTTTGTTTGTTTTTTTTTTGGGGGTCACACCCGGCAGTGTTCAGGGGTTACTCCTGGCTTTATGCTCAGAAATCGCTCCTGGCAGGCTCAGGGGAACATATGGAATGCTGGGATTCGAACCACCATCCTTCTACAGCTCTACCTCCATGCTATCTCTCTGGCCCGCTGAATCTTGCCTCTTACAAAGCACAAATCCCAGACTTTAATTTAGAGGGAGAGGTTTTTGTTTTGGGGCCACATCTAGTGGTACTGAGGGGACTGTACCTAGCTCTGTGCTCAGGAGTGACTCTTGGCAGGGCTTAGGAGAACCCTATATGGTGATGGGTATTTCACCATATCAGACAAGCACCTTAACCTTGGTGCTCTCTCCAAGCCCGGACCCTCAGACCTGTAGGGTGTGGCTGCAGGGGACAGTGTGTCTGGACATGAGATCTGGCGTGTGATCTCTCCAGCAGCGTGGACTTGGATTTAATTCACTGCTGCATTCCCAGGAGCAATAGTAGGGCTCAGCAAGAGTTTCAGGGATAGGGCCCGAAGAGAATAGCACAGCAGCGTTTGCCTTGCAAGCAGCCGATCCAGGACCAAAGGTGGTTGGTTCGAATCCCGGTGTCCCATATGGTCCCCCGTGCCTGGCAGGAGCTAGTTCTGAGCAGACAGCCAGGAGTAACTCCTGAGCACCGCCGGGTGTGGCCCAAAAACCAAAAAAAAAAAAAAAAAAAAAAGAGTTTCAGGGATAAATGAGGCCGGATCTGGCTCTGGGGAGTGAAGCCAGTCCTGCCAGAATTTCACAACTAGTCCAAGACTTTTTCTTGTTGTTGTTGTTGTTGTTGTTGTTGCTTTGGTTTGGGGGCCACATCCAAAGGCACTCAGAAATCACTCCTGGGGGGCCGGAGCGATAGCATAGCAGTAGGGCTTTTGCTTTGTGCACAGCCAACCCCAGACAGACTTCAGTTCGATTCTCAGCATCCCATATGGTCCCCCAAGCCTACCAGGAGCAACTTCTGAGTGCAGAGCCAGAAGTAACCCCTGAGTGTTGCAGGGTATGACTCAGAGAAGGAAAGGAAAGAAGAAAGAAAGAAGAAAGAAAGAAAGAAGAAAGAAGAAGAAAGAAAGAAAGAAAGAAAGAAAGAAAGAAAGAAAGAGAAGAAACAAAGAAAGAAAGAAAGAAAGAAATAAGAAAGAAAGAAAGAAAGAAAGAAGATAAAGAAAGAAAGAAAGAGAGAAAAAGAAAGAAAGAAGAGAAAGAAAGAAAGAAAGAGAAGAAACAAAGAAAGAAAGAAAGAAAGAAAGAAGAAAGAAAGAAAGAAAGAAAGAAGAGAAAGAAAGAAAGAGAAGAAAGAAAGAAAGAAGAGAAAGAAAGGAGAGAGAAAGAGAGAAAGAAGAAAGAGAGAAAGAGAGAGAGAAAGAAAGAAAGAAAGAAAGAAAAGAAAGAAAGAAAGAAAGAAAGAAAGAAAGAAAGAAAGAAAGAAAGAAAGAAAGAAAGAAAGAAAGAAAGAAAGAAAGAAAGAAAGAAGAAAAGAAAGAAAGAAAGAAAGAAAGAAAGAAAGAAAGAAAAAGAAAGAAAGGGAGAGAAAGAGAGAAAGAAAGAAAGAAGGAAGAAAAGAAAGAAAGAAAGAAAAAAAGAAAGAAAGAAAGAAAGGGAGAGAGAGAAAGAAAGAAAGAAAGAAAGAAAGAAGAAGAAGAAAGAGAAAGAAGAAAGAAAGAAAGAAAGAAAGAAAGAAAGAGAAAGAAAGAAAGAAAGAAGAGAAAGAGAAGAAAGAAAGAAAGAAAGAGAAGAAAGAGAAAGAAAGAGAAGAAGAAAGGGAGAGAAAGAGAGAAAGAGAAAGAAAGAAATTACTTCTCGCTGACTCTGGGGAACATGGGGATGCTGAGAATCGAACTCAGGTCTGTCCCAGGTTGGCCACATGGAAAGAAAACGCCCTACCATTGTACTATCATTCCGGCCCCCATCTTGTTGTCTTATATGCTTATTTTGTTGGGGGGGGAGGCAAACCCAGCATGCTCAGAGGTTACTTCTGGCTTTGCACTGAGGAATTATTCCTGGAAATACTCAGGGATACCCCATACAGGATGCCGGGGATTGAATCCAGGTCTGCCACCATCAAGGTAAAAACACCTTATCTGCTGTCCTATTGCTCCAACTCCACCAGGGATCAAGTTAATTGGTGAAGACAGTGAGCGGGAAGTCTTGATCAGTTTTTTCTGTGATTCTTCTCCCCCGGAAGAGACATGGTGGCAGGGTTTGACTCTGAAGCATTATTTTCGTTTGTTGAACCATACCTGGCAGTACTTCTGGGCTTTTCCCAGCTCAGAGCATGAAAGACCATGTAATTCAAGGGCTCAAACCTGTGATTCCTGGGTGCAACTCCAGGTGTGCTCCACCTTTGAGCCACACCTGACAGTGCTCAGGATTTACTCCAGGCTTTGTGCTCAGGGATTATTCCTGGCACGGGCTGGGGCCTGGAACACCATTTGGAGTGCAGAGGATCAAATAATTTAGGTTTTATGCCTCCAAAATGTCATATGGCATCTCAGGGAGCTACAGAGGGGTTAAAAGGCCAGAGCACGTTTTGCACACGAAGCCCTAGGTTTGATCCCAGTCACCACCAGGAGTAGCCAATGAGCACTGCTTGGAGATACCCCCCAAAACAAAAAGAGAAACAGCAGTATAATGTCCTCCCCATCTCTGGACCCTCCAAAGGTTGTTTTGTTTACTTTTTGGGCTACATCCTGCAGTGCTCAGGGCTGACTCCTGATAGTGTGCTCAGGGATCATTCTCGGTGAGGTTCAGGTTGTTTTGAAGCTCGAACCTGGGCCAGCCAGGTGAAAGGTTAAGAATCCTACCCACTGTTCTGTTTCCCCAGACCCATCCCCTTTTTTGGTTTCTGCAGAGGACACTGGTCAGAAGTCACACAGCGGGGCCGGAGCGGTACGGCATTTGTCTTGCATGTGACCAACCCAGGATGGACCCGGTTTGATCCCTGACATCCTATATGGTCTCCTGAGCCTGTCAGGAGTGATTTCTGAGTGTAGAATGAGGAGTAAGTCCAGGACATTGGGTGTGGTCCAAAAACAATTAATTAATTAATTAAAAAATAAACCACACGGTGCAGAGGACTCCAAAAAAAAAAAAAACAAAAACAACTGGGGCTGGAGTGGTGGAGCAAGTGGTAGGGTATTTGCCTTGCACCTGCTGATGTAGGACAGACCACGGTTTGATCCCCCAGTGTCCCATATGGTCCCCCAAGCCAGGAGCGATTTCTGAGTGCATAGCCAGGAGTAACCCCTGAGCGTCACCGGGTGTGGCCCAAAAACCAAAAAAATAAAATAAAATAAGGGTCCAAATAATGTCAAGGAATATGTGGAAGCAGAGAGAGCAAAAGGGAAGCCCAAAGGCAGGAATCTTGGGCTCCGTGCTAGAAAGTGAAGCAGTGAGCGGATGGTGTGCTTTGGTGGAATTTCAGGAGAGACAGTGAGTGAGGCTCACTTTCATGTGCGCAGGAGTGGGGCTGAGAGAAGGAGCCAGAGAGATAGCACAGCAGTAGGGCATTTGCCTTGTATGCATCCAACTCAGAACAGAAGGTGGTTCGAATCCCGGCTTCCAATATGGTCCCTGAGCCTGCCAGGACCAATATCTGAGTGCAGAACCAAGAGTAACCACAGAAGTACCATTGTATGTGGCCCAAAAACAAAAACAAGGGGCTGGGCGGTGGCGCTAGAGGTAAGGTGCCTGCCTTGCCTGCGCTAGCCTTGGAAGGACCGCGGTTCGATCCCCCGGCGTCCCATATGGTCCCCCAAGCCAGGAGCGACTTCTGAGCGCATAGCCAGGAGTAACCCCTGAGCATCACCGGGTGTGGCCCAAAAACAAAAAAAAAAAACCAAAATAATAAGATTAAAGGGACCCCAGTGGGGTAAACAGAAGGGAATTCTGGGCTTTCTTGGATTAAAGTCAAGGAGGCAGCATGTTGTCTAAGAGGTCACCGAGCTGGCTGGTTACCTCCACCCCTGACCCAGGCACCTGGAGCCCGTCTCCTTCAAGCCAGTTCTTCTCGGTTCACTGTTGGGGAAAAGAGCTGCCTCTGCATCAGGTGGAAATTTGCGTGTATGCAGGGTCACCTTGTGGACAGAGCTTGCCTTGCACATAGCTGATGTGTGGCCGCTTAAAGGCCCCTGAGCCCTGTCAGGACTGATTCTTAAATACAGAGCACAAAGGGGCACCCTTCCTCCAAAAAATAAAAAATCTCACAATGACACATCCCTGGCCACCAATTGTCTGCAGCCAGGTGGAGAAATCAGATAAATTAAGAAAAGCTTTCTTGTTTGTTTTTTGTTTGCTTTTGAGTCACACTAGGCAGCACTCAGGGGTTACTCCTGGCTCTACACTCAGAAATCGCTCCTGGTAGGTTTGGGGAGCCATATGGGATGCCGGGATTTGAACCACCGTCCTTCCACATGCAAGGCAAATGCCTTATCTCCATGCTATCTCTCCAGCCCAATAAAATATTTCTTTTTTTTTTTTTTTTTTTTTTTTTTGGTTTTTGGGTCACACCCGGCGGTGCTCAGGGGTTACTCCTGGCTGTCTGCTCAGAAATAGCTCCTGGCAGGCACAGGGGACCATTTGGGACACCGGGATTCAAACCAACCACCTTTGGTCCTGGATCGGTGGCTGCTTGCGAGGCAAACGCCGCTGTGCTATCTCTCCGGGCCCAATAAAAGATTTCTTAATTTATCGAACCCTCATCCGTCCTGGGTCAGCCCCATGCAAGGCAAATGCTCTGCCGCTGTGCTACCATTTCAGCCCCTGGGATTACTCCTGGCAGGCTCGGGGGACCGTATGGGATGCCAGGAATTGAACCCAGGTCTGTCCTGGGTCAGCCGTGTGCAAAGCAAACGCCCTACCCCTATGCTATCTCTCCGGCCCCAGCACAGGAACTTTGGATACAAACTTAATCCTCATTTTCCCATACTTCTTTCCCCTGAGCCATCGAGAAATCCCATGACCCATCAGTTTTCAAAGACTAGGTATAAAGTCCAAGCCATCTGTTCTCTGACCCTTCACCTCGACCTCTGCAGTAATTTTCCAGATGTTTCCATTCCTGCCTGCCCTTCTTCACACAACAGTCAGGGAGAGGTTTTTTGGTTTGCTTATTTGTTTTATTAAAATTGGGGAGGGAGAAAGAGATAGCATGGGGGTAGGACGTTTGCCTTGCATGCAGAAGGATGGTGGTTCGAATCCCAGCATCCCATATGGTCCCCTGAGCCTGCCAGGAGCAATTTCTGAGCGCAGAGCCAGGAGGAACCCCTGAGTGCTGCTGGGTGTGACCCAAAAACCAAAAAAAAAATTTTTTTTGTTTTTGTGTTTTGGCTATACCTGGAAGTGCTTAGGAGTTCCTCCTGGCTCTGAGCTCAGGAATCACTCCTGGTGGTGCTCAGGAGATCATATGGGATGCTGGGGATTGAATCAGGGTCTGCCACATGCAAGGCAAGTGTCCTCGCCATTTGACTATTCCTCCAGCCCCTAGTGTGAGTACAGCAGGACCAACATGGTAGGGTCCTAGACATCTTCTCTACTCCTTCTTGTAACGCTTCAAAGTACACCATAGGTGACTTTATTTCTTTCCTTATTTTTTGGTTTTGGGGAACCACACCTGGCTGTGATCAGGGCCTACTCCTGGCTCTAAATTCAGGGTTTACTTCTGGGGGGAGGTGGAAGGGAACCACATGCATTGCCAGGGATTGAACCTGGGTTGACTGTGGGCTATCCAGCACCCTGCTTGCTATGCAATCTCTCCAGCCACGAGAGGGTTTTATTTTTGTACATATTGGTGTTACTGGGAATGGAACCCATGGCTTCACACATGCAAGGCAAATGGTCTACCATGAGCCACATTTCTGACTAAGGAGTTTTTGAGGGGTTGGGAAGACATTAGGGTTATACCCAAAGTGCTCAGGGGCTATTCTAGTCTCTGTACTTGGGGCACTGCTAGGTTAACCTGGTTCCATCCTATTCAGGATACGCCTGTGATGCAGTGGTCGGAAGCACCTTTGGACGGAAGCATCCTTTTTTTTGGGGGGGGAGGTCACACCTAGCAGTGCTCAGGGCTTACTCCTGGCTCTACACTCAGAAATTGCTCCTGGCAGGCTCAGGGGACCAAATGGAATACTGGGATCGAACCACCATCTTTCTGCATGCAAGAGAAATGTCTTACCTCCATGCTATCTCTCCCCCCCCCCCCTTTCTTTGAAGCATCCTTAGACCACCTGCTCTCCACTTCCTAATAAAGACCCTGGGTTTCAGGGAGAAGACTGGCAGTTTTGGTTGTCTACCATTGATCTAGCTGCTTCTTAGAAGTGGAAAGCTTGCATGTGTAAGTTCCTAGACCTATTTTATCCCCCCCTTTTTTTTTGGCTTTTGGGCCACACCCAGTGATGCTCAGGGATTACTCCTGGCTATACGCTCAGAAATCGCTCCTAGTTTGGGGGACCATAGGGGACTCCAGGGAATCGAACCTCGGTCCATCCTAGGTTAGCACATGCAAGGCAAGCACCATAATGCCTGCATCACTGCCACTGCTTAGGCCCTATTTTATCCCCTTAACCACGTGGATTATTTCCTGCGTCTGCATTTGCTTCCAGACCCACGTCCTTCCAATGCCCTGGGATTAGGGCATGAGGCTTCTGCTACAGGGCATAGCATATAGTACCAGGAATTAAACCAGGTTGGTGGCATACCCTGGCCATCAAGGGTTTTTATTTTGCCTGAGAAATGTCTCAAAAAGCAGCACTTCTCTGCATATATGTGTGTGTTTAAGGGTCGCAGCGATGTCCAGAGTATTCCAAGGGGTCTATAAGTGAGAATCACATCAGGCTCCACAAGAGCAGGTAAAGAGAAAGTGGACAGGAAAGGTGGGGGCACAGGGAGGAAATAAGTTTAAAAGGAGACCAGCTGGTAAAAGGTTGAGAAAGTTCTAAAGGACAAAGAAGAGAAGAGAAAGTAACTGGAACTCACAAGTTGGGCACCAGTTGATCACCGGCAACTCAGACGAACCCCAAGTTAGAAAAACCCACAAAGGGCTGGAGTGATAGCACAGCGATATGGCATTTGCCTTGCACACAGACGACCTGGGATGGACCCAAGTTCTTTCCCAGCATTCCCCCATGTTCCCCCAAGGCTGCCAGGAGCAATTTCTGAGTGCAGAGCCAGGAGTAACCCCTGAGCATTGGTGGGTGTGGCCCCCAAAACAAAAATAAATAAATAAAAAAAATCTACAAAGACAGCAGCAAAGGCATTTGTCTCACATACAGCAGGCCTGGGCTTGATCCCCAGCACCCCATAAGGGTCCCGAGACCCCAGCAGGAGCGATCTGAGCACAAAACCAGGAGTAAGCCCTGAGTGTTGCTGCGTGTGGCCCAAAAATCATAATTAAAAAGCAAAAACCACAAAAAAACATGATTTATGCCCCCTGAGATCTGCCAAATAAGGAATGGCACCAATATTTCCAGAAGTGAAATTGTGGTAATGATGGGATGGAGATGAGAGGTTACTCAAATTCAGATCAAATTCTGGAAAGTCTAAATTATGTGTAACCAGGAACATAAATGACTGCCTTTCCTTAGGAGCTCCTGGGCTGGGGGAATCTCCCCAGGGGTCTCAAACCCGAGGCCTGTGGGCCGTTTGCGGCCCTCCGTACAACATTTTGTGCCCTGCCCTAGAGGAATCTTTTTTTGCTTTGTTTTGTTTTAGTTGTGTGGGTCACATACACCCCCCAATATTCAAGGCTTACTACTGACTTTGCACTCAAGGATCCCCTAAACTTTGCCTCCTGCGGCTCGAAGGTAAATTGAGTTTGAGGACCCCTGATTTAGACACAGGAGTCCCCACACAGAAGCCAGGGGACTCAACTTGTTATTGGAATGTGGAGGTGTTCTTTGCTTTCCCCATTTTTCTCCCCTCTCAGTTCCCAGAATGCTGCTGGTCAGAGAAGTTCAGGTAAGAAGTTGGAGGCATCTGAACAGGCCAAGAAGAAAAACAAAAGAGGGCCAGAGAGATAGAACAGCGGTAGGGCATTTGCCTTGCACGTGACCAATCTGGGATGGACCCAGGTTTGATTCTCAGCATACCATATGGTCCCTTGAGCCTGCCAAGAGCGAATACTGAGCACAGAGCTAGAGTAACTCATGAGCGCTGAAAGAAATCATTCTTTAAAAAAAAATTATTGGGGGGCCCGGAGAGATAGCACAGCAGCGTTTGCCTTGCAAACAGCCGATCCAGGACCAAAGGATGGTTGGTTCGACTCCTGGTGTCCCATATGGTCCCGCGTGCCTGCCAGGAGCTGTTTCTGAACAGACAGCCAGGAGTAACCCCTGAGCACCGCCCAGGTGTGGCCCAAAAACTAAAAAAAAAAAAAAAAAAAAAAAAATTATTGGGGCCATGTGGTGGCGCTAGAGGTAAGGTGCCTGCCTTGCCTGCACTAGCCTTGGATGGACCAGTGGTTCGATCCCCCAGTGTCCCATATGGTCCCCCAAGCCAGGAGCGACTTCTGAGCGCATAGCCAGGAGTAACCCCTGAGCGTCACCGGGTGTGGCCCCCCCAAAAAATATTTATTTATTTAGGTATTTGGGCCACATCCAGCTGGTGCTAAGGGGTTATGCTACTCCTGGCTCTGTGCTCCTCTTAGAATCCTGTGAGCACTGCTCAGAGTGATTTTTGAGCATGGAGCCAAAAATAGCTTCTGAGTACCACCAGGTGTGACTCAAGAACATGCCTCACCCCAAATGCATTCTTACACCTTGGAGACAGGTCTGGGGTCAGGAGGACCTGAGCTTGATATCTGGCATCACATGAACTTTTCAGCACTGCCAGGTGAAGGCCCAAAAGTACCCAGAAGGTCCAAGCCACATTACTGGCTGAACCCAACCACTGAACTTTCCAGCCCCAATGCCCAATGGCCCAGTACCGGCAGGATAGACCTCTGAGATCTCTGAGCACTGCTTGTAAATACCCCCTTTCCAAAAAGGGGGAAAAGAAACCTCCTTTCTGTTTCCAGGTTGTTTTGTTTTGAGGCCATACTCAGCAGCACTAAGGGGTTTTTCCTGGTTCTTGCTCTCCTGGCAAGACTCAGGGGACCATATGGAATGCTGGAGATTGAACCTGAATCAGCCACATAAACTCGGCCCCATTTTTTTTTTTTTTTTTTTTTTGGTTTTTGGGCCACACCCTGTGACGCTCAGGGGTTTCTCCTGGCTATGCGCTCAGAAGTTGCTCCTGGCTTCTTGGGGGACCATAGGGACGCCGGGGGGATCGAACCGCGGTCCGTCCTAGGCTAGCGCAGGCGAGGCAGGCACCTTACCCTCCAGCGCCACCGCCCGGCCCCTCGGCCCCATTTTTTGGGGTGGTGAGATGGAGGTTTTGGTCATACTTAGTACTCAGGGCTTATTCATGGCTCTGCACTCAGGCAACTCTTCTGGCAAGGCTCGGGTCACCACATGCAGGCTAGAATTGAACCCAGGGGCTGGAGAGATAGCAGAGAGGATAAGGCATTTGCCTTTTATGCAGAAGGTCATCGGTTCGAATCCCGGCGTCCCGAGCCTGCCAGGAGCAATATCTGAGCATGGAGCCAGGAGTAACCCCTGAGCACTACAGGGTGTGATCCAAAAACCTAAATAAATAAATAAATAAATACATAAACACATAAAATAAATAATAAAATACAATATATAAATAAATAAATAAATAAATAAATAATTGAACCCAGGTTGGCTGTGTTCAAAAACAAGTGTCCAATCCACAGGACTATCTCTCTGCTCCACCCCTTACTTTGGACATATGTTTTTTTGAATTTCCCAAACTGGGGCTGGGGTAACTCCTGGAGAACTTGTTTGTTTTTGGGCCACATTTGTTCTATGCTCAGGAATTACTCCTGGTTGTGGTTGGGGAAACCATATGGGATGCGGGGCATCAATCCCTGGTTGACAATGTGCTAGGGAATTCCCTACCCATCATACCTTATTGATCCAGCTCCAATACTGGACAACCTTGATTCCAGACTTTGCTTAGCTTTTCATTTTGGTGTTGGGGCCCACACCCCAGTGGTGCCCTGTTTGGAGTTGGGGGACGAAGTTTTGTCCCTTACACCCATCACTGTGCCAGGGATTGAACCCAAAGGCTTCTATTTTTTAGTTTTTTGGGTCATACCCGGCAGTGCTCAGGGGACCTGAGCCTTGCTCCTGATAGGCTCGAGGGACCATATGGGATGCTGGGGATCAAATCAGGGTCTGTCTAGGATTGGTCATGTGCAAGGCAAAATGCCCTAACCACTGTGTCTATTGCTCTGGCCCCCAACCCAAGGCTTCTTCATCGCAAAGCACACAAGTGTTCCCAGCTCTCTGAGCTAAGCCACTAGCAATGTCTCCTGTTTCTCCCTGAAGGAGAGGCATGAACTGGGTGGCTTCTCTTGGCATCTCTCATTCCTTGCCTGACTGGCCTATTTTTTTCTGTGTGCTGTGGTCTTGGTGCTCAGGGCTTACTCTGGCTCTGCACTCAGGAATCACTCCTGGTGGTGCTCAGGGGACCATCTGGGATGCCGGGGATTGAACACAATGGGGTTGGCCATGATCCAGCTGCATGCAAAGCAAATGCCCTCCCTGCTGTCCTATCATGGGACACCACCACTGTGGACATTTCTGTCCCAATTAACCACTCACACAATGGACCTTGGTGCATGGTGCAGACTTTACTGAGGAGCTGAGAGACAAAAGGGGTTTTACATAGCAAAAAGATACAAAAAATCAACAACTAAGTGTTGAAGATCCATGGATTTAAGAACACCCTGACCTAAATCATTTCCGACTTTTTCAAAGATGCCCGACCAACCCCCTGATGGTTCTGATGGAAATTAACCAATTGCTACTTCAGGGCCAGTTTCTCACCCAGAGTGGGCCAGTCCCCTTTCTCCCCTTCCAGAACTTCCCTAGGACTTTTTTCTCACCCTCAGGAGCCACAAAAATTATCTTCATAATTTGGATCCCTGCTTGGGACAGCATAATGGGGACAGTCACTGTGTTCTGTTCAGATGCTTGTCACCCACCCTTGTTTGCTTGGAGCGATGATGGAATCCAGCACCCTCTCTTGCTCCCCTCCTGGCCCCTGTGCATTTTGGGGTGGGGTCAGAACAGCTTTGGGGAACCTCAATACTTCACTGCACTTCTCTGCACTCAGCTTATCTCATCTTTGTCCCCTCACACCCGCTATCATCTGTCTCCCTCTGTTCCTGGTTTGAAAAGTGAGCTTGAGAAATTTTTCAGGGGGTTAAGGTAGGGGGCGGGGAGATGGCTCAAAGGGCCTGAGTAGCCTGCTTTGCGTGCTGGTTGCCCCTGGGTTCTGTCCTCCGCACAGATCTGCAGAAAGCTGGATCACCTCTTGTGATAACATTTCGCTGCTCTCAACCACCTCTCATCAGCACCCAGACTTACAGAGATGCATGCCCTATACTCCTGCCTTGTCCCCACTCAGGGAGGAGGGCCAAGTGCCTGGACCAAGTGCAGGTGGTGGTGAGGGGAGCTGCAGGATCACCCCAGGGCAGGCTTTGCTCCTGCAATGTGAGAGACTGCTGTTTCTGTACAAGCCCATGTGTGTTGCATCCCCTTAGGCTCTTGGTTAGGTAGGAAGGATCTTCCTCAGTGCAAGGCTGGCCACCCCTGACGGACTCCATGAGACAGAGGACTGTCCTCCAACCCCCATCTGGGCACTGCCTGTAAAATCTTGACAGGACAACCATGAAGGCATGGGGCAACCTGGCTCATGTTCTATGAATCTCATCTCAGTGCTTGGGCTATGGTTGTTTTGTTTTTCTTTTTGGCTATTCTGGGGACTATCCCCAGCGTATGCTCAGGGTTACTCCTGGCTCTGCACTCAGGAATCACTCCTGGCAGGATCTGGGAACTATAAAGGATGCCCAGAATTGATCCAAGTTCGACCAAGTGCAATCAATGCCTAGTGCCCTCTAACTGCTGTACTATTGCTCCAGAAACACACAGGTGGCACCCTTGCAGCAAACCTGTTCTGGACTCCGATTCTCCCTGGGACAAATCTAGTCCTGCTCCCCTCCAAGCTCCCCTAACCCCTCACCCTGATCTCTGGACACAGCACCCTCTGCCTACTGCACTCAAAAGTCTTTCTTCACCCTCTCCAACTGCACTTCCTCAACATCCTCTCATCCTGCTAACTCGTGTTTCTTCCTGGAAACATGACCCCTGCCCATCCCGGCTGACCTGGTGTCCATCAACAGGGCTGTGACCACATGCAGCTTGCATGAAGCAATATCTGAATGGGGACCTTGTGGGGGTCCAGCATGGTTTCTGGGGAGAGCCTTCTCCCCCCCAAAGCACCTGGAGTCTTCTGCATCCAGAAAAGGGGACTCCGAAGAGTGGAATGGCTGCTCTCCGTGGAAGGAAAGGGGGTGCCAAGACTGACTGGAACATGTGATGAGCTTCTAAGCACTCAGGCAGCTTGCCAGACAGTAGAGGCTGTAGGAGGGGACCCCAAGAGTTGGAGGAGAGGGGGACAGAAGTACCTGCATGTGCCTTCTCATTGGCTGACCAAGATTCCGTCAGATTTCAGGAGCACCCTACCTGCCTCACACCTGCCCCACCTACTTCTGCAAGAGAGTTCTGCTCTTCCATCACACAACACATGGAGCCCAATCCAGCCAGGGACTCAGCTCCACATAGGAGCGAGTGGAAGGAGGGTCTGAGTCAGGCTAGAAGGCCAGCCCTGGAGGATTCCCCTGACATGGGTTTATGCCCAGGGAACTGGGGTGAGGAAAGGGAAGAGACAATGGTGGTGAAGGTGCCTGGGGATGTATAGAAAGCCCTGTCCCGCATATCACACCATCTTCTTCTGATCTCAACACGCCCTCCACAGTTGATGACTCAGGGGGGGAAAGGTGTTGGCCGAGGAGGGATGCATGAGGGCTGCCATCCACACCCCAAGGACACTGGCCAGCCCCTCTCCTCCTGCCCGAGTCATCTCCAATTTGCCCACTCTCTCCCCCAACTTCATCCACTTTGAGGACCAACCAACCAACCTTGGAGTTTCCTGCCTACTCTGAGTTCTGAGATGCAAAGTTCCTTTAGTAATAACAATCATATTCATCACATATATATACACACACATAACATATCGACACGTTTATCTGCTCGGCACTCTGCTGGGCATCCTACATACATGAGGTAGGTAACTATTTATTAGACCCACTTTACATATGGGGAAACTGAGGCACGGTGTGCTGACATGAGCTGAGCCCCACCGCTGCCGCCGCCGCCGCCACCACCACCACCACACAGCTTGTGCGGATGGCTGAGCACCTTGACTGCAATTCCAGCTGTCTCCAGAGTCCATGTATCTCCCCCCCTACTCCCGGGCACTTCTTGAGATTCCTGGAAGGAGCTTCAGGAGCCCTGGGGACCAAGAAGAGGTGGAGCCTCGTAGAGAAGGTGGAGCTTTGTTTCCCTTCAGTACCATTGCTGCTCCTGGGGGTGGGATGGGAGGTGGGTTGTCCCCTAGCAGCATGATTGCCACTTCCTGCCAGTAGGTGGTGTCAGAAAACGACAGCCTGAGTTTGGCTAAACCAGATGTTGCACATCTGGACACCTTCTCTAAGCTAAGGCACTGCTGCTTTCCCATCTTCCAGACGAAGGGAGACCACGAGGGCTCAGAGAGGTGAAGGAATCGGCCCAGGGCCAGGTAGCTCAGTAGAAAGCCACCCGGTCACTCTTTACACTGGTTCCCTCTTGGTCTGAAGTGGGTCTTTCTCCTCCTCCTCCTCCTCCTCCAGGCCCAGAAACAGAGTAGAGAAACAACATCTGGAAAGGGCTGGGGATGGCTCAGAGATCATTGCTCACTACACACCTCTGACTCTTTTCCTGGCCCTGACATTGTCACCTACATCTCCCAGTCTCATCTCCAGCTCCTGGGATCCGGAGAGCCTGCCCACCCACCCCAGAATCCAGCAGGGCCATGCATGCCTATTTGCAGGGAGGGCTGGGTGCAATGCAAGTCCCTTCTTTCCCATCTGCAGAGAAACCATCCCATGGAGTGACATTTGTGGCAGCGTCCCCCCCGGGGCCTGGTCATCAGTCCTGCCCGGAAGGAGGCACCCTGGGGCCAGTTTCAGGCCTGTTTCCCAAACTGCCACCCTCTCCCAGTCTCTCCGAGTTTCAGCCAGCTCCTCTGGTTCCTGGGCAGCTGATGGTCTTCACTCTCTGGCACTTCTAAGGGCTGCCCCTCCCTGGGGCAGGTCCCCCTCCCCATATCTCTGCACACACGTCGCATCCCCCCTCCCTGTTCCCTGAGTCTCTTATTCCTTCACCAGCCGGTAGATGTGATGCTGAGCCCCGTGCTCACTGGCCGACACCTCAAAGACATAAGCGATGCAGAGCAGAGTCTCCTGAGTGTCTCTATTGGTGACCACCTGCGGGGGGGACAGCAAAGATCAGCTCAGGCCCTGCCCCAGCAGCCTGGGGGGGGCCCCTGGTCCCTCCCCACCTCTCACCTGCAAGATGGTGAAGTTCTCCAGTACACTGTTCATCATGTATTTCTCGGGCAAGTGTTTCAGCTTGTGGATGAAGTTTATCATGTACTCGCAGAGCGGGGACCGGTGGATGCGGGTAGGAGTAGTGGGCCGTTCTCATTAGCGGGCGTACTCAGTCTGGTGGCCGAGGGACAAGCAGGGACTTGGGTTCTCTTTTTTTTTTTTTTTTTTTTTTTGGGGGGGGTCACACCCAGTGGTACTCAGGGGCTACTCCTGGCTCTGTGCTCAGAAATTGGTTCCTGGCAGGCATGGGGGAACCATATGGGATGCTGGGATTTGAACCACCATCTGTCCTGGATTGGCTTCGTGCAAGGCGAATGCCCTACCTCTGTGCTATCTCTCCAGCCCTATGGTTTGTTATTTTAGAACACACCTAGCAGTGCTCAGAGATCTTTTTTTTCTGTTTGTTGTTGTTGTTTGTTAAATTTTTTTTATTTATTGGTTTTTGGGCCACACCTGGTGATGCTCAGGGGTTACTCCTGACTCTGTGTCAGAAATAGCTCCTAGAGGGGCCGAGGAGAGTAGCATGGAGGGTAGGCATTTGTCTTTCATGCAGAAGGCCATTGGTTCGAATCCTGGGCTTCCAATAGGGCGCCCCCCCCCCCCCGAGCCTGCCAGGAGTGATTTCCGAGCATAGAGCCAGGAGTAACTCCTGAGCGCTGATGGGTTGTGACCCCCCCCCCCCCACAAAAAAAATAAAAATAGCTACTAGCAGGCTTGGAGGGACCATATATGGGATGCCTGGGATCAAATCTGGGTCTGTCCCGGGTTGGCAGTGTGCAAGGCAAAAGCCCTAAATCTGTGCTATCACTCCAGCCCTCAGGGATCTTTTTTTTTTTTTTTTTTTTTTTTTTTTTTTTTTTTGAAGGGCTTGAGAGGCCATATATGGTGCCTGGGATGAAACTAGGATTGACAAATGTCCTACTTTCTGTGTTGTGTCTCCTGGCCAAGTGGGGCTGATTTGGGCCCAACTAATATCCCAGCTTTCCACTCCCTCTCAGAGAACTCAGGGGGGGGTCGGTCCCTGGCTCCTGAAGACAGGCAGAAGCTCATGTGGGAGGAGTTTACAGAGCAGAGGCAGCCCTAGCGGGATGAGATTGACTGGGCCAGAGTCCTGGGCACATCCAGAAACAGAGCAGAGGGCCCGCAACACCACAGGAACTCTCTCAGTCAGCTTCTGAGTGTAAGAATGAGACTCCACATCCTGCAGTGCTCGGGGCTGAAACCTGGCTCTACACTCAAGAATCAACTCTTGGGGAACTTAGGAGACCATATGGGATGCTGGGAATTAAAACTGGGTCAGCCATGTTGAAGGCAAGCTCCCAACCCACTGTGCTATCTTTTTTTGTTGTTGTTTTTTTTTATTTTTGTTTTTGTTTTTGGGCCACACCCGGCAATGCTCAGAGGTTACTCCTGGCTGTCTGCTCAGAAATAGCTCCTGGCAGGCACGGGGGACCATATGGGACACCGGGATTCGAACCAACCACCTTTGGTCCTGGATCGGCTGCTTACAAGGCAAACACCGCTGTGCTATCTCTCCGGGCCCCCACTGTGCTATCTTATCTGCTTCCTGGGCGAAGTTTTGTGTGTGTGTGTGTGTGTGTGTGTTTGGGGATGGTTTGGGCCATACCTGATTAAGCTCAGGGGTTACTCCTGGTTCTGCACTAGAAAATTACTCCTGGCAGGCTTGGAGGACCATATGGGGTACCAGAGATCAAAAGCTGGCCAGCTGAGTTCAAGGCAACCTCCCTACCTGCTGTGCTATCACTCTGTGCTATCTCTGCTCACTATCTGAGGGTTTTTCTTTTGGGGGGGGGGGCATCTAGTGTTGTTAGGGGTAACTCTTGGCTCAGTCTTTTTGTTTGTTTGTTTGTTTGTTTTTGGACCACACCCCGTGATGCTCAGGGGTTCCTCCTGGCTAGTGCACTTCCAGAAATCACTCCTGGCTTAGGGGACCATATGGGACACCAAGGGATCAAACCGCACTCTGCACCGTAGGTTAGCTTACGTGCAAGGCAAATACCCTACTGCTGCATCACTGCTCCAGCCCCCTCGGCTCATGTCATAAAAGGCTGGATTGTTCCAGGTTGGAGCTGGGGGTGGAGAGGAAGAAATTATATGGTACTGAGGAGTGAACCTTCAGTTCTAGCATGTAAAACATGAACCAGCCCTTTGAGACCTGAACTCCCACAGCTTTCTACTCCCTCCCAGAGAACCCAGGGCTTGGTCCCCTGGCTCCTGAGGAGCTGAGGATTCCAACCTGGACAGTGTCGACCATGGAGGGGAGGGAATGAAGGGTGTGACTAAGCATGGGCCCATAATGATATAAGACATTTAATAATATGCTTGGGGGGAGGTGGGAAGTAGAGAAACCAACCATTCAGGGTTAGGGAGGTGTGAGTGTGCCTGTTTTTTTTTGGCCCACATGGCTTCAATCTGTGGCACCCCAAGGATCCCAAGCATCACCAGACTGAACAATGCCATCTCTTTGGGCATTGTGCTGACTGTTGCCCTGTCACCCAAAATAGCAAGAAGGGGCCCTAGATCTCTTGAACAGTGTTTGGGAGACCCACAAACGCCCCAAAGAAGTCACAGGGGCTAGAACAAGAATTTAGACAATACAGACTTTGAATGTGTGTGTGTGTGTGTGTGGGTGTGTGGTGTGTGTGTGTGTGTGTGTGGTGTGTGTGTGTGTGTGTGTAAAACCTTTGAGGCCATCCCCCAGCAATTGCAAGGTTCCTTTGATCACTGCCAAAAACATAGCTAGAGCATTGAGATTAAATAATTCCTGAGCACTGGTTAGTATGACCCTAAAAAACCAAAACAAAACAAAACACAAAAAATGTCACTCAAAGGCTAGAGTGAAAGTACAGCAGGCTCAAGTACTTGCATAGTATGCGCTAACCTGGGTTTGATCTCTGCTACTTTCATTGGTGCTTTGAACATAGAGCTAGAAGTAGGCCTAGAGCTAAATAAATAAATAAAAGAGGGGCCGGAGCGATAGCAGAGCAGTAGGGCATTTGCCTCAAATGAGGCCAACTCAGGAAAGATCCCAGTTAAATTTCCAGCATCCATAAGGTCCCCTGAATCTTCCAGGGAGCGATTTCTGAGCACCAGAGTCAGAATAACACCTGAGCGCTGCCAGGTGTGACCCAAAAACCAAATAATAAATAAATAAATAAATAAATAAATAAAGATTCTCCAGGCCAGGGTCAGCAGTAGAACATTTCCACAAAAAAAAATAAAAAGCCACCTTATAAATTTTGAATAAAGGACTAAGTCAATAGCACAGAAGGTAAGGCATTTGTCTTATACACTTAACCAACTCAGATTCAATCTCCGGCATCCCATATGGTCTCCTAAACCTGACAGGGGTAATTTCTTTTTTGTTTTTTTTTGGGGCTCACATCTGGCAGTGCTCAGGGGTTATTCCTGGCTACATGCTCAGAAATTGCTCCTGGCATGCTCAAGGGACATATGGGATGCCGGGATTCAAACCAATGACCTTCTGCATGAAAGGCAAACGCCTTACCTCCATGCTATCTCTCTGGCCCAGGGGTAATTTCTGAGTGCAGATCAGGAATAACCTCTTAATGCTGCTGAGAGGAAGGAAGGAAGGAAGGAAGGAAGGAGGGAGGGAGGAGGGAGGGAGGGAGGGAGGGAGGGAGGAAGGAAGGAAGGAAGGAAGGAAGGAAGGAAGGAAGGAAGGAAGGAAGGAAGGAAGGAAGGAAGAAGGAAAGAAGGAAGGAAGGAAGGAAGGAAGAAGGAAGGAGGGAAGGTGAAGGAAGGAAGGAAGGAAGAAGGACTTTAAAAAAGCAGATCCAGAGTGATATAGCCACAGTGGGAAGGGCATTTGCTTTGCCTGCTGTCAATCTGGTTTTCGAACCCCAGCATCCCAAAAGGTCCCCCTGAGCCAGACAGGGGTCAGGAGTAGCCCCTGAGCACACCAGGTGTGGTTAAAAAAATAAAGGAAGGGGGCTAGAGTGATAGTCCATCAGGTAGGGCACTTTGCTTACATGTGGTCAACCTGGTCTATGTCTGAGTAACCAGCATAAAGTCCCCTCAGCCCTCCAGGAATAATCCCTGAGCATAGAGTCACAAGAACCCTTGAGCACAGCTTGGTGTGGCCCTCCAAAACAGACTTAAACAATAATTTTTCGGGGCCAGAGTGGAGAACCTCTGAGGTGGGGGATTGTCTCTTTGGGTTCTGTGTGAGTGGAGGTGTGTTTGAGTAAGCAGAGCTTCAGGCCAGAGAACACGAGTAGGCTAGATGAGGCCAGGGAGGAAGAACAGTGGCCCAGTTCATGGAGTACAGGGCGGCTGGAGGGGGTTCCTACCTCCACTTTCTCCACCACCTGCTTGCCGAAGAGCAGACCTTGGTGGAACACGTGATGATCATGTTTTCGGGACTCTCGTACTGGCTGGACACCCCGTAGAAGGAGTTGCCTTCATCCTCAATGTTGGTGTTGAGATCTGCCTGGAAGGAGCGGCAGGGAAGCCCAGAGGTGGGAGAGTACGGTCAGAGTGGCTGAGTGTTGGGGATTGGTTGATAAGTCCAGAACCCCTGGGGGGCCGGGACCATAGAAGCAATCAGAACTTTTCCAGAAAATACCACAGTGGGGCCAGAACAATAGCACAGCAGGGAGGGCATCCGCCTTGCACACGACCAATTGTGGGCTCAATCCCCAGCATCCTTTATAGTCCCGTGAGCACTGCCAGGAGTGATCCTAAGTTCAGAGTTAGGAGTAAGCCCTGAAGACCATCAGGGGTCCCCCAATTAACATTAATACAAAAAAGAAATACACTGCAATGGAAACCATATCTCCCAAGTCCACCTTTGCTATAAGGGCTCCCCCCTCACGTGGCATTCCCCAAATATGAGACTTGTCACCCCACTCCAAACACTCCTTTAAAAAGGGCTGTGCCGCTTCTTGCCTATCAACAATGACAAGGTGTCACCCCCCATCCCTGCTAGCCCCAGTTTATTCCCTAATGACAGCCTCCCCAGAGGCCACACAGCAGGAAAGGAATGGGCCACAGACACCAGATGCTGAGGTGCAGCTGGACCACCAGGAGATAAAAAAGCAGGATGTGGAGCTGGAGAGATAGCACAGCGGGTAGGGCTTTTTGCCTTGCAGGCGGCCCGACCCAAGAACGACAGTGGTTCTGGCATCCCATATGGTCCCCTGTGCCTGCCAGGAGTGATTTCTGAGCACAGAACCAGGAGTAACCCCTGAGCACTGCTGGGTGTGACCCAAGGACCAAAAGAAAAGCAGGATGTGTCCTGGTCACCACCCAGTGAACTACTAAAAACTCATGGTCACCAAGATGCCCTTCAACAGACGAATGGCTAAAGAAACTGTGGTACATATACACAATGGAATATTATGCAGCTGTCAGGAGAGATGAAGTCATGAAATTTTTCCTATGCATGGATGTACACAGAATCTATTATGCTGAGTGAATAAGTCAGAGAGAGAGAAAAAAACGCAGAATGTCTCACTCATCTATGGGTTTTAAGAAAAATGAAAGACATTCTTGCAATATAATTTTCAGACACAAAAGAGAAAAGAGCTGGAAGTTCAGCTCACCTCAGGAAGCTCACACAAAGAGTGATGAGTTTGTTAGAGAAATAACTACATTTTGAACTGTCTAATAATGAGAATGTATGAGGGAAATGGAAAGCCTGTCTAGAGTACAGGCAGGGGTCGGGTGGGGAGGAGGGAGATTTGGGACCATTGGTGATGGAATGTTGCACTGGTGATGGGTGGTGTTCTTTACATGACTGAAACCCAAACACATTCATGTATGTAATCAAGGTGTTTAAATAAAATTTAAAAAAAAAGAAATATTAAAAAAAAGAATAACCCCTGAGCACTGCTAGGTGTGGCCCAAAAACCAATAAATAAATAAAGTTTAAAATTAAAAAAAATAAAATAAAAATAAAAAAACTCCTGTTCCCCAAACATGAAAACCACAGACCTCCATGTTCAAACCAAGAGCAGAGAAAAAAAATCAAAAGAAGAGCAGGGTCTGAGCAATAGCACAGTGGTAGGACATTTTGCCTTGCACGCTACAACCTGGATTCGATCCCCAGTATCCCATTTGGGTCCCCCCGAGCCTGTCAGGAATGATTCAGAGTGCAGAGCCAGGAGTAACCCCTGAGTGCTGCTGCAATGTGCCCCCCCAAAACAAAAATAAATAAATAATTTAAAAGAGAGCAACTTAAGACTGGGGAGGGCAGAGAGAATATCAACAAAGCCTGAGTGTGGCCTCCAGGCAGGGACCCCTGGGGGTTTAGAGAGACAGTATAGTGGGGAGGGCATTTGCTTTGCACAAAGTCGACCTGGGTTCAGTCTCCAACATTGCATATGGCTCCCTCCGAGCATCACCAAGATCTGATTCTGAGCATTGTAGGGTACATTCCCCAAACCAAAATAATATTATGCAGGTGCAGGCTTCAGAACCAGTAATGCCCAGTAGCTCACTTGGTCCCATAGGCACTGAATTAGGAGTAGACACTGAGCATCTCTGGATGAGACTCAGAAAAAAAACGCAAAACGAAACAGGAACAGAGATGGGAGTAATGCTTATTGGACGCATTGAATTAGTTTTTTCTTAGGATGATGGCCTCTACCCCCCCTCTCAGTTCCATGTCACTGATAGGCTGGACCCAAGAGCAACCCTGTAAAACACAGTATGGGAGTCTCTGCACAAGAGGTAAGGGTCTCCAGAGCCCCAGATAAAGGGCTACAAAAGGAGGAGTCCAAGGGTCAAGAAGTCCTGTTACTGAGTCTTAGGAGATGTTCAAGCCAGAAATGGAAAGAGGGAGAGGAGAGGGGGTGGAGGAGGGAGGGAGGGAGGGAGGGAGGGAAGGAGGGGAGGGAGGGAGAGAGAAGGAGGAGGGGCGGAGAGGGGGAGAGAGAGAGAGAGAGAGAGAGAGAGAGAGAGAGAGAGAGAGAGAGAGAGAGAGAGAGAGAGAGAGAGAGAGAGAGAGATTTCACTCTTAAGGCCTGGAAGAAACAGTGCAGGAGACTTAGAGCTCCTGCCTATGAGGGATAGTCACAAGTTCAAATCCCCATCAACTCAATCAAATTCCCAAGTTCAAATCTAGAAGTCCACTATTGGGGCCTGGCAACTCTGTTGCCTATGATTCCTCAGCCTAGAGTGACTCACTGTAGCCAGAGGGTGTGCAAGTACTCCCCCAAAAACAAGAGGTTTGCATCCCCCATCCACCCACCCAGAACTGCTGCTAAAAAGGGTCAGAGTGTGTGGACAGAACAGCGCCCCTGGTGAACACCATAATCATAACCTGCAATCACCAAAAAGAACCCTATTGCTTGAGCAGAGCAGAACAGTGACCCCCGCCTAGAATGGAAGCTCCCCAACTAATGGAAAACTTCCATGATGTGCACTCCCCAACTTCCAACAAGCACCCGAACCTAAGACTGTGAAGACCACAGTCTGGTCACTGCCCACCCCACAGCAGAACAGAGCCAAGTCTGTACCCCAAGAGTTTACCCTTAGCTTACCCCACAGACCCCTGTAAAACCCTGTAGTTAGGGAGTCCCATTCCCCCAACTGTATCACACCTGAAGCTATTCTCCAGGTGCTTCTTTTGTGCCCCTGCACACACCCCCATTCTCAGGACCCCCCACCCCCACTCTCCTGTCCTCTGGATGCCCCTTGGTCCCCTCCCTCCATTCATAGCTCTGCCTGAGGTTGGGGTGGGCAGCACAGGCTGTGCAGAGCAGGTGTGGGGGATCGAGTGACTGAGAGATGAGCTCCAACAGCCGGTGGCCACCGGGCATAGGAGGTGGAGGGGGCTCCCAGGCACCGGTCACATGCTGATATGTGCCTGGGAGAAATGTCAGGCCTGAAGGAGCACAGCGGGGACCAGGATGGGCAATGGGCCCACTTGGCTCATCTCCAGGCCCTTTGTACCATGTGAATGACCATCAACGCCCCAGTCCCAAGGACGGAGGTGGCCTTTGCTAGTTGGGGGTGTCGACCTCTGTAGCCAGATCCTGCAGGAAGAATCCATCGAGCCTGGCCCCAAAACTCCACCCCTCCTGCTCCCGGATTTGCCACTTCCTGCTGGAAAGAACTCACCTGGCAGCAGTTTAGGGAGCCTGTGAATCATTGCCAAAAAACCCACTAAGGATCTGTGTCTTTGGGGTGGGTGGGAGATGGCAGAGTCCATACTGACTTCCAGGGGCAGGACACTTGCCTTGCACATGGCCGATCAATCCCTGGCACCCCAGCTGGTCCCCAGAGTCCTGCCAAGAGTGATTCTTTTTCTTTTCTTTCTTTCTTCTTCTCTTTTTTCTTTCTCTTTCTTTCTTTCTTTTCTTTCTTTCTTTCTCTTCTTCTCTTTCTTTCTTTCTTTCTTTCTTTCTTTCTTTCTTTCTTTCTTTCTTCTTTCTTTCTTCTTTCTCTCTCTTTCTTTCTTTCTTCTTCTCTCTTTCTTTCTTTCTTCTTTCTTTCTCTTTCTCTTTCTTCTCTCTCTCTTTCTTTCTTTCTTTCTTCTTTCTTTCTTTCTTTCTTTCTTTCTTTCTTTCTTTCTTTACTTTCTTTTCATTCGTTCTTTCTTCTCTTTCTTTCTTTCTTTCTTTCTTTCTTTCTTTCTCTCTCTCTTTCTTTCGTTTTGAGGTCACACCCTGTGGCAATCAGGGGTTACTACTGGCTCTGTGCTCAGAAATTGCCCCTGGCAGGCTTGGGGGACCATATGTGATGCCGGGATTCGAACCACCATCCATCCTGGATACCTGGATCACTGCATGCAAGACAAATGCCCTACCGGTGTGCTATCTCTCTGGCCCCAGCCTAGGAGTGATTCTTGTGCTCAGAGCCAGGAGTAAGCCCTGAGCACCACTGAGTGTAGCCCCAAAACAAAACAAAACAAAACAAAAGCCCTCTGACTACCAGATGGGACAGACACAGGAGCCTGGAGGGCCATGGAATGGGGTTGTTGCTCTCCGCAGCACCTCCTTGTGGCCTCACCCCCAGGGGATGTTGGCAGAAGGAGTGATCCAGCTATGGCTCAGAGAGGGGGGTCAGGGATGTCTAGGGAGTTCTGGAGCTGCCTGTGAGGGTCCTCCTGAAGTGTATCCCAAAGTGCCCCACTAGCAGTCATGCATTTCTCCTCTTGACATTAAGCCAAGATGTGAGTTTCCTGGGGCCTCTCCTCTTGCCCTGCGCCAGGAAAGAGCAGATGACAACACCATGTCCTGGACCTGGCTCTTGCTACACCTGAATTTTACCTCTCCAGACTCAGCCAGACCCATAGGAGTTGAGCACACGGTCCCCCTTCACTTGCCAGGGATGCCCCCTCTCTCCCACATGGCCCTGAAAAACAAACGCTGGGGTCTGGAGAGGGCTCAGGGTTTGGGACACAGACCTTGCTTTTTATGCAAAACCCCGAGTTTAATCACCTGGCACCCTTTACCTCCTCCACATTCTCAAGCCCCACTGACTTGGGCACTAACCTGTCCAGCCTGTGGGGCTAAGTGTTGCCAGGAGCGCTGTTTAGGAGCACCTTCTCCTAAAAGGGAGAAAAACTCAAACTATCCAAATGAAGAAAAAGACCCAGAGTGAGGGAATGCAGTGGCTCCAGGGGCTGATCTGGAGGAGAACCAGACCCTAGGCTCTTGGTTTCTGCAACACCAACAAGTCTCTCTGGGGGACGCCCACGATGGTGCTGTTCGCTGCCCCCAAAACCCCCCACATCTGAACAGAAGTGCATAGAACAGCAAGGCCAAGGAATCACAAAGCCTACTTCCTGCTCACAAGGGGGAACCAAAAGGCCTCCAGAGATCCACACCAATTGCCTTGTCCCCCCCACCCCCAATAAAAGGCATCAAAGACAAGGGCCTAGGCAAGGCAGGCAACATTTCCAGAGCCTCCTCCCCACACCTGCCAGAGTGTATTTCCAGGTAACACCAGCCTTCCCAGTTTCTGTTTATTGTTTTATTGTTGTTGGGTTTGTTTTGGACCACACCCAGCAATGCTCAGAGCTTATTCCCTGGCTCTACACACAAGAATCACTCCTGGAGGCGCCTCAGGGGACCCTATGGGGATGCCTGAGATGGAATCTCGATTGGCTGCATGCAAGGCAAGCATTCTCCCTGCTTCTACTACTGCTCGGCCCTTCCCAGTTTCTGAGACCCAGAAAATCCAGAAACCCAACTGGCCCTTGCTCCATGCTTACTAGGAGGTCACCATCTCTCTCAGCACTGCCCACTTGCTCTCTCAGGGACTTGGGGTCCTTTTTTGACCACCCAGAGCCTTCCACAATGTAAATAAGGCGTGTGGAGGTCCCAGGTGAGGGAGGACATGTAATGGTTCTGTGCCCAGACTCTCAGCCCCTGAATGATTGGGTCTGCTCTGGTTTATCACTCTGTTCCTCAGTTTTCCCCTACAAGGAATGAGGCTCTCTGGTGTGGCTACCTGGGGGGCGGGGAATGTGACACAAAAGGAACACACTAATCATATGTGCACAGGGTGCATACCCCAGCCTGGGCCACTGGAGACAGTACAGCAGATAAAAGCATTTGCCTTGCATGTGGTCAACCTCAGTTTAACTAACTGCCTGACACTACATAGGGTCCCCCAAGGCCCGGGCCCTAAGTACAGACCAGGATTAAACCCCAATGACTGCTGAGTGTGTCCTCCCGCCATTTTCATGGTAAAAATAGGGGGCTTCCAGGAGTGGATAGGAAGGGCAAGAGCATGCAGGAGGCAGGACACACCTCCTCCTTGCCACTCACCAGAAGTGACCCTGAGCACAAAGTGGGGACTCTGAGTACCCCCCCAAATACAAATAAAAAAAAACAAAACAAAACAAAACAAAAAACAGAGCACAGGGTTTAAGCATCATATCCTGCATGACAACCAACCATGGTACCCTGAGCATCGCCAAGCTTGGGTGGTCCATGCCAACTCAGCACCATTCCTCAGGCCTCACATTCAACCACTGACCTGGGCAGTTAAGAATCATCGGGTCGGGCCCGGAGAGATAGTACAGCGGCGTTTGCCTTGCAAGCAGCTGGATCCAGGACCCAAAGGTGGTTGGTTCGAATCCCGGTGTCCCATGTGGTCCCCCGTGCCTGCCAGGAGCTATTTCTGAGCAGACAGCCAGGAGTAACCCCTGAGCACCGCCGGGTGTGACCCAAAAAACAAAAAACAAAAACAAAAAAAAAGAATCATGGGTCCCTTACGCACCATTACTTGGGATATGGGGCACACCCAACGGTCCACAGGCCATTTCTGGGTATTACTTGGGGGGGAACCATTGTAGGCCCAGGGACTGATTTCAGGTCAGCTTCTTAGTATCTTATCCACTGGACTGTCTCCAGTTTCCCAAATCTCGCCAGTCCCACCCCCCCAGATAATCTCTAAAAATATTTTAACTTAATAAAAATGGGAAGCCCCTGTATGTACTAAGCTAGGAAATCTGAAACTCACACAGCCTCAGCCATACCCCTGCTGCCAGGAGAATTTAAAAAGGGGACAAGGGGTGGAGTGATAGCACAGTGGTTGGCAAGTTTGCCTTGCACACTACTGACCCAGGACAGACCTGGGTTCAATCCCCGGCATCTCATTTGAGCCTTCCAGGAGCTATTTCTGAGCACAGAACCAGAAGCAATCACTGAGTACTGCTGAGTATAACCCAAAAACAATCAAACAAACAAACAAATAAATGGAGGGGAAGGGGATGGAGAAATAGCATAACAGGCGGGGCATTTGCCTTGTATGTGGCTGACCCAGAGGAAACTGGTTCAATTCCTGGTACCCCATATGGTCCCCCAGCCTGCCAGGGGCAATTTTTGAGTGTAGAGGCAGGAGTGACCCCTGAGTGCCACTGGATGTGGCCCCAAACCAATCAATCAATAAAGTTTTTTAAAAAAATAATGGAGGGTTGGGCCCCGGAGAGATTAGCACAGCGGTGTTTGCCTTGCAAGCAGCCAATCCAGGACTTAAGGTGGTTGGTTCGAATCCCGGTGTCCCATATGGTCCCCCGTGCCTGCCAGGAGCTATTTCTGAGCAGACAGCCAGGAGTAACCCCTGAGCACCGCCGGGTGTGGCCCAAAAACCAAAAAAAAAAAAAAAAAAGTAGAGTGTCTTTGGGCCCAGAGAGATAGCACAGAGGTGTTTGCCTTGCAAGCAAGCTGATCCAGGACCAAAGGTGGTTGGTTCAAATCCCAGTGTCCCATATGGTCCCCCGTGCCTGCCAGGAGCTATTTCTGAGCAGACAGCCAGGAGTAACCCCTGAGCACCGCCGAGTGTGACTCAAAAACCCCAAAAAATAAAAATAAAAAATAATGGAGGGGAAGAGAAAAAGTAAGTTCATCCAGCTCTCTTTCCAGAGAGCCAGGGAGAGTGATGAGCCTCTTAGCAAATTCTAGAAGACTGGAGGCAGAGGGACAGAAACCCCAAACTACCTTGGGAAGAGTCACAGATACAGCTGAAAACTGGACTGAAATCCAGGCAAGGCTTGGGGCTCAGAGGCAGAACAAGGATTCCCTTGGTGAAGTACTAAACAAAACAAAATCCTGGAATGGGTAGGGCACTTGCCTTGCAGGTGGCTGACCCAAGTTCAAGCCCTGACATCCTAAATGGTTTCCTAAACCCTGCAAGAAGTAATCCCTGAACACAGTCAGGAGTAATCCCTGAGCACCTATGGGTGTGGTCAAAGAAACAAAACAGCCCACCATACACACACACACACACACAGACACACACATACAAAACAGAAACAAAACAGCCCACCACACACACACACACACACACACACACACACACACACACACACACACACACACACAGCAGAATGAAAACAAAACTCAAACTAGGTACCACCCACTCAGATTTCTTTGAGCCCTGGGGGTATTGGGTCTAGTGGCCCCCGGGCAGTGAGGGCAAAAGGGAAGGTCACACCTTTAGGTCATCATCTTCTATCTGCCCAGGCAGAGCAGCTTGGAAGGTCCAGACAGGAGAGACCATGAAACTCATTGAGTGCCTGACCTCCATTCCTAGCTGTATTAGTTATGACTCTTCAGCACTGCCAAAAAAAAAAAAATAAAAAATAAAAAAGAATTAAACAGGAGAGGATCAAGTTCTGGGGGTTGGAGGATGTGAGAAGAGGGAATAAAAGTGGGAAACCTGAGGGTAACCTGTTACTAAATTTAAAGAAATCTTCCCTGGGGAAACTGAGTCACTGTAAGGGGGAAAGAGATCCAGACTCAGTAAGCATAGTAAGATTTATTGTTTTTTTCATGGTAACAGCTGCCTCCCCAGTTCTCATCACTTTATTTATTTATTTATTTGTTTGTTTGTTTGTTTGTTTATTATTATTATTATTTGTTTTGGGTTTTGGGCCACACCCAGCAGTAGCAGTGCTCTGGGACTACTCCTGACTCTGTGCTCAGAAGATTCTCCAGCAGGCTCAGGGGACCATGAGATGCCAGGGATCGAACCCAGGTCTGTCCCAGGTTGTCCTCATGCAAAGCAAATGCCCTACCACTGTGCTATTACTCTGAACCCCAATTCCTATCACTTAAAAAAAAAAAAGGGTCAGGGTCAGAGCAATAGCACAGTGGTAGGGCATTTGCCTTGTATGAGGCAGACCTGGGAGGGACTCAGATTTGATCCCCGACATCCCATATGGTTTCCCAAGCCTGCCAGGAGTAATTTCTGAATGCAGAGCTAGGAATAACCCCTGAGCACCACCAGGTGTGGCGAAAGAAAGGAAAGAAAGGAAAAGAAAGAAAAGAAAGAAAGAAAGAAAGAAAGAAAGGAAGGAAGGAAGGAAGAAGGAAGGAAGGAAGGAGGAAGGAAGGAAGGAAGGAAGGAAGGAAGGAAGGAAGGAAGGAAGGAAGGAAGGAAGGAAGGAAGGAAGGAAAGGAAGGAAGGAAGGAAGGAAGGAAGGAAGGAAGGAAGGAAGGAAGGAAGAAGGAAGGAAGGAAGGAAGGAAGGAAGGAAAGAAAGAAAGAAAGAAAGAAAGAAGAAAGAAAGAAAAAAGAAAGAAAGAAAGAAAGAAAGAAAGAAAGAAAGAAAGAAAGAAAGAAAGAAAGAAAGAAAGAAAGAAAGAAAGAAAGAAAGAAAGAAAGAAAGAAAGAAAGAAAGGTCATATCTGGCTAAGGTTTAGGGACCACCTCTGGTAAAACTTGTGGGCCACATGGGTTCTTGAGGATCAAACTCAGGTTGGTGACATGCAAGGCAAGTACCTTTCCAGTTCCCAGGTGGCAAGTCTTCCCATGGGGCAAAGGGCTCCAGCCACTATTAAAATGCGACCAACAACAAACGGAAAAGAACAAACTGAATGGAAAGAACAAAACTGAACGTCATCCAAGTGCCAAGCTTTGTGTTTCAAAGGAGATGATGAAGAATGCATAAGAATGAGAGATGCTATCTGCAAGTTAGAGTGGAGACAGACCTGGCCGGGGCTTTGGGCCTTCTTTCCAGGAGAGAGGAAAAAGTCCTGGCTATGAGCACAGAATATCTGGACACCACTCAAGTGCCCAATAGCAGAGGAATGAATTATGATGAAGTCTATGGACACAGTGGGTTATTGCTTAGTCTCTGGGAAAGATAAACTTTTTTGTTTGTTTGTTTGTTTTGGGGCCACACTCAGCAGTTCTCAGGGGTTATACCTGGCTCTACGCTTAGATATTGCTCCCAGCAGGCTTGGGGGACCATAAGAGATACTGGGGATCAAATCTGGGTCAGCATCGTGCAAGGCAAATGCCCTGCCCATTGTACTAAGGCTCCAGTCCCGGGAAGATGGAATCTCATTTTTGACTGTGACATGAGGGAACTTGGAGGAGGGTATGATAAGCAGTCAGAAGGTAAGAGATAAAGGTTCTTATGCGGTATAAAGAAGCCAAGCAGGGTCCGGAGGGATTCCCAGCATCCCATGTGGTTCCCCAAGCCTACAAGCAGTGATTTTTGAGAGCAGAGCCAGGAATAACCCCTGAGTGCCACCGAGTGTGGCCCCAAAACAAAACAAACATACAAAATAAACCAAACAAAGGAACAAAGTTCAGTGATAACAAATCAGGAGCCACTGGCTACACCACCGAGGTGTTCAAATAGGGGGACAGAGAATGAACAGGGCGGTCATTGTGCTCACACTCTCCCCCTAAATATTTACTCTCTTGCAAGCCAATCTTACTCAAATTAAAAAAATAAACTCAAAGCTATAAATCTTATAAACTGATAAAACAAACTGAAAATGAGGATGGAGTGATAGCACAGTGGGTAGGGTGCTTGTTACTGCAAATGACCAACCTGATTTGATCCTCGCATCCTATAGGGTCCCCAAGTCCCTGAGTAAGCCCTGAGCACAATCGAGTGTTGTCTCCCCACCCCAATAAAAATAAATTAAACCCCAGCTAACACCATGTACCAAGGTAAAATCCAAATGGATTAAAGACCTTGATATCAGACCTGAAACCATAAGGTATATAAAACAACATGTAGGTTAAACACTCCATGACATTGAGACTAAAGCCATCTTTAAAGAGGAAACTGCACTCTCCAAACAAGTGGAAGCACAGATAAGCAGATGGGACTATATTAAGCTGAGAAGCTTCTGCACCTCAAAGGAAATAGTGCCCAGAATACAAGAGCCACCCACTGAGTGGGAGAAACTATAAACTCAATACCAATCAGATAAGGGGCTAATATCCAAAATATATAAGGCACTGATAGAACTTTACAAGAAAAAAACCATCTAATCCCATCAAAAAATGGGGAGAAAAAATGGACAGACACTTTGACAAAAAAGAAATACAAATGGACAAAAGGCACATGAAAAAATGCTCCACATCACTAATCATCAGGGAGATGCAAATCAAAACAACTATGAGGTACCACCTCACACCCCAGAGATTGGCACACATCACAATGAGAACAAGCAGTGTTGGCGTAGATGTGGAGAGAAAGGAACTCTTATCCACTGCTGGTGGGAATGCCGTCTAGGTCAATCTTTATGGAAAGCGATATGGAGATTCCTCCAAAAACTGGAAATCGAGGTCCCATATGATCTAGCTATACCACTCCTAGAAATATACCCTAGGAACACAAAAATACAATACAAAAACCCCTTCCTTACACCTATATTCATTGCAGCACTATTTACCATAGCAAGACTCTGGAAACAACCAAGATGCCCTTCAACAGACGAATGGCTAAAGAAACTGTGGTACATATACACAATGGAATATTATGCAGCTGTCAGGAGAGATGAAGTCATGAAATTTTCCTATACATGGATGTACACGGAATCTATTATGCTGAGTGAAATAAGTCAGAGAGAGAGAAAAACGCAGAATGGTCTCACTCATCTATGGGTTTTAAGAAAAATGAAAGACATTCTTGCAATAATAATTTTCAGACACAAAAGTGAAAAGAGCTGGAAGTTACAGCTCACCTCAGGAAGCTCACCACAAAGAGTGATGAGTTTAGTTAGAGAAATAACTACATTTTGAACTGTCCTAATAATGAGAATGTATAAAGGAAATGGAAAGCCTGTCTAGAGTACAGGCAGGGATCGGGTAGGGAGGAGGGAGATTTGGGACATTGGTGATGGGAATGTTGCACTGGTGATGGGTGGTATTCTTTACATGACTGAAACCCAAACACAATCATGTATGTAATCAAGGTGTTTAAACAAAATATAAAAAAAAAAAGAAAAAGAAAAGACATTTATACAATAATTCCCAGAGACAAAAGAGAGGAGGGCTGGAAGTTTCAGCTCAGGACATGAAGCTCACCACAAAGAATGATGAGTGCAGTTAGAGAAATAACTACATTGAGAACTATCCTAACAATGTGAATGAATGAGGGAAGTGGAAAGCCTGTGTAGAGTACAGGCTAAATGGGGTGGGGAGGAGGGAGATTTGAGACATTGGAGATGGAAATGTTGCACTGGTGAAGGGGGGTGATCTTTACATGACTGAAACCCAACTACCATAATCTTTGTAATTAAGGTGTTTAAATAAAGATATTAAGATATTAATTAAAAAATAAAAATAAAATCAAATATATAAACAATAAATTAAAAAGACATCCCACCAGCATAGTTTACAAGAATTGATACTATTTTCAAAGGTTCACACAATCCAGAGCAACCTTTAGACTCAAAGCAGCCTGAGGGGCGAGAGAGGTTGTACAAGAGATAAGGTTTTTGCCTTGCATGTAGCCAACCCAATTTAATTCTTGGTACCCACTGCCAGGGATCATTCCTGAGCACAGAGCTAGGAGTAAGCCCTGAGCATGCCAGATATGTCTCCAAACCAAAAAAAAAAAAAACAAAAAAAAAAAAAAAACAAAAAAAACCCAACAAAAAGGACTATAGGAACAGTCACACAGCATTGATCAGCCCTGTTCTCTGCCCGCCTTCACCCCTGCTGGATGGCTTTAGGCCCTCCTCCATCCCACCCTCTCCCAGCCAGTCTCTATGTCCAGCCACTCTCCTTCCTCCTCAAGCACTGGGGCAGCAAGAGTTCTCGAGGGGCTTACCCAGAACTTCACAAGGAAAAAGGCGTTGGCGGGCCCCCGCTCAAAGAGCTCCTTGAGCCCCCCCCTTCTTTTCGGGGAACTTGTCGTAGATCTGACGGATGTCTACGGCTTCGAGGTAGGGATCGCTGTAGCTCGGGCTGGACTGGCTGATGTGTACGAATAGGTGCTTGTTATACTGCAAAGAGAACTTTGGTGACTGAGGGTCTGTGGGGGCAGACAGATGGATGGATGGATGGATGGGTGGGTGGGTGGATGGATGGATGGAGTGGATGGATGGATGGATGATGGATGGATGGATGGATGGATGGATGGATGGATGGATGGATGGATGGGATGGGATGGGTGGGTGGATGGATGGATGGGTGGATGGATGGCTGGATGGCTGGCTGGATGGCTGGCTGGTTGGCTGGCTGGCTGGATGGATGGATGGATGGATGGATGGATGGATGGATGGATGGGTGGGTGGGTGGATGGATGGATGGATGGATGGATGGATGGATGGATGGATGGATGGATGGATGGATGGATGGGCCAGAGCTCAGGTCTCAACTATGTGGCTTAGAGCAAGTCCTAGTTTCCCCAAGTCCTCAGTTTCCCCAGTGACCAACCAGAAAAGTCAAACCCACAGAGCAGGCGTGAAGCCCCCAGGGACTATGCCAGGCACCTGGCTGGGGTTGGGTCAGTGGAAGCTATTGCTGTGCTCTGTGGGGTCTTGTGGGGTCTTTGAGGTCTCACCTGTCCTTTGGTTAACATGGGCAGCACCTAGCCCAAGAAAGTGGTCAGATATCCCTCACACAAGAACACACATTCACACATCTTGTCCACCCATGTTCGCCAGTGCTTCTGGGACCCAAGCTGGAGACTCTGGTGGAACCTACCGCATCTGGGTCCTGCTGCTCCAGGAAGGCGGAAAACTCCAACATCCACAGCTTGGAGCTGGCCACGCTGCGGCCCTGCCATGGAGGTGCTGGGGGGGGACGGGGCGGCTCCTGTTGTCGAGTCAAACCCTGCACATAGGTGGGACACATGGGAATTTAACGGGGCCTGTAGTCCACTGTGAGATCCAAGCTGGATGGTGGGGCTGGGGGGGACTTCAGTCTCCCTAGCACAAACCTTTCTTCCCACAGGGATGCAGGATGCCAGAAGGAGGGGGAGTCTGGTATATCAACCCTCTGGGCCCTGCACGGGGCTGACTCGGGAAGACAGTGGCTGGGATTGGGAGCTAGATGCCCACTGGACAGAAGGTTCTCGTGGTAGGCACCCTGGCCCTAGAAGCTTCTGCCTTCCCTCAAAGAGACACAACTTCAACCTAAAAATGCACCTTTCAGGATTCTGAAAGGTAGTCTACTAGGGAGGGCACTTGTCTTGCATGCGATGGACTTGAATTCAATTCCCAGCATCCCATATGATCCCCTTAGCCCAGAAGGAGTAAGCTAAGTACAGAGCCCTGAGTGCAGAGCCAAGAGTGAGCTCTGAGAACCACTGAGAGTGACCCTAAAACTTAAAAACATGCCTGTCAAAGCAAACAAACAAAAACACCAAAAGGGCTGGAGTGATAGCACAGTGGTTGGGCATCTGCCTTGCATGTGGTTGACCCCAGGATGACCTGGTTTTGATTCCCAGCATCCAATATGATCCCCGAGCCTGTCAGGAGCAACTTCTGAGTGCAAAGTCAAGAGAAACCCCTGAGTACTACTGAGTGTGGCCCAAAAATTGAAATGGAAAAAAAAAATAAAAAGAAAATAGATAGGTGTGTGGAAAGAAGCTGAGGACACCACCGGAAGAAAGGTCACAGTGGTGGTGGAACTCGTGTGGAAATGTGGGTTGCCCAAAACTCTATTAATAGCTGTAAGTCAGGAAGATTTAATGAAAATGTAAAACAATGCCAGCAGTGATTTCTGAGCACAGTGCTAGGAGTAACCCCTGAGTGCCACCAGGTGTGACCCCAAAATCCAAAAACAAAACAAAAAACACAAAATGGGGGAGGGGCAGAGAGATAGCACATCGGTAGGGCATTTGCCTTGCATGTGGCCAACCCAGGACAACCCAGGTTCGGTTCCTGGCATCCCATATGGTCCCCCCAAGTCTGTTAGGAGTGACTTCTGAGTTCAGAGCCAGGAGTAACCTCTGAGCACTGCCAAGTGTGGCCCCCAAATTAAAACAAACAAACAAAAAAAGTAAAACAAGAATGCGACATCAGAGGCCAGAGTGATAGTATAGCATAAAGCACTTGGCTTATACACAGCCAACCCAGGTTCGATCCTCAGCCTTCCATATGGTTCCTGAGTCCCACCAGGAGTGATTCCTGCCTGCAGAGCCATCTGAACATCACTGGGTGTGGCCCTCAAATTCAAAACCAAAGCATAGGAAGCAGAGAGATTATATAGTGGGTAAGACGCTTGCCTTGCACAAGGCCCACCAGATTTAACCTTCAGTTCCACATATGGTCATCAGACAGCAACCAGGAGTAAATCCCATGCACAGGGCCAGGATCAGCCCTGGGGACCACCAGCTATGTCCCCAAAACAAAACAAAAAATAATTAGAAACTTATTATCTGACTCACATTGTCTCTCCAGCCTCCAGGACAGTGCCTGGCCCAGAACAGAGAAGGGCTGCAGGCTGCATAGGAAATAATAGGATAGTACACAGGAAGGAGACATAATACAATGGGTAAGGTGCCTTGCACACAGCCAGTCTGGGTTGATCCCTGGCATCCCACATGGTGAGTCTAAACAGTTTCTTGGTTTAAGGGCCACACCCGGTGACGTTCAGGGGCTACTCCTAGCTATGCGCCCAGAAATCGCTTCTGGCTTGGGGGACCCTATGGGACGCCGGGGGATCGAACCACAGTCCGTCCTAGGCTAGCACAGGCAAGGCATATGCCTTATCACTTGCGCCACCGCTCCAGCCCCGGTCTAAATAGTTTCTGATGTGCTGCACATTGGAGGATTTTAAGGTGCAGAAAGGAAGGAACTGATACTGGGTGGGGAAATGGGATGAGGGATGGGAGTGGGAGAGGAGGACCCATAGAGGTAGAGGCAGAGCTGAGGATCTGAAGGAGGCATGGGGCTGGGGATATAGCATAGCGGTAGGGCATTTGCCTTACCAGTACAGACCTGGGTTCGATTCCCAGCATCCCATATAGTCCCCCCAAGCCTGCCAGAAGCAATATCTGAGCACAGATCCAGGAGTAACCCCTGAGCACCGCTCTGTGTGCCCCCCTCCAAAAAAACATTCCTGTGATGGGCTGGCTGGGGCTCTGCCACCAGTGCTCCCTCCCTCCCCATCTGCCTCTGAAAGCTATGTTCTGAGACACGCCCTGCAAGCCAAGCCCAGCAGGGACTGAAACAGGTGACCCCAGCTGTTCGAGCACGCCTGGGGCAGGGGCTGGGGTGCAGGCAGAAAACTGCAGTGCATGGTGTGAGCACAGCCTGGCTGGCACTTGTGAGGAACTGGAACACCAGGGCAGGACTCAAAGGGGTACCAGCCCCAAGACTCACTCACCTGGCAGGGGCAGCGCAGGCTGGATGGCGTAGGTTTGTGGAGAGAAAGGTTTCACACTGCAGACACGGAAAGAAGACGCTGAGTCCCAGTCACCTGGTCACCTGTGGCTTGGTGGGGAGACCTTATCCCCTCCCCCTCCTCTTGCAGTTTATTGTGGGGGAGACCACCTCCATTCCCACTCCTCCTCATAAGATGGGTCCCCTCTCCCTGAGCTCTGCTGTCCTCTGCAGGAGACAAGTGTTCTGGCTAAGGTCTACACTGCAGACTGAGCTAAAGCTCAAAAACAAGTCATCGTCCAATCCCCTAAGGCCACCCCCAAAGGTTCAGCTCAAGATGGGGACCCTCCACACCCCAATGGGTTCAAAGAGTTCCAGTGGCAGACTGTACTCACTCATGGGATGTTCCAGCGTGGCCCTGCAAAGCTCCCTGCCAAAACTGGGGAGGCAGAAGGAGAATCAGTAAGAGTGTAGCCCCAGGGACCAGGGTTGGGGGCACTCAGTGGTAGGGATGCTATGAGCCAGCCCAGGATACAACCCCTGAGGCCAGAGCAATAGTACAGGTGGGTGGGCACCTGCCCACCACATGCCCAACCTGGGTTGGATCCCCGGCATCCTGTATGGTCCTCCAAGCACCGCCAAGAGGAACGCCTGAGTATAGAGCATCGCTGGATATGGCCCAAAATAGCAAAACCAAAGATACTGCCACTGTCTAGCACTGCACCCCAAGTGCATCTCCAGGAGCCATGGGGCTCCAGGGGCTCCTCAGGAAAGATGCGGGAGACATGAGGGAGGCTCAAGCAGTTTGCCAACCCTCTCATCTCATACCCCTCATGTCCTATGTGGGGATCATCCGAGTGAACCAGCCAACTTTGGAACACTTTGTTATGTTTTACTGCTTGGCTTGGTTTCTTTTTGTTTGTGTTTTGTTTTTTTTTGGGGGGGGGGCCACACCTGGCAGTACTCAGGGGTTACTCTTGGCTCTATGCTCAGAAATTGCTCCTGGCAGGCCAGGGGACAATATGGAATTCTGGGGATGGAACCCAGGTCAGTTCTGGGTCAGCAACATACAATGCAAACGCCCTACTTGCTGTGCTATTGCTCCAGCCTTGCTTTTTGTTTTTTGGGCTACAACTGTTGGCACACAGGGGTTACTCCTGGATCTGCACTCAGGAACCACTCCTGGCAGGTTCAAGATACCATATGGGATGCCAGGGATGGAACCTAGGTTGATTGCATGCAAGGCACATGCCCTTCCCTCTGTGCTATCATTCCCTCCCCCAGTGCTTGGTTTCTTTTTGGAGGGCCCACACCCAGTGGCATTCGGAGAACCAAGCAGTGCAGGGGAGGGGCAGGCGATCAAACTTGGGGTCCCACATAGGAAAGCCTGTGCTGCTGCAGTTATGAAAGCTTCTCAGAGAAACACTTTGAGAGCCGCAGCCAAGCTCCTTTTTTCCCCACCCCTACCACAACTCCCTCTGATCCAGCACACACAGGTGTGGGGGGCACGTGCTGAAGAGTCATGTGACCCTCCAACCAAAAGCACCCCCAAGGAGAACTAGCCTCAGGGACGCACTTTCGGAACCTTTCTCAACAAGTGACCAACCCAGCTCTGGCCAGTCCTTCGACTAAGACATTCCCACATTGCACTGGAAGAGCAAGACTGGGCAGAATGGGGGGTCGGGGTGTGTGTGAAGACTTCTTGAACACACACCACATGGCTGCAAAGCCAGGGGACCCCCACTGTACCTCTGTATGCATAGCAGCCAAGAGGACGGCTCTCCCTGAGACAAGGTTCACTGCCAGAGGGGCCCTGATTCTGTGTGGTCCCTCAGTCCTTGTTCCCTCCTCTCCTCCCCAGACTCTCCTAGTCTGAAAGGATCAAGGCAATGTGCTGGGGGTTCCCCAGAGTGGGAGGAGTAAGGAGGAACACCCTACTTACCCCTGAGACTGCTGGATAGCCTGGGCCCCGGGTCAGGGCCATTTTACTGTGGAAGGCTGAGGAAGGAGATGATTTGAGCGGAGGACATGGTGGACATGCTCTGCAGGGCTTTATCCTTAGCTGCCTGATCCTGGTGGGAGACAGCGGGAAGGAGGGCCTCAGTGTGAGGTCAAGGGAGATAGGGTGCTGGCCAGGGAAGCTTACCCACCCCCCTGACATGTGGCCATACCCCTGGTCCCTCAAGGCCCAGAGAGAGAGAGAGAGAGAGAGAGGAGGAGAGAGAGAGAGAGAGAGAGAGAGCTTGGGTACAGATCCCTGCAGTGTTATTACTTGGCTTTGGGATGCCAAGTTGTCACTGAGTTTCTCAGGTTTATGTTCTCCTCTGTCAGGCCTCCCACCACCACACTGGTCTCTTGTTTTTGCTATTATTATTATTATTATGAATTTACTATGCTTGGGGGCCACACTCAGCAATGCTCAGGGCTGAATCCCAGCTCTGTGTCAGGGAATCACTTCTGGTGGTGTTCAAGGACCCATACTGTGGGGGTACTAGAGGTCAGACCCAGGTTGGCCACATGCAAGGCAAGCAGCAAGCACACACACACCCTCATTGCACTAGCTCTCCAGCTCCTCATCTACTGTCTGAGAACTGAGAGAGCCTTTGCAGACCAGCCCTCAGTTGCCCTCTGGATGACACAATACACCCAAATTCTGGCAATTTTTATTTGTTTTGAGACCAGACCCGGAAATGCTCAGGGCTTACTCCTGGACTCTGTATCCAGGAATTACTCCGAGCAGGCTCAGAGACTACCTGGGGTGTCAGGAATTGAACCCAGGTCAGTTACATGCTAGGTAAATGCCCTTTCCACAATACTCTCACTTCAGCCCCAAACTCTGCTAATTTTACCACAAGCGTTTTTTCCTGCCCACACTGGCGTGGAAGAACTGTGTGCCAATAAAGACACTATGAAACATGAAAAAAAATTAATTACTAAGAACTATTTTGCTTCTAGGGATTATTCTAGGCACCTGTCTTCCAAAGCCTTTCATTTATTCCTAACCTTTTTGGTGGGGAAGTTTTTGATGACCAAAACTACTTCAAGTGTGAAAGCCAAGTGTTATGGCTGATCACATCCCACCCTGGAAAATGGGGCCAGACCAGATTCCAGAAAATCTTATCAATGGAGAAATGGAAACAAACCAACAAGAGGTGGCCCTGATCCATTCGAAGAAGGCAGTTTATGAGTTTATTAGTGGGCAAAGGAATCCAGTTTTCTTTCCTTTTCATGGAAAAATGGTCTGAGCACCAGTGAGTTATGTGGCAGAACCTCCTCGAATCTTCTGTGGCCTTCCTTCCCTTGTCCCAGGCTCAGGTAGCTGATACCTGTTTTTTTGTTTGTTTGTTTTGTTTTTGGGCCATACCAGGTGATGCTCAAGAGTTACTCCTTTCTCTGCATTCAGAAATCAGTTCTGGCAGACTCAGGGGACCATGGGATGCCGGAGATCGAACCAGGGTCTGTCCCGGGTCAGCAGCGTGCAAGGCAAACACCCTACCACCATGTTATTGCTCTGGTCCCCTGTGAGTACCTGTTGGGTTTCTTTTCCAATGGGCAGGAGGGGCTGTCCTTGGTCATAATGTAGGTTCAGAGACAAGAAACGGGCATCTGTGGGGCCACTCCACAGTGACACTTCTGTGGATCGCTTCTGGCACTGTGGCCGCAACACAGGACCCTTCACAGATCAGAAAAAAAAATCCCCATAGCCAACTCCATACACTCCAAAGAATGAACTTCCCCCTGCATGGGTTGGGTTGCATGGTTTGTGTGGGTGTCCTTTAAGCATTCAAGAAAACACCAGTTAAAACCAAATACATGGATATATAGCATCAAGAATCTCTGATGAATGTCTGAACAAAGGTCTTCAGAACTGGAGGAATAATAGTCTAGATTTAAAACCCTCTGCCTTGGGGCCAGAGAAATACTACAGCAGTCAAGGGTTCTTGCCTTGCATGTGGCTGACCCAGATGTAATCCTGGGCACCCCTGAGCTCTGCCAGTAGTGATCCCTGAGCATAGAGCCAAGATTAAGTCTTGAGCACTACTAGATTTAGTCCCAAAACAAAACAAGACACTCTAAAATTTCAAATATTCTACATATAAAAAAGCCTCATAGGGCCAGAGAGATAGCATGGAGGTAAGGCGTTTGCCTTTCACGCAGGAGGTCATTGGTTTGAATCCTGGCGTCCCATGTGGTCCCCCGTGCCTGCCAGGAGCAATTTCTGAGCCTGGAGCCAGGAATAACCCCTGAGCACTACCAGGTGTGACCCAAAAACCACACACATACACACAAAAAAAGCCCCATAGGAGAGGCTGGAGCGGTGGTGCAACTGTAGGGCGTTTACCTTGCACACAGCTAACTTGGGATGAACCGTGGTTCAATCTCCCAGCATCCCATATGGTCCCCCAAGCCAGGAACTGTTTCCTTTTTTTTTGTTTGTTTGTTTTTTTTTGTTTTTGGGTCACATCCAGCAGTGCTCAGGGATTACTCCTGGTTCTACGCTCAGAAATTGCTCCTGGCAGGTTTGGGGGACCATATGAGATGCCGAGATTCAAACCACCATCCTGCTGCATGTAAGGCAAACACCTTACTTCCATGCTATCTCTCCAGCCCCACTATTTGTTTGTTTGTTTGTTTTGCTTTCTTTTTGGGTCACACCTGGCAGCGCTCAGGCGTTACTCCTGGCTCTATGCCAGGAGTGGTTTCTGAATGCACAGCCAGGAGTAACCCCGGAGCATCACCGGGTGTGGCCCAAAAACAAAAAACAAAATGCCCATAGGAAATGTGTCTGACCAAATTAAGACCCAATTATCAAACTGGAACAGAGACTATCACTCACCATCAAAGCTTTACTGGGGATAAAAGATTGGATTCAGTAATAGTTTGAGAAAAACTCCCCATTTTTCTTTAGGAAGAATTTTGTTTTTGTTTTCTTGGGGGGGGGCTACAACTGGCAGCACTCAGGTGTTACTCCTGGCTGCACACAGAAATCACTCTTAGCAGACTGGGATGCCAGGGATCAAATCCGGGTCCATCCTGGGTCGGCAGCATGCAAGGCAAAAGCCCTACTGCTGTGCGATCACTCCAACCCATGAAGAAAAAAACAATTTTATGGTCACAACTAGCCAGGCTCAGGGCTTGTACCTGGCTCTGATTTCAGACATCACTCCTGAGTGGGTATGTGAGGTGCTGGGAATCAAATCCAGGTTAGTCATAGGCAAAGCAAGTGCCTTACCCAATGTACTTTCTCACCCGGGGTCCTAGAAATTCTTCATCCATCCATCCATCTATCTATCTATCTATCTATCTATCTATCTATCTATCTATCTATCTATCTATCTATCTTTCTTTCTTTCTCTTTCTTTCTCTCTCTTTCTTTCTCTCTCTTTTCTTTCTTTCTTTCTCTCTTTTTCTTTCTTTCTTTCTCTCTCTCTTTCTTTCTCTCTCCTTTCTTTCTTTCTTTCTTTCTTTCTTTCTTTCTTTCTTTCTTTCTTTCTTTCTTTCTTTCTTTCTTTCTCTCTTTCCTTCCTTCCTTCCTTCCTTCCTTCCTTCCTTCCTTCCTTCCTTCCTTCCTTCCTTCCTTCCTTCCTTCCTTCCTTCCTTCCTTCCTCCTTCCTTCCTTCCTTCCTACCTTTTTTTTTGTTTTTGGGCCACACCCATTTGACACTCAGGGGTTACTCCTGGCTATGTGCTCAGAAATCGCTCCTGGCTTGGGGGGACCATATGGGACGCCGGGGGATCAAACCTCAGTCTGTCCTACGCTAGCACTTGCAAGGCAGACACCTTACCTCTAGCGCCACCTTCCCAGCCCCAATTCTTCGCCATTCTGATGGACTCTTTCATGGGGATAATGAACTGACCAGAATTTGGTAAGGGTTTGGTAGAAGTGGGTCTGTCTGGAGTGGTGGCAAGTTGAGAGTGGACAGAGGTCCTGGCAATTGACCAGAACTGTCTCCCACCCCACATCATCCTAGGAGAAATATCCCTGGCTTGGGAGCCCTGGTGGTTAAAAACAGGCCCTCTCTAGGCCCTCTTGGGGACAATTGGAGCTTGTATTACATCCGTGATACAAGATGGCACAAGTCATAGTCCCCTACTGTCTCTCAGTATCAGTCTCTGTGAGACTGCCTGCACCCCAACTGACAGGGCCCAGAACGATTTATAAATGGGTTTCAAGTGGGGGAGCATAGGACCAGGGGGAAAGAAGCAGGAGGATCCAGGGCACCCTGCCAGCCTGTCAGGATTGTGGAGCTGCTGGTGTGTGCTTGAGTCCATGGAGGTGGTGGGGGACAGGGACACAAGAGGCCACTGAAAGGTGAGTTCCTCCTCCTTTACACATGACCCTTCAGGGTCTAGGCTTCCTCCACAAACCCAAGAGGGAGCTAACACAGGTGCTGTCCAGAAGAGCAAGTTCTGACACCCCAACCAGCCTGTTCGAAGCCCCTCCCTGTAGAGGACAGGGGCAGGGTGGCAGCTGTGCCCCCCACCAAAAAAAAACCGAGTAGGCTCATGCCATTAACAAAAGCCAGGGGCCAGAGAGATAGCACACTGGTAAGGTATTTGCCTTGCACACGGCTGATCCAGGATGGACCCAATTCGATTCCTGGCATTCCCATATGGTCCCCCAGCCTGCCAGGGGCTATTTCTGCGTGCAGAGCCAGGAGCGACCCCTGAGCGCCACTGAGCTGGCCCAAGAACTAATCAATCAATCAATAAAAATAAAAAAGTTAAAAAAAAAAAAAAGAAAGCCAGTAGGCTCCCTCGACCTCAGCCACTCCCCTTCTTCCTTCCATCCCTCCCTCCCCAGACAAGAGAGGGGAACAAATGCAGGCTTGGGAAGCCCCCATTCTCTGTGGGTGGGGAAGGGCTCAGCAGGAAGTGGAAAGAACAGTCTGGACCAGAGTACAGCTGGAGATGACCTCAAGACGGACTCACTATGCAATGAGGCCATGTTGGGTTTTAGTTTTGTGCCACACCCAGCAGTACTTGGGAGCTACTTCTGGTTCAGTGCTCAGGGTGCTCCTGTCATAGTGCTCAAGGACTGCTTTAGGCTCGGTGCTCAGGGGCTTCTCTAGGATCAGTGTTTATGGTTCACTCCTGGCAGTGCTCAGGGGATCCTGTGGTGTCTGGGATCAAACCCTGGCTTCCTACAATCAAAGCCTATGCTCAGTCAACTGAGTCTTCTTCCCAGTCTCAACTTGGCCACTCTATAGAGGACACTAGACTAAGCTAGACTAGACTAGACTAGACTAGACTGGAGGACATTAGTCTAAGCCCCAGGAGGTCCCTAGAAGTTCCCAGGATCTGAGGGCAGAGATGTGTTAGATCCCAGGAGCTGGAGTGGTGGCTCTAGAGGTAAGGCATCTGCCTTGCAAGCACTAGCCTAGGACAGACCGCTGTTTGATCCCCCGGCATACAATATGGTCCCCCCAAGCTAGGAGCAATTTCTGAGTGCAGAGCCAGGAGTAACCCCCAGTATCAACGGGTGTGACCCAAAAAAAAAGATCCCAAATGGGTAGAAGCCCTGAGGTGGTTGATCTGACTGACCCCCTTGCCTTGCCAGGGCACTTAATTATTTGGGTCCTATGGAAAATCCTCTGGCCATTCTCATCAGGAAAGGGCCAGAATGTAACTAGCTGTGACTCTTCTGTCCTCTGTCTGCTGGCACCACTGAGGTCCATTGAAGACTGCACAGAAGACAAGTCAATGAGTTTCCTTAAAGCAGATGTGGGTCCCCAGAGAAATAAAGGTTCTGTTGTCCTCTGCCTTGCCCCCCATCTACTCAGTCACCTGCAGAGGCACAGGAAGCTGAGCAGAGGGGGGACGAGGGGATGCGGGGGGAGTGTGTGTGGATGTGGAACAGTGGGATTCCAGAACCTGGGTGTGTTCAGGGTACATGTGGTGGCCTGAGGGGGTGAGAGCAACAGCTGTGACCCGGCCCGGCTGTCCCAGAGACAAAGGGGCAGCTGTGTGGGCAGAGGACAGCTGAGTGACAGTGAGAAGGAGGGAGCCAAGCAGGCCAGCAGGTGTAACCCACTCATTCTGTGTTCCCCACTCCCTGGGACCGCTGGGATCTACCGGACCTTAGGAGCATCTATTTTGAAGGCTCTGTTTTTCTTTTATTTTTGGGGGGGGGATCATATCCTGTAGTGCTTGAGGGTCACACCCTATAATGCAGGGGTGCAGGATGAAACCTGGGGTTTCAGCATGAAAAGCATATACTCCAGGGATTGGAAATAGAAACAGTGGAGAGAGCATTTGCCCTGCATGCAGCCAATCATTGAACCAGGGTTCAATCTGTGGTATCTCATATGCCCCCCCTAAGCACCACCAGGAGTAATTTCTGAGTGTAGAGCCAAGAGTAAACCCTGAGCATGGCTGGGTATGGCCCAAAACAAAAGAAAAAAAGAAAAAAAGATTAAAAAAAAAAGCTTGAGAAAAAAACAAAACAAAACCAAAAAAAGCTTGAGCTACAGTCTTCATCCCACAGCTTTCCATGGGATTGCCCAACATTATTTAACCAATTGCCTCCTTTTCCAGGCGGAAGAAATCACTCAGGGCTCCCATGAAAATCTACCTCTTATTTTTGGAAAATAGAAAGTACCCCCAAATTGCACCTGAAACAACCTCTTTCCCCCACCCCCATGTCAACTATTTCAGGGCACCCTCACTTTGAGAAAAGCTGGCCGATGCTTTTAAACTGGGTCTAGGGTGGTTTACTCACCTTTCTCTGGAAAGGAGGAAAGGGGGTCTTAAAAGGGGGTCTCTGGACTGTCCCCTTACCAGCCTGATTCTGACCACAATAGCAACTGTCATGATATCTTGGGGTAATTTTTTTGACTTGGGATAAAAGAAAAAGTAGGAACTTCCACTGTTTTAATAAGAGAAAAGTTTGTAAATGTGAGTTTATTTTGGGGGAATTTGGGGGCTATAGTCAGTGGTGCTCAGGGGCTACTCTTGATTTCTGAGAAGCTCAGGGGACATATGGGATGCTGGGGATTGAACCCAGGTCAGCAGAGTGCAAGGCAAATGCCCTCCCCATTATAACTGTGCTATAGCTCCCAACCCAATGTGGGTGTTTCCTTTTATGCCCTGCAGGTTCAGCAAAAGGGCCCAGTAAGAAGGGCCCTTCTTACTCTATGGTACTGCTTTTCCCAGTGTCCAGCTCTCTAACCCCCAACATGCCTCTTTGTCAAGCACCCTACAGACTTCAAGGATGGAATGAACGGGCCAGAGAGACTCATACTCAGAGGAAAAATCACTGAGAAGGAAGTTCTCAAGAAAATGGGGTCTGATGAGCAATGCCCTGGGTAGCCCTCTGAGCCTCATGAGTGGGGGAGCACAACAGGGACAGCTTGGCAGCTCCCCATCAGGCTACAGAACTTGCCCTACACACACACACACACACACACACACACACACACACACACACACACACACACAGTTAAGCACTTAACTCTTCTCTCAACAGGGAGAAGTAGGTCCTTTCCACATAATTAACCAGAACCTAAACCCCAAGGGAAAAGGTCCCCAGGCTCATAGAAGTCCCCTAAGCCAACCCTGGATTCTACTGCCCTCCTCCATTCTATCCTACCTTCAGCTTGGCTTGGATTTCTCGGGCTTTGCGACGAGCCAGCACCTGGATGTGGCTGGACACCTGTGACATTAAAGAAAGTTCTTGTTTCTTCTGTTGTCCCCAACCCTCACCCCACCTTGATCCTTAAATTCACATCTACAGGTGGAAGGGAGCGGATGGATGGATGGATGGATGGATGGATGGATGGATGGATGGATGGATGGATGATGAATGGATGGATGGATGGGTGGATGGATGGGTGGGTGGATGGGTGGATGGATGGGTGGGTGGATGGGTGGGTGGGTGGGTGGGTGGATGGATGATAGGGAGGCCAATGAATTGGTGGATAGATAGATAACAGGTGAATAGGTTGATGAATGGATGAACAAATAGGTGGATGGGGTGAATGATGAAAGGCAGAAAAGGTCTTCTATAGACCAGCAGACCTTCCTTATCTCATTAATCCAGAGTTCAGCAACACATTCAAGAGCAGCATCAGTATTTAGTTCTCTGTTCTGGGGTCCCGGAGCAGGGAAGGGAAAGGACTGCTAAGCAGACTCAGGGATCCATGCCAGATGAGGGCAGAAGGACCACAAGAAACCCAACAGTCTGTGTGGGCAGAGTCCTTCCACCGAGACTGCGATGACCCAAGAGTCCATCCTCTGTCTGACAGAGAGTGGCATCCACCAGAGGAGATGCCTGTCCTGGGGCCTAAAACCCACCACCCTGGACCCACCTGCTTCCTGGTGCGAGTCTTCCCTGTCCGGAGCTTGATGTAGCGGGCAATCAGCTCGTTCCGACCTGTGGAGACACCATCAGGTTCTGAGTGGGGGAAAGGACAAAAGGCTAAAAAGAAGTGAGGTTCAGGTCAAAGTACACCTGCCTGCCTAGAGTACAACAATAAACACTGAATTTTTGTTGTTTTGTTTTAGAGGCCACACCTGGCATTGCTGAGGGGTTACTCCTGATTATGTGTCCAGGAATTCTGGTGGTGCTCAAAGATCCATAGAGGATACCAGGGATCCAACCTGGAGAGGCTGCATTCAAGACAAATGGCCTAGCCAATGTGCTATCGCTCTAACCCCCAGGTTTGTTTTTGTTTTTGTCGGGCCACATCTGGTAGTGCACAGGACTTTTTCCTGGATCTGTATTCAGGGAACACACCTGGCAGTCATGTGGAACTGGAGATCGGGCCAGGGTCAGACACACGAAAGGCAAACATACTGTCCCTGTCCTAACTATTAGTTTTTTTTTTTGTTTGTTTGTTTTTTTTGGGTCACACCTGGTGGCGTTCAGGGATTATTCCTGGCTCTGCACTCAGAAATTGCTCCTGGCAGGCTCGGGGCACCATATGGGATGCTGGGATTCGAACCACCGCTCGTCTTGGGTCAACTGTGTACAAGGCAAACGGCCTACTGTTGTGCGATGGCTCCAGCCCAGGAGTGATTTCTGAGCACAGAGCCAGCAGTAACCCCTGAGCGCCAGCACTGTCAGGTGTGGCCCCAAAAAAAGATCTACGTAAAAATATAAAGCATATTAAGGTATGTGTCCCCTCAACATGTGAGCACCCACATTATCAAATTTAGTAAATATACTTTTTTTTTGTTTGTTTTAGGGCCACACCCAGCAGTGCTCAGGGGTTAGTCCTGGCTCTATGCTCAGAAATCACTCCTGGCATGCTTGGGGGACCATATAGGATGCTGGGGATCAAACTGGGTCATCCAAGGGCAAAGCGAATACCCTACCACTGTGCTATCGCTCTAGCTCCATAAATTTACTTTTTTTTTTTTTTTTATATATAATCTAAGTGGACTAACTTGATTTTCAGTATAAAAGTAAGGACCAGACTTGCTCTTTGGGCCTATATTTCCCTTTAAAACACATATGCTGCTGCTGTCATGACTTCTCATTGCTTCCTTTTTCTAATCTGGAGAAGCCCGTGTTCTCTTTTGAACATGTACTTTCCTTTCTTTCTTCCCCTGCATTTGGAGGGGGGTTGTTTGAGACACAACTCATGACAATTACAGATTACTCCTGGCTCTATGCTCAGAAGTAACTCCTGGCAGGCTCAGGGGACCGTATGAGATGCCAGGGATTGAACCCAGGTCAGCCATTGTGCAAGGCAAATGCCTCTCTGCAGTGCTACCGCTCTGGGTCCCCCTGGCATATTTCTAGTAAAAATTATAACTTTTTTTTGCTTTTTGGGCCACACCCTGTAATGCTCAGGGGTTACTCCTGGCTATGTGCTCAGAAATTGCTCCTGGCTTGGGAGAACCACATGGAACACTGGGGGATCAAACTGCGGTTTGCCCTACGTTCAGAGCGTGCGAGGAAAATGCCCTACCACTTGCACCACCGCTCCATCCCCATTTCTAGTAAGTTTTTTTGTTTGTTTGTTTGTGTCACACCCAGTGATGCTCAGGGGTTACTCCTGGCTATGTGCTCAGAAATTGATCCTGGCTTGGGGGACCATATGGGATGCTGGGGGATCAAACCACAGTCCATCCTAGGTTAGCACATGTAAGGCAAATGCCCTACCACCTGTGGCCACTGCTCCAGGTCCTCTAGTAAGTTTTGTTCAATAAAAACTATCTTGCACATAGCCAGGAGTAACCCCTGAGCATCACTGGGTGTGATCCAAAACAACAACAACAAAAACAGTATCTTGCTTCATGTTAGGCTAGCAACTAGGGCACCTGCTTACATGTGGCCAAACTGGGTTTAATCCCCTGCATCCCATATGGTACCCCGAGCATTATCAAGAGTAAGCCCTGAGCACTAAGGCAGGAGTTGGTCCTGCACATCACTGAGGAGTTGGCCAAAAATTCTCTTGCTTCAGGGCCAGAACAATAGTAGCAATGAGATACTTGCCTTCCACTAGGCTGACCCAGGTTTACTCCCCTAAACCCTGCCAGGGGTCACTCTTTTTTTTTTTTTTTTTTGGTTTTTGGACCACACCCAGTGGTGCTCAGGGGGTTACTCCTGGCTGTCTGCTCAGAAAGCTCCTGACAGGCACAAGGGACCAGATGGGACATGGGACTCGAACCAACCACCTTTGGTCCTGGATCGGATGCTTGCAAGGCAAACACCATTGTGCTATCTCTCCGTGCCCCAGGGGTCATTCTTGAGGCTTTGCTGAGCACTCCAAAACAAACAATCTTGTTCCCCCACCCCCCCCACCCCACAAATGAAATACACTAAGAAAGGTACAAATTGGGGCTGGAGTGATAGCACAGCAGTAAGGCATTTGCCTTGCACATGGCCGACCTGGATACAATTCCTGGCATCCCATATGGTCCCCCAAGAGCCTGCCAGGACCGATTTCTGAGCACAAAGTAGGAGTAACCCCTAAATGCTATGGGTTTGCCCCCCCCCCAAAAAAAGAAAGAAAGGTACAAATTAAGGAGATATGGAGAGGAGGGGAAGCATGTTCAAAAGGAAATCTTTGGAGACCAGTTCACTGCAAAGAAAACATACAAACACACTTTCAGGGCCTGAGAGATAGTACAAACAGGCAGGAGATTTGCCTTGCACTCAGTCTACTGAGTTCAATTCCCGACATCTCTTTTAATCCTCTGAACCTGCCAGGAATAATTCCTGAGGTAGAGCCAGGAGTAATGCTTGGGCATCACTGGGTCTAACCCCAAAATCCAAACCAGAAAACAAAGCAAAGCAAACAACAGCAGCAAAACCCACTAATAACAGAGACTGGCAATGGAGAAATGATGGTGCTGTAAACAGTGGATATTAAATCAATTAGAGGTATTTATACAAAGAGAAAAAAAATAATTGAAGAAGGGAAGTCGCATCCCCACCATTCCAACAAGATTCTCTCTTGACCTCCCTAGATCCCTGGGACTTCCCAACAGCAAGAGGAAATTGAGTCCTCCCTGGAAGATGGGGGGATTCTTGGAACAGGAATTGATAGGGCCATGTGCCCCTACAGGATGCATAACTCGAGGTTCCACTCTGGCCACTTCCTGACCCCTTACCCCACAGCAGTTCTACCCTTTCTCCCACCTTCTGAGTGAGACCCTCAGCACATCTGTAGGAAGAGAGACATGGGAGGAATGAAATCATTTCCTAATGCCACCTCTGAGTTAGTGGACGACACACACACATACACACACACACATACACACACACACACACACACACACACACACACACACACACCAATGTCCCCATGCCTGCAGGGCCTGCAGGGTCTGCTGAGCTGGGCAATCTGGGTGCTCAGGAAGCCAGTGGTGCAGAAGGAGACGAGATGAGCCACCTGACATGTCCCCAGAGGGCACCGCCAGGACACTGCTGGCCCCCCTGCTGACCTTTCACCACTGCCAAGGTGGAATTACGAGGCCTCCGTCGGGAGGTCTTGTCTGCCAAGAAGACACGTTGGCCCCGGAGAGTGGCCAGCGAGGCCCAGGAAAGGAAAGCAGACGATGGAGACACTGCCCAGGGCCTCCTCTGCACCTAAGGCCACTTCCCAGCCTGTGTGTCTGCTCAGAGCTTTCCAGGGAAAGGTGCTCCACTGGGCCATCTGCAACTGGCAACTATGGGGCACAGAACCCCCATTTCCCATCGAGGACTGCAGCTGAGAAACGCCACATTCATAGGCCAGGGGACTCGTAATGAGTGGAGCCCATGACTACTCTAGCTTAGTATTAAGTCACTGCCCATTTTACACCTGCAGCTGGCATCTGCCTGGCACATCGGTCCAGGGATTGGCACTTAAAACTCAGTGATTTCGGGGCCGGAGAGATAGCATGGAGGTAAGGCATTTGCCTTTCATGCAGAAGGTCAGTGGGTTCGATTCCCGGCATCCCATATGATCCCCCGAGCCTGCCAGGAGAGATTTCTGAGCAGAGAGCCAAGAGTATCTCCTGAGCGCTGCCGGATGTGACTTAAAAACCAAAAAAAATAACCAAAAAAAATCCCCAAAAAACCCCAAAAAAACAAAACCAACTCAGTGATTTCCCAGCTTTCGTGTTAATTCTTTACAGAGTAGCTAAGATTGAGTTTCACAACACAAGTGCCCGAGAACAGATGAGTGGCTTAAGAAACTATGATACGGGGGCTGGAGTGATAGCATAGTAGAGACAGCCAACCCAGGTTTGATTTTTGGTATCCCATATGGTCTCCCCAGCACTGCCAGGAGTGATTTCTAAGTGCAGAGCCAGGAGTAATCTCTGAGCATCACTGGGTATGGCCCAAAAAATTAGTGAAAAAGAAAAGAAACTGATATATCTACACAATGGAGCACTACACAGCAGTTAGGAAAAATGAAGTCATGAAATTTGCTTAGACATGGATGGATATGAAGATTATTATGCTGAGTGAAATGAGCCAGAAGGAGAAGAATAGACATAGAATGATCTCACTCATTTGTGGGATATAAGGAGGAGAGCTAGTATAGTAATAGTATCCAGAGACGATAGAAACAAAAGTCAGGAGGACCAGTCACTGGTAGAAAGTTTGCCACAAATAGTGGGGCAGTGCAGTTAGGATAGAGAAAGGACCACTATGACAGTAACAATGATAGTTGAAACTTATCACTCTGGACAAGAACCCAAAGGAGATAAAGTGATATGCAGGGTACCCCTTCATTAACAGTAGTATAAACCACAGTGTCTAAAAAGGAAGAAAGGAAGAAAGAGAAGTAAAATGGCTGCCCCAAAGATCTGCAGGGGAAGGGTGAGAGGAAAACTAGGAATATCAGTGCTGGGAAATATACACTGGTGAAGGGTGTTGTACATTGTATGACTGACTCAATCACAAGCAACTTTTTTTTTTAGTTTTTTTTGGGGGGGGGGGATCACACCCGGTGGTGGCGGTCCTCAGGGGTTACTCCTGGTTCTGCACTCAGAAATCGATCCTGGCAGGCACAGGAGACCAAATGGGATGCCGAGATTAAAACCACCCTGGTGTCCCATATGGTCCCCCAAACCAGAAGCGGTTTCTGAGCACAGAGCCAGGAGTAACCTCTGAGCACCACCGGGTCTGACCCCAAAACAAACAAACAAACAAAAAACAAAAACAAAAAAACAAAAAAAAAGGCTGCTTGGGGCCAGAGCGATAGCATAGTGGGTAGGACATTTGCCTTGTACATGCTGACCCAGGTTTGATCCTTGATATCCTGATGGTCCCCTTAGCCTGCCAGGAATGATTTCTGAGAGCAGAGCCAGGAGTAACCCCTGAGTACCACCAGGGTATGGGCCAGAAACAAATAATGACAACAAAAAATTAAAAATGCTGTTTTGGGGGCCAGAGCAATAGCACAGTGGGTAGGGTGTGTTTGTCTTGCAAGCAGCTGACCTAGGTTCAATCCCCAGAATTCTATATTGGTGCCACATTGGTACCACTCAATCCCTGAGTCTTCCGGAAGTAATTTCTGAACACAAAACCAGGAGTAATCCCTGAGCATCGCTGGATATGGCCCCAAAACAAAACCAAGTGGCACAGGGCCTCGCAGTTAGTGGGAACCCCCTGCCCAGACTGGGTATACACCTCCTGTACTTCTTCAGCACAGTTCACCCCACGGTAGAGACCCTTTCTCCAAAGAGCAGAAGGAAGGAGGGAAAGTCTAAATGAGCTCACAGCAAGAAAAGAAGTGCGCGCATGTGTGTGTGCGTGCGTGTGTGTGTGTGTGTGTGTGTGTGTGTGTGTGTGTGTGTGTGAGTTCCTTGGCCCTCAGGGGCTGGGCTTGCTAGTTGGGGACACAAGTGACCTCAGTGGAAGTCAGCCAGCCAGCTGAGCAAGACAACATGGCAGGTGGTCTTGGCCAAGCCCATAGAGGTACTGGGTGTGGCCGGGAAGGGTGTGCCCCCCCCCCTGCTGTCCATCTGTCAGAAAACATGTGCCAACCATCCCCAGTTCACATTCACAGCCACACCCTGCCATGGGCCCAGGCTGTGCGCAGACAAAGGGCAGTCCTGGTCTTGCCACAAGCTGAAATTTGGCACCCTCATTGTGGGGTTCACACAGCGTCACCCAACTCTCTTTCCAAATCGAAAACATCCTTTCAGTCCCACCCTACCTTGCCTCATCACACACCATCACCCAGGTTCTTTTCTTTTGGGTGTGGAGAGTTAAGGGGAGTCAAGGGGCTACTCCTGGTCTGTGCTCAGAGACGACCATAGATGATGCAGGGGATCAGACCAGGGACAACATCTCAGGCCCTGTCCTCTCTCTCCAGCCCACCACCCAAATTTGAAACCTGGGTGCAGAAGCCCCATGGAGATTAGGGCCTCTTTCTTTTCTTTTCTTTTTTTTTTTTTTTTTTTTGGTTTTTGGGTCACACCCGGCGGTGCTCAGGGGTTACTCCTGGCTGTCTGCTCAAAAATAGCTCCTGGCAGGCACGGGGGACCATATATGGGACGCCGGGATTCGAACCAACCACCCTTGGTCCTGGATCGGCTGTTTGCAAGGCAAACTCCGCTGTGCTATCTCTCCGGGCCCAGGGCCTCTTTCTATCTCGTTTTCTTTGCCTCTGTGGCCTCCTCTTGACTCCAGCCCTCTCCCCAGGGCCAGAAGCCCAATCTACATTCGTGCCTTTTAGTAAGGAAATACCACCTCTCAGCACTGGGCCAGCAAACTCAGCACCTAATTTTTGTTTGTTTGTTTATTTGTTTTGGGGTCACAACTGGTGGTGCTCAGGGGTTACTCCTGGCTTTGTGCTCAGAAATCGCTCTTGGCAGGTTCAGGGGACCATATGGAATGTCAGGAATTGAACCTGGATCCATCCCAGTTCAGCCACGTGCCAGGCAAACACCCTACTGCTGTGCTATCTCTCTGGCCCTCAGCACCTATTATTACTATGTTAAATAACCTCCCCTTACAACCTGCCTGATTAAGTTTCAACATGAAAAGGTGCCAAAAACCTAAGAATTGGAGCTTTGTTGGCCTGGTTGTAGAGCAGCGCCCCAATGCTCCTGTAACAGAGACCCCCCTGCAACAGCTTCCCATGGCAGCCCCCAAAATAGGCTGGGCCCCCCAGAACAAGGCACTGGTCCTACCCACTGCCTCCATTAATGCCTGTTGCTGGACGAAGTGACGGGGAGCAGCAGGGCTGGCAGACAGTTCTGGGGTGATCAGGAATGATCCCACCCAGCCTTGAAGATGATGCCTAAATAGCCGTCCTTAACTCCTTTATTAGAAGACAGCCACTCCTGCCTGAGGTGCTGAGCCCCAAACCTGGGATACATTTTTTTTCTTTTGGTTTTTGGGTCACACCCGGCACGCTCAGGAGCTACTCCTGGCTCTACGCTCAGAAATCGCTCCTGGCAGGCTCGGGGGACCATATGGGATGCTGGGATCCGAACCACCATCCTTCGGCATGCAAGGCAAATGCCCTTCCTCCATGCTATCTCTCCGGCCCATGGGATACATATTTTATTCTGTTTCTCTCTCTTTCTCTCTCTCTCTCTCTCTCTCTCTCTCTCTCTCTCTCTCTCTCTCTCTCTCTCCACACCCAGTGGCGCTCTTACACCTGGCTCTGTGTTCAGAAATCGCTCTTGGCAGGCTTGAGGGACCATATGGGATGCCAGGATTTGAACCACAGTCCATCCTGGATTGGCTGCATGCAAGGCAAGATCCCTATCACTGTGCTATTGCTCTGACCCAATCCCATCTCATTTTGTGGCTAAGACACACACGGTCACTAAAACCGTCAAGGACAGAGGCTCCCTGCCTGCTTCTCATTCGCTGTGTGGCTTCCCTAAAATGAGAGACTCTACACCTCTCTGTCAGGAAGGTTATCTAGCCCATAGTCCCACTGGGATTTCCCAAATCCATGCTGAAAAATCCTATACACCCCAAAACCCAGCCTCTCCCTGGACCGGGACACCCCTCCCCCCTCTACCCAGCTCAAGCTCTTTATGCACCCAGAAACTTCAAGAGATCAGTTCTCTGGTTCCACAGATGGGCTATAAACTGGTCTGGGGCAAGAGTATAGAGATTGGGGGTGGTGGGAAAAGGGGCCACATCCAGAGGTGCTCAGGGGTTACTCCTGGCCCTACACACAGCTATCATCCCTGGTGATTCTCTGGGGAGTCCAGGAATCGAACCTGAGTCAGCAGTGTGCAAGGCAAGTCTCCTACCTGCTGTACTCTGGAGCGATAGCTCCAGCTCCAGAGTGCAAGAATTTTAATTTCCAGAATATTCTCCAGCCTCTGCCCTAACTAAGACCATGAAGTTCTTGAGCTAAGGTTTCTACCAGCCCACCCACCACTGTGAGTGACAATAGTTTTTCACGGCTGGTCTATGGGCATAGCTGGGCACAAGGAGCAAGAGTAGCCATCCTGGAGAAAACAGGGTAGAACTGGGGCCAAACAGAGGCATACCAGGTGAGGCTTCAGCCCCACAGGAACCAAAGGGGGAGAAGCTGGAAAACAACATAGTCGGAGGAGAGATGGGAGAGAAAGACTGGTGGCAGTGGGCAGAGAAAGACAGCCCCGCTCGACAGAGGAGAAAGCACACATCCGATGTTCCCCGCTCTGCCACCAGCCCACAGAGCCAGAGGCCAGGCCGGCTGAAGGAGGTCAGAGTGACCAGCGTGGCTGTGCCAGGACGAGGGTCAGACAGTGACAGGGCAGAAATGACAGCGGCCGGGAGCGGGTCCATGAGCGTAGGTGGCAGGCGCAGAAATAACAGGCGCTAATCTACCCAGCCAGGGGCTGTGTGTGTCACCCATGTGTCTGCTCGGCCCAGCCCAGCCTAGACCATCGTCTGCCAGCACTGGGGCAATTTCACCTCTGCCCTCAGGTCTCCTGAGCCCCTTCTGCTGTGGCTGAGGCCACTGGCTGGGACTCAGCACCACCTGTGCTCCTGGACAAACGCTGAAATTTCCAGATGTGAGAAGTCAGGGGGCATCAAGCCCAGGGCTTGTAGGGGTTTGAAAAATAGTGAAGCTCCAGGGAGGGTGGAGAGGAGGCTGGAGGGGAGTCTGAGTCAATGGGGGGAGCCCGTCTCAGCCTCCTGGGTGCCCCCTGAAAGTGTATGCCCACGTCAAACACATCTCAGACATTCTTATACAAACACAGACACACAGACTCACACACATCTCATATCTATATGCAAACAGCATGCACAAGTCTCCTACATACATATCTCACTTTAACCTCATATATACACATATACAAATACCACACACATCTTAGAGCACACATCTATGCACGTTGGCGGTGAAGCATCTGCTAGGGCCCATCTCTTTCTCTAACACATACACAAAACCACACATTGGTGGTGACATCTCTCCTGGGGCTTCCAGGGGCCCATCACACACACACACACACACACACACACACACACACACACACACACACACACGCACTGAGCTTAGAACTATATATACCACCCCACTGGACAGGTCAGCTCTGCCAAAAAACTCTCACCAACTCCCTGCCGGCCCGGTGGTACAGAGCCAGGCTGGCTAAGAAGAGCCAGGCCACTGTGGTGTCTGGTCTTGGTGGGGTCTGTTCTTGGGGAGCCGGGCCAGGAGCGGGTGTGGATCAGTTACCAGGCCCTACAAGCTCCAGAGCCTCAGCCAAGAGCTTGCCCACCTAGACCTGAGCTGAGCAGAAGGGAGGTGGGGAAAGGGATAGGCAGTGCTCACAAAAGCACGGGGGGCAGAGGCCAGGCAGGGAGTGCAATGTGGGGAGGCAGAACTGGGCTCCAGCGCCCACTTTCCCACAATAGAGGCAAGGTGGGAGAGCAACCCCAGGTTTGCAGAGTGCCTATCACTGCATCTGCAGAGGTGATTGCGCCTCTGTCCCCACGGCAGAAAAGACCGGAGATAACAGGTGAGCAAGATCACTGAGCATTCCAGGTCTTTTATCTGTTGGAGCAGTGCTCAGGGATGGCCCCAGGCTCTCTGTTCAACGGTCACTCCTGGTGGTGCTCCAGAACCATACGTGATGTTCACTGCGTGATGCTGTCCAGAACCACCACTCAGTCCATCAGCCCATTGAGGCATCTCTCTGGCCCTCCAGATCTTATTTCAGCACAAGTACCTTATTTCATCCAACAGTTGTCCCGGTACATAATCGTCACATCTTATTTTTAAGTAACACTCACATGATTTTTTTTAGTTTGGGGGCCACATCTGGTAGCATTCAGGGGTTACTTCTGGTTCTGTGCTCAGAAATCACTCCTGGCAGGCTGAGGAATCATAGGGAATGCCAAAAATCAAACCTGGGTTGGCCACATGCAAGGCAATCACCCTACCCATGTGCTCTGGCTTCAGCTCCTCAAGCAATTTTAGAAGCATCTCATAATGGCTGAACAATGTCTCCCCCCCCCCATTTTTATTTTGTTTTAGGGCCACATCCAGCAGTGCTCAGTGCTGAGTCCTGGCTCTCTGCCCAGGGATCACATCTGATGGAACTTTGGTGACCATATGGGGTGCCAAAGTTTGAGCCTGGGTTGGTTGCATGCAAGACAACTGTCTTACCTACTCCAGTGTTTTTGTTTTGTTTTGTTTTGGTTTGGTTTTTGGGTCACACCCAGCAGTGCTCTAGGGGTTACTCCTGGCTCTACGTTCAGAAATCGCTCCTGGCAGGTTCAAGGGACCATATTGGATGCCAGGATTTGAACCACCATCCTTCTGCATGCAAGGCAAATGCCTTACCTCCATGCTATCTCTCCGGCTCCACCTACTCCAGTCTTACCTACTCCTACCTTACCACTCCAGCCCACTTTTTTGGCAATAAATAAATAAATAAATAAATAAATAATAAAAATCTGTGAGATTACGCAGTAAAATGGAGGAAGTGATGGGGCCGGAGCAATAGCACAGTAGTAGAGTGTTTGCCTTGCACATAGCAGACCTGGGACAGAACTGGGTTTGATCTCTGGCATCCCATATGGTCCCCCGAGCCTGCTAGGAATGATTTCTGAGTGTGGAGCGAGGAGTAACCCTTGAGTGCTGCCAAATGCGCCCCCCCCCAAAGAAAAACAACTTAAAAACAGCAACAACAACAAAAAACAAAATAAAATGCAGGAAGAGGTACCTGGCCTCATCCCCCCTCCTTCTCCAAACCACCCTGCCCCCACCCACCATCACCACTCATCTCCTCACAGGGGAACGAGAACTACATGGCCAACCCCAACATAGCCAGAACCATTTTGCAAGATACCCTGCCACCTCCACACATCAACTCCATTCCTGCTGGTTTGGTCCCGCCCCAGGCAGGTGCCAATCATGGCTTCCCATCTGGGGTCACTGACCACATGCCTGGTAAATGCCACCTTGCACAGGCATCTTGCCTTCATGCTGAAACTTCCAAGCAAAGCACCCATCTACAAGCAGCCTTGCCCCAAGGCCTCTGGGGGTTCAACGTATTGCATCTTCACAGAGCTTCTGTGAGGCCCCAGAATATGAAACAGGCCATCATATCTAAAAATATTTAGAGCAGAAGATAAAGCAGGCAAGACCCAGGACAGGACACCCACATACATGAAAGGGGACTCTGGCATCTGGGGGTGTTGCTATGGACAGATAAGCAGGGGATGCTTATCAAATAAGATAAGGGAGGCTGGAGAGGCTCTGGGGGTACAGCAAGTAGGGTGCTTGCCTTGTGCATAACCAGCCTAGGTCTGATCTCTGGCACTCCTGGTCTCCTTACCACCGCCAGGTGGGATTCCTGAGGATAGAGCCAGGAGTGACCCCTGAGCATCGCTGGGTGTGGGAGAAAATAAAAAGATGTTTTTAAGGGCTGGAGAGATAGCATAGCAGTGGGGAGTTTGCTTTCCATCTGGCAACCCGGGACAGACCCAGGTTCAATCCCCAGCATCCCATATGGTCCCCCGAACCTGTCAGGAACAATTTCTGAGCGCAGAGCCAGGAGTTACCCTTGAGCATCACCGGGTGTGGACCCTCAAAAAATTATTTTAAAATATTTTGTAAGGGCCAGAGCAGTAGTACAGCAGGTAAGGTGCTTGTACATGGTGGACCCTGATTCAATCCCCTGCATCCCATATGGTCCCTTGAGCACCACCAGGAGTAATTCCTGAGGACAGAACCACAAGTAACCCCTGAGCAGGCTCCCTGGCCCTAGTGAGCACTGTGAACCAGCAACCAAGCACCAATTCTCAGTGCCCAGAGAATCTCGATTCCAGTAGCAGAAAGTGAGGAAAGGCTGGAATTAGAATGGGAGGCAGGGGCCAGAGAGATAGCATGGAGGTAAGGTGTTTGCCTTGCATACAGAAGGTCGGTGGTTCAAATCCCAGCATCCCCTATGGTCACCCGAGCCTGCCGGGAGTGATTTCTGAGCGTAGAGCCAGGCAGGAGTAACCCCTGAGCGTTGCCAGTGTAACCCAAAATCCAAAATAAAATAAAATAAAAGGAAAATAACTGGAATGTTCCACAGCAGACTGTTCATCGGGATCTGTTTTATGAAAACAGGGTTCCAGTAGGATTGAACCCTTTTATTTTATTCTTTTCTTTTTTTGCGGGGATGAGGTAGTGATCTCTGTCAAACACAAGCTGAGAAGCTTTGGGCCTGGAGTGGGAAGGGTGTTTGCCTTGTATAGTGGCTGACCTGGGTTAAATCTCTGGCACCATATAAGGTCCTTTAAATTCTGCCAGGAGTAACCCCTGAGCGCTGCCAGGTGTGACCCAAAAACCAAAAACCAAAACCAAAAAAAAAAAAAGAAGACCTGGGGTCTGAGAGATAGCACAGTGGTAGAGCATTTGCTTTGTATGCGGTCAACCCAGGACAGACCCAGGTTTGATCCCGAGCATCCCATATGGTCCCCCGAGCCTGCCAGGAGCGATTTCTGAGCACAGAGCCAGAAATAACCCCGATTGCCGCTGGGTTGGTCCAAAAACAAAACCAAAATATAAAGAGTCAGACCCAAGGGTGGGAAGATGGGAAGGAGAAGGCATATCTCTCTCCTTCACCCCCAGAAACCATGCTGCAGACAGCAGATCCCCACCCCAATACTCTGACACCTGGCTGGGAACTTGGGTCCCTTGAGCTGTGTGAGTGAATTAGATGCAGTGGTTTTAAGCACCCGATAGGAAGCAACAAAGGCCCCAGGAAACAGATGCACTGGATTGCCAGCATCCTACACCGTTTCCCCATTCCCCCAGCCTGAAAGTAGTCGACAAAGCAGGGGACCAAGGAGGCACCCAGAATTGGATGCGATAGCACAGCAGGTAGCGTGTTTGCCTTGCATGTGGCAGACCTAGGTTCAATCCCTGGTACTCAATATGGTCCCCCACGACCGCCAGGAGTGACTCCTGGAACAGAGAGCCATGTAACACCTGAGCTGGGTGTGGCCTAAACAAAGAAATAAAATAAAACAAAAATCTAGAATTGGATGGTGGGGCAAGGCCTGAGCCCACAACTGGAAGTCAAGACAGGTGGTACCAGAAGCTTGTTTGGAGATTGTGGGGGGTGGCCGAGTGGGGGACAGAAGCCAGTGGGGTCTGGTTCTCTCTGGCTTTGCTCACCCAGGTACCCCCATGTCAGCTGCTCTGTGGACCTCTGACTACCTGGCAGTATATTTATGTGGTTCTCACCTGCCCATCTCAGCAGTAGGGTTCCTGCCAGAGTGCAAGATGCCTGGACACTGCTAGCACCCTTGTCTATCTGCTCTGGATCCCAGGGGGTAGGAGGGATACAACCCCACACTAAGGCAGGACAGACTTGCTCCATACACACATAGGGCACATAGGAGAAACTGCCAGCCCCAGCAGGAATGAATGACCTGGAGCATCCAATTGGGGACCAAAGTCCTACCTCCCTTGGCAGGTGAGGGGAGCAGCTAGTTGAAAGACCAGGTTTTAACCGGGATATGACTTAGGGGACTTTCCCACTCTGTAGGGGTGGGGCTGGGAGAAAGAATGTTCAACTTCCATTCCCAGGGGCTAGAGCGATAACACAGCAGATAGGGCTCTTGCCTTGCACGCAACAGCCTGGGTTCAATCCCCGGCATCCCATATGAACCCCTAAGCACTGCCAGGAGTGGTTCTTTGTTTTGTTGTTGTTCATTTTTTGTTTTGTTTTGTTTTTTGTTTTTTGTTTTTTTTTTTTGAATCACACCCTGCGGCGGTGCTTCAGGGGTTACTCCTGGCTCTGCGCTCAGAAATGGTTCCTGGCAGGCTTGGGGGGACCATATGGGATGCTGAGAATCAAACCCAGGTTTGGTCTGGGTTAGCAGCCTGCAAGACAAACTCCCTACGGCTGTGTTATCTCTCTGGCTCCTGGAGTGGTTCTTAAGTGCAGATCCAGGGGTAACCACTGTGCACCACCGGGTATGACCAAACACAAAACACAAAACAAAAACAACCATTCCCAGGTTATGAGCGAAGATGTTCACACTTGACTTCAATTCCTTGGAAACCAGGACAAATGCCAGCAGTGCCCCTTCTATCTGCTGGGGGACACCCTCCTCTTGGCCTGCTCTTGCCTGAACCCTCTTTTCAGCGCTGGACCAGCCGAAGAGCCTGCAGCCCGTATCAGCCCAGCCCAACTTCTTACCGTACATCTTGCCCTCGTCCGACAGGATGATCTTACGACGGCCGCAGGGTGGGTAGATGGCCAAGGCCTCCTGGAAGCTCTGCTCAATGTCGGGGCTCCATACACCCTCCGCGTCATTGTCGATGGGTTTGTCCAAGGCCTGGCTGCCCCCAGAGACGTTGCTCCCCTCGGGGGAGTTGGGAGAGCTCCACTCGTTGGAGGTAATGGTGCCGGCCTTGGCCTCCAAGTCTTGGCTTGGAGTAACGCCTGCTGGATCTGTGTGGGCAGAGACCCAGGCACTGGTGAGACCTAAGCAGAGAGACCAGGGGGAGTAAGGGGGGGCCCAAGTCTGGGGCTTGGCTCTGCTTAGTCATTCATGGGACACAGGGTATGTAGGGGCCGGGGAAGGAGGCCAGGGAAGGAAGACACGAGTGTTGCAGAAAGGAGAGGGGTGGAGGAAATTATACCCTTGCAACACCACACGTTAGACCCCAAGGAGTCGGACACACAAGGACAGATACTGCGTGATGGCTCCACAGCAACCTCCAAAGCACTCAGAGGCATCGATGCAGCAAGTAGAATGATGGTTATCAGGGCCGGAGGGCAGATGACGTGAGGCTTTAAAAAGCCCCGAGTTTGTGGCTTTTTGCAAGATGAAATTTGCTTTCTGGAGTTCCACTTACTGCCCAACAATGCAAAGAGCATGGAAACAGCTGAACTGGGCTGCAGAGAGGAGGGCATCAGGCCTTCAGTTTGATCCCTGGTACCACATAGGGTCCCCCCGTCCCCAGTCCTACCAGGAGGGATCCCTGAGTGTAGGGCCAGGAGTAAGCTCTGAGCATAGCTGGGTGTGGACCCAAAACAAACAAAAAACTAGTGACCTGCCACTTAGTGCTGGTCAGGAGGATACATTCTGTCATGCTTAAAATAATAAATAGAGGCCAGAGCGATAGCACAGTGGTAGGTTGTTTGCCTTACATGCGGCTGACCCAGGACAGGCCTGGGTTTGAGCCCTGTCATCCATATGATCCCCCAAGCCTGCCAGGAGCGATTTCTGAGCACAAAGCCAGGAAGCCAGAAGTAACCCTTGAGCATGGTTGGGTGTGCTCAAAAATGGAAGGAAGGAAGGAAGGAAGGAAGGAAGGAAGGAAGGAAGGAAGGAAGGAAGGAAGGAAGGAAGGAAGGGAGGAAGGGAGGAAGGGAGGAAGGGAGGAAGGGAGGAAGGGAGGAAGGGAGGAAGGGAGGAAGGGAGGAAGGGAGGAAGGGAGGGAGGGAGGAAGGGAGGGAGGAGGGAGGGAAGGAGGGAGGGAAGGAAGGAGGGAAGGAGGAGGAGAGAAAGAAAGAAAGAAAGAAAGAAAGAAAGAAAGAAAGAAAGAAAGAAAGAAAGAAAGAAAGAAAGAAAGAAAGAAAGAAAGAAAGAAAGAAAGAAAGAAAGAAAGAAAGAAAGAAAGAAAGAAAGAAAGAAAGAAAGAAAGAGAAGGAAGAGAAGGAAGAGAAGGAAGAGAAGGAAGAGAAGGAAGAAAGAAAAGGAAGGAAGAAAGAGAAGGAAGGAAAGGAAGAAAGGCTGGAGTGTTAGTATAGTAAAGTATAGTATAGTATAGTGGTTAGTGCAATTTGCCTTGCACACAGTTGACTTGAGTTTGATCCCCGGCATCCCATATGGTTTCCCCAAGTACTGCCAGAAGTAATTCCAGAGTACAAAGCTAGGAATAATCCAAACTGGGAGATACTGCATGGAGAGTAACATTAGGGACATCTAGGGAACACAATAATTTGGCAGGATCCACACCCAGTGGTGTTCAGGGTTTACTCTTGGCTATGCCTTTAGGAATCACTCCTGGCACTGCTTGGGAGACCCAGGAGTCGAACCTGAGTCATCCACATGCAAAGCAATTACCCTTCCCACTGTATCGTTATGCTGAGTGCAGAGCCAGGCGCAACCTCTGAGCATCACGGATGTGGCTCCAAAACAAACAAACAAAAATTGTACAAGCTGTAAAGTGGAAGACATAATTCTTGAAGGTTGGAAAGAGCAGGACATCCTAGCAATTTGCAGGCAGCTCTGACAAAGAGAATCACCGAGTACCCCTATAACTCCCCAAACACCCAGCTGACTCCTTTCCCAGCCACTGAGTACCCCAGCAAATCAGGGCCTCCCCCATTTCTCCTCTCCCACTCACCTTCCCACCAAGGAAGAACAAGTGGCTGCCTGTCCAGCCATCCAGCTCCCTGCACCCAGGATCTGCTGAGAACAGCCATCCCTGAAACTGGTCACCCCCAGCCAGGCCTGTGAGATGGACATGGGGAATTGCGGCCCTGGGAATGAGGTTCCAAGGGGGTTGCCAACATGGTGCCATGGATATGCCATGAGCTGATGGGTATCAAGGAGAAATCAATGGCTAAATAGACCCAATTCCACAGGGGCTGGGTGAGGCTGAAATCATGGGCCTGAGACAACTGTCCCCCCCCCAAAAAAAAACAACAAGATTTTATATTCTCAGCACAGCAAATGCTCTCTCTCTGTGGACAAGTGCTCAAAGAGTGAAAAGGAGCTATTTATTTGGGTTTTTTGTTTGTTTGCTTGTTTGGGTTTTGAGTCATACCTGGTAGCGCTCAGGGGTTCCTCCTGGCTCTATGCTCAGAAATCGCTCCTGGCAGGCTCGGGGACCATATGGGACGGAGGGATTCGAACCACTATTCTTTTGCATGCAAGGTAAATGCCCTACTTTCATGCTATCTCTCTGGCCCAGGTCACCTTATCTTAAATCACACATACTTGAGGAGTTTTTTGTTTTATTTTGGGGGGAGTGTGACCACACACTCATGCTCAGAGACTACTGTCCTTTATGCTCTGTGCTCAGAAGTGACCCCAAGCCTTGCCTAGGGGGGCCATACACAGTGCTGGGGTTGGTTTCCAACCAGGGTATTCAGAAATCAAGGTAAATGCCTTAAGCCCTCTATCTCTCCAGCAATTTCATTGGGGGGGGGGGGGGGGAGGGCCGGGGATTTACTTTCTTTTGAGTCAGCTATTTAAAAATGTATTTATGGGGGCCAGAGCGGTGCGGTAGCGCAAGTGGTAGGATGTCGGCCTTGCATGTGCTAACCTAGGACAAACCGTGGTTCCATCCCTGGAGTCCCATATGGTTCCCCCAAGCCAGGGGTGATTTCTGAACACAGAGCCATGAGTAACCCCTGAGCGCAGCTTGGTGTGGCCCAAAAACCAAAAAGAAAATAAAAAACGTATTTATTGGGGCCGGGATGAAGCTTAGCAATGCTATTGGGAAGCTCAGGTTTGGATTTCTGAGCACAGTGCTGAACTTAGAGGCTGGGGCTGGGAGGAGAGGGGAGGCAGGGAGGAGAGAGAAGGGAGAGAAATGGCTTGCAGGGCTGGAAGCTCATGTTGGAGCCTCAGGTGTGATCCCAATGCTCTTTCCTAATAGGAAAGTTTCAAAATCAGCTACTTGAATTGGCAAACATTGAGCTTGGGGACTTTTCTTTTTAATGTCATAGCCAGCAGTGCTCAGGACTTGCTCCTGGCAGTGCTCTAGGTTTCAGGGATTGAGCCCGGCCCCCAGGCATGCGAAACATGCACTCAAAACTCCAGCCCTTTAGCTATCTTTCTGGCTCACACCATACTCTCATTTATTTATTTATTTATTTTTGGCTTATGGGCCACACCTGATGGTGCTCAGGGCTTACTCCTGGCTCTCTGGGCTCAGGAATTACTTCTGGCAGGCTTGGGAGAAGACATGGGATGCCAGGAATAGACCTGAGGTCTCTCGGGGGTTGGCCTCAAGCCAGGCAAAGGCCCTACCACTGTGCTATCACTCTGGCCTCCTGAGCACTGCTTTTTTGTGGCCCAACTCACTCCTGCCTTGAAATAATTTTTTATTCTAGAAGGTACAGAAATATGTTTCAATGTGCATTGTAGAGTCAAAACCAAATTTATTTTTTCTTTTTGGGATTAGGCACACTCAACAGTGCTCAGGGTTGGTAAACGAACTCAGGTGGGCCGCTTGCAAGGCAAAAGCCCTAATATCCACTGTATTATCTCTTCAGCCATAAAAATTTCTTTCTGTTGTTTCTTTTTACTTCTTTCTTTCTTTTTTTTTTTTTTGTGGTTTTTGGGTCACACCCAGCAGTTATTCCTGGCTCCATGCTCAGAAATTGCTCCTCGCAGGCACGGGGGATCATATGGGACGCCGGGATTCGAACCGATGACCTCCTGCATGAAAAGCAAACACCTTACCTCCATGCTATCTCTCTGGGCCCCTGTTGTTGTTTCTTGACTTTTTAATTTTTTTCAAGCCACATCCAGCCATGCTCAGGGGTTATTCTTGACTCTGCATTAAGGAATCACTCCTGGCCTTACTCAGGGGACCATATGGGATGCCAAGGATCAAACCCAAGTCAGCTTCTGTACTATCTTTTTCTACTCTAGACCAGAATTTCTGATACGGACTAGCTTGTTTTCCAGATAAAGTGATCTCTCCTACACATCCACACACAAACTTTTGTTTTCTTATTGAAGGTTGCACTGTGTCTAGCTTCCTTTGTAGGTAATAAATAGCTTCTCTTGGGGCTGGAGAAATAGCATGGAGGTAGGGCTTTTGTGTTCCATGCAAAACCAACTGATCATGATAAAAAAAATGATAAGGTGACCCAGAAGGAGCTGTTTCTACAGTGGGTTTAGGAGCCAACAATGCATGGAGGGAAGGAGAATGAGAAAGAGAATGAACAAGGGGCCTGTGTACTAGATAGCACAATGGGTAGGGCGTTTGCCTTGCATGCAACCAACCTGGGTTCAATCTCTGGAATCCCATATAGTCTGGTCTCTCAAGCCTAGTAATAGTGATTAATGAGAACCACAAGGTAAAGAGAAAGACAGAGACAGAGAAAATAAATGATGGATGGAAGGAAGGAAGGAAGGAAGGAAGGAAGGAAGGAAGGAAGGAAGGAAGGAAGGAAGGAAGGAAGGAAGGAAGGAAGGAAGGAAGGAAGGAAGGAAGGAAGGAAGGAAGGAAGGAGGGAAGGAGGGAAGGAGGGAAGGAGGGAAGGAGGGAAGGAGGGAGGGAGGGAAGGAAGGAAGGAAGGAAGGAAGGAAGGAAGGAAGGAAGGAAGGAAGGAAGGAAGGAAGGAAGGAAGAAGGGAGGGAGGGAGGGAGGGAGGGAGGGAGGGAGGGAGGGAGGGAGGGAGGGAGGAAGAAGCAAACTGGTCTTTGCCTGTGTTTAGATGAGCTGAGACCTGTGTGCAGGGAGGTTAGAAAGAGTAATGAACCTCAGTCCTCAAAGGAAAATACTGACATAATAGTCTTGGTCTAGATCCTACAAAAGTTAAATTAAGTAAATAGAAGGTCAAAGTGATAGCAGAGCAGGGTATTTGCCTTGTACGCAAAAGATCTTTGTTTGATATCCCGCATCCCATATGGTCCCCTGAGACTGCCAGGACTGATTTTGAGCACAGAGCCAGGAGTAGCCCCTGAGTACCACTGGGTATAGCCCAATAAACAATAAAATAAAATAAACTCTTTCCTGGGGCTAGAGCAATAGTATATATAACTATCTATATAGCTCTGGCCCCTGGAACTTCTTAATTTACAGAAGTAAATTAATTTATAAAAATAAAAGATTGTGTGGGGCCGGGAAGGTGGCGCTAGAGGTAAGGTGTCTGCCTTGCAAGCGCTAGCGTAGGACGGACTGTGGTTCGATCCCCCGGGCGTCCCATATGGTCTCCCCAAGCCAGGGGTGATTTCTGAGTGCATAGCCAGGAGTAACCCCTGAGCGTCAAATGGGTGTGGCCCCAAAACCAAAAATAAATAAATAAATAAATAAATAAAAATAAAAATAAAAATAAAAGATTGTGGAACCAGGGCCCGGAGAGATAGCACAGTGGCATTTGCCTTGCAAGCAGCCGATCCAGGACCAAAGGTGGTTAGTTCGAATCCCGGTGTCCCATATGGGCCCCCGTGCCTGCCAGGAGTTATTTCTGAGCAAGACAGCCAGGAGTAACCCCTGAGCAATGCCGGGTGTGGCCCAAAAAAAAAAAAAAAGATTGTGGAACCAGAGAGATAGCATAGAGGTAGGGCATTCGCCTTGCATGTAGAGGGATGGTGGTTCGAATCCCAACATCCCATATGGTCCCCTGAGTCTGCCAGGAGTGATTTCTGAGTGTAGAACCAGGAGTAAGCCCTGAGGGCTGCTGGGTGTAACCAAACAAACAAACAAACAAACAAAAAAGATAAAAGGTTGTCTTCCCAAACGTTTAATAACTAAGTAATAGAAGCTGCATTAGAGATAATCCATGGATTATGGCACTTGTTTCATTTGCAGAGGACCTCGATTTAACCCCAAGCACTATTTCCTAAGCACATCTGGGAGCGACCCCTGAGGACATCAGGAAAAGTATCTCTCGGGGCCCGGAAAGATAGCACAACGGTGTTTGCCTTGCAAGCAGCAGATCCAGGACCAAAGGTGGTTGGTTCGAATCCTGGTGTCCCATATGGTCCCCCGTGCCTGCCAGGAGCTATTTCTGAGCAGACAGCCAGGAGTAACCCCTGAGCAATGCTGGGTGTGGCCCAAAAACAAAAAAAAAAAAAAAGGAAAAGTATCTCTTTCCCTGTACTACCAGTCCCCCCAAAAATGTAATAAATAAATGCTAGAGTGTTACCTTTCAAATTAGGAGTAAAATTTTTTTCTTTTTTTGTTTTTTGGGTCATATTTGAGGACTCCTGGCTCTAATCTCAGGAATCACTCCTTAGTGGTGCTCAGAGGACCACATGGGATGCCAGAGATCAAACCCAGATCAGCCTTGTGCTGGACCATCACCTTGAACCCTAGATCTGTTATTTAAATGTTTATCCCCATAGAAATCAGAGCCAAACAAGACAGACAAGTGACAGGTAGAAAGGAAGCAGGAAAGCTGTCAGTTTTCAACGATATTCCATATCAAAAGCTGATAATGATCTATAAATTACAAGCACTTCTAATGTATCAAAATCTTTTTTTAGCCCCCCCCCCAAATCTTTAATACCAGAAAGGCATTAAACAATTAAACTCATTTTTGGGGTGGCACACCCAGTGATGCTCAGACTTACTCTTGGCTCAGCACTCAGAAATCGCTCCTGGCTTGGAGGGCCACATGGGACGCTGGGGGAGTTGAACTGCAGTCCGTCCTAGGTTAGCGCGTGCAAGGCAAACACCCTACTGCTTGCACCACCACTCCAGCCCCTTTACATCCTACTTAATAGACACCAAATCCATCATTTATCTAGTGACAAATATAACATTAGTAAGATCTTTACAGAAAAAAAAATCAAAACGTTTTGGGGAGGCTTGATCATACCTGGCAATGCTGTGGGGTTACTCCTAGATCTGCACTCAGAAATTACTGCTGGCAATGCTCAGGGACCATATGGGATGCCGGGGCTTGAACCCAGGTCAGGTGCCTGCAAAGCAAATGCCCTACCTGCTGTATTATCTCTCCAGCCCTTAAAAACTTTTATTTGTTTGTTTTTAGTGTTGTTTGTTTAATTTTGGTGTTTGGACTAAAATTAAGTGGTGCTCAGGGGTTACTCCTGGCTCTGCCCTCAGAAATTATTCCTGACAGACCCAAGGACCATATGGGATGCTGGGGATCGAACCTGGGTTGACTGTGTGCAAGGCAAACACCCTACCACTGTGCTACCACTCCAGACCCAAGATTTGTGTTTTGTTTTAGTCCTTTTTTTTGGGGGGGGCATTGGGGGTTAATCCTAGCTCTGCACTCAGAGACACTTGGGGGACCATATGGGATGCTGAGGATCGAACCTGGCTTGGCTGCATGCAAGGCAAGTGCCTGACCCACGGTGCTATTGCTCTAGCCTGACTATCCACTCCTAATAGGAATGCCTACTCCTTATGGAATTGACTCTGCCCGAATTTCTCCTCATGGCTGACACTAAACCAACCCCTGCTTGGAGCCCAAATGCAGAGAGGGCTGCGACAAGCATGATAAAAGCAAAGGAAGCCCTGGGGATCTGTGTTCTCCAGGCCTGCCTCCCGCCAAGTCCAGCATGAAGGCGAGGAAAACCAGAGACACATGACAGATGCTGTCTCATGAGTAAGGTTTTCTGAGAATCCGCACTCCATGTCCCCAAGCCTGGGTTGGGTCCAGGGAAAGCGGGGCAGCGGGTCACTCAAGGCCCTGGCCCACGGGATAGATTCATTACACATAAGTGGCTCCCAGCCCAGGAGGACTCTAACTCTCAGGGCATACCTCTCCCCGCCAGGCTTGCCCACCCTCTTGTGGCACCAGGCCTGGCACTGCCCCTTCACTAGATGGGGTCCCCGCCCCCCACTGTGTAGTCTTGGTTCTGTGGTGAGTGCCCTGGGCCGCCTTTTTCTTTTTTCCATCTCCTGTACTTCCTAAATTCAGCAGAATCCCTTGATGCCTGCTGGGGCATAGGACCAGGGGTGATAGCACAATAGTAGGGAGTTTGCTTTGCACACAACCAACTCGAGATGGACCTGGGTTTGATCCCCGGCATCCCATATGTTCCCTCGAGCCTGCCAGGAGTAATTTCTGAGTGCAGAGCCACCACAAGATGTGGCCAAAACAAAACAAAACAAAGATGGGGCCAGAGAGATAACACAGAGGTAGGGCATTTCTTTACCTTGCACGCAGCCGACTCGGGAAAGACCTAGGTTCCATCTCCGGCATCCTATATGGTCCCCTGAGCCTGCCAGGGGCAATTTCTGAGCATAGAGCCAGGAGGAACCCCTGAGCACTGCCAGGTGTGGCCCCCCAAAAAATGAAACAAAATAAAAATAATTATGACTATCTCTCCTCCCCTGCACTCAGCTTCAGCTCCAGGCAGCATTTGCTCCATAAGACATATCTTGGGGAGATATTTTCTGTATTTTTTGTACCATAAGATGCAACTCCCCAAGATGCATCTTATGGTATGAAAAATATGGAAAATAGAATAAAGAAAAAATATGGTAATTCTGGGGACTTTATAGAAGAGCATAACCATGAAGAAGATTCAGTTGCAAAACTGGGGTGTGATCCTATCAGAGAGCATGTACCTTGTCTGGGTATAGTCCTGGGTTACAATGAAAGAGAAGGAGAAATGGGAAGATGGAAGGAAAGGGAGCGGGGGGCGGGGGGGGGGAGACAGAGAGAGACAGAGATAGAGACCAATTGCACTTAAGGAAAGCAGCAAGTTAAACCATTATAGGTAGACTTATGGGGCAGAGAGAGACTGGGGGGATTTTTATCAGTCATTTCTCTCAAGGGACTGAGATCTGAGAGAAACATCAAAAGGTGCCAGAAAGGCAGAGTATAGCAAATAGGGCTTTGTCTTGGTTTGACCTTGGTTCAATCCCCAGTACCACACCTTGAGTCCCACCAGGTTCCATACCTGAGCTCAAAGTCAGGAAAAACTTTGAGCTCAACTGGATGTGGCCAAATAAAGAAACAAAAAACTTAACAACAACAACAACAACAACAAAAAAGCTTAACAAAGGGGCCTGAGCAATAGCGCAGCAATAGGGTGTTTGCCTTGCACATAGCTGATCCAGGACAGATGGTGGATCGATCCCCCCATATGATCCCCCAAACCAGGAGCGATTTCTGGGTTCAATCCCCAGCATTTCATATGGTCCTCTGAGCCTGCCAGGAGTGATTTCTGAGCACAGATCCAGGAGTAACCCCTAAATTATGCCGTACATAGCTAAACAAGGTTCAATCCCCAGCACCCCATATGGTCCTTTGAGCACTGCTAGGACTGATTCCTGAGTACAAAGCCAGTAGTAAGCCCTGAGACTGCTGGTGTGACCCCAAAACAGAACCAAAAAAAAAAAAATGCCAGGGGCTGGAGAGATAGCATAGTGGTAGGGGCGTTTGCCTTGCACACAGCCAACCCATGACATTTGGTGGTTCAATTCGATCCCCGGCATCTCACATGGTCCCCCAAGCTTGCCAGGAGTGATTTCTGAGCACAGAGCCAGGAGTAACCCCTGAGTGCCGCCAGGTGGGACCCCCCCCCAAAAAAAGTTTTGTGCAAATAAACACAAAAAATGTGTCATATCCTTAGCAGAGCAGGCCATTTGCTTTCCATGCAACAGATCCCTAGCATCCCATGTGGTCCCCCAAGTCTGCCACTAGCAATTTCTGAGTGCAAAGCCAGGAGTAACCCCTTAGTGCCACCGGGTGTGGCTGAAAAACATACAAACAAATAAACAAAATAAAATCCAGATTCCAGAGAGCTATGTATGTTATGAAAACTTCAAACAAATCTATCAGTGAGCTAGCAGACTAGTGGAGTAAATCCGTGTAAGGAAATACCATCCTATTTGTGTGTGTGTGTGTGTGTGTGTGTGTGTGTGGTTTTTGGGCCACACCCGGCAGTGCTCGGGGGTTACTCCTGGCTCCTGGCAGGCATGGGGGGCCATATGGGATGCCGGGATTCTTGAACCGATGACTTTCTGTATGAAAGGCCTTACCTCCATGCTATCTCTCCGGCCCCTACCATCCTGTTTTTTTAACTGAATGGAAAGCCAAGGAGAGAGTGCAGGGAAACAGAGCACATGTTTCATACTCAGGAGACTAGAATTTGATCCTTTTACTCTCCAAAGCACCACAGAGCGTGGCCCCAAAGCCATAAATAAATAGATACGTAAATAAGGAAATGAGATCATGTTAGGTGAACTAAGTCTGACACAAAAGAACAAGCTGGCTGGTTCTTTAAGCCCAAGTTCTCCCTTGAATATGTATTTTGCTTGTTTGTCTCTTAGCTTATTTTTCTTTGTGTTATTTCTCAAACACCAATTTCTTCTTTTTCTTTCCTCTCACTTCTTTCTAGGAAAATTTATTTTTTGGTCATAATACATTTTTATTTAGTTTCTACTCTTAAAAAATATGTATTAGGTTGGGCTCTGGAGCACAAATGGTAGGGCGTTTGCCTTTGCATGAGCTAACCTAGGACAGACCATGGTTTAACCCCCCTGTGTCCCATATGATCCCCCCAAGCCAGGAGTGATTTCTGAATGCATAGCCAGGAGTAACCCCTAAGCATCACCAGGTGTGGCCCAAAAACCAAAATATATATATAAATATATATGTATGTATGTATGAGGGCCTTGCACGTGGCTGACCCTGGATGAACCTGGGTTTAATCCCCAGCATCCCATATGGTCCCCCATGCCAAGAGCTATTTCTGAGCAAATAGCCAGGAGTAATCCCTAATATGTATGGGGGTTGGAGCAATAGCACAAAGTTAGGGCATTTGCCTTGCATGCTGCCAACCTGGGATGGACCGGGTTCAATTTTTCAGCATCCCATATGGTCCTGAGCCTGACAGGAGTGATTTCTGAGCACAGAGCCACAAATAACCCCTGAGAACAGCCAGGTGTAGCCTAAAAACCAAATAAATAAAAAAAATAAAAATTATGTATGACTGATTTTAATAACAATGACTAAAATAGATAAGCAATTTTCACATAAAGATATGTGAACACCCCGGAGAGATAGCACAGCGGTGTTTGCCCTGCAAGCAGCCAATCCAGGACCAAAGGTGGTTGGTTCGAATCCCGGTGTCCCATATGGTCCCCTGTGCCTGCCAGGAGCTATTTCTGAGCAGACAGCCAGGAGTAACCCCTGAGCACCGCCGGGTGTGGCCCAAAAACCAAAAAAAAAAAAAAAAAAAAGAAAAAAGATATGTGAACACGTGGGCCTGGAGAGATAGCACAGCGGTGTTTGCCTTGCAAGCAGCCAATCCAGGACCAAAGGTGGTTGGTTCGAATCCCGGTGTCCCATATGGTCCCCCTGTGCCTGCCAGGAGCTATTTCTGAGCAGACAGCCAGGAGTAACTCCTGAGCACCGCTAGGTGTGGCCCAAAAACCAAAAAAAAAAAAGATATGTGAACACACATATCTCACCAGGAAATATTCAGTAGCAGATCGTTTTTTAGTTGCTCTGTAAATTTCCAGGGAAGTTCCCATTCAATACCAACTTATCTTGCCCCACTAAAATCAAAAAGACAAATCGTGCGTGACTGTCCTGTACTCATCTGAATTAACTAACACAGGCAATTTTACAGAACCAAACAAAATATAGAGGATAGAGGCAGACAGAGAATGATAATCAGTGGTTAGGGGACACATGAAATAGGTTCATGGGATGATGAAAAGGTTCTGAATATTAATGGCGAGATTAGCACTGGTTTTCATGGTTAAAATCGTTAACTAGGGGCTGCAGAGATAGCATAAAGTTAGGGCATTTGCCTTGAATGCAGAGGACGGTGGTTTGAACCCCAGCATTCAATATGGTCCCTCGTGCCTGCCAGGAGCGATTTCTGAGCATAAAGCCAGGAGGAAACCCTGAGCACTGCCGGGTGTGACCCCAAAACCAAAAACAAAAAACAAAAAAAACTCCACAAAAATAGTCAAATTAAAAAAAAAAAAGTCAAGGGGCTAGAGAGACAGCATGAAGGCAGTGTATTTGCCTTGCATGCAGAAGAACGATGGTTCGAATCCCGGCAACCCATATGGTCCCCTGAGCCTGCCAGGAGCAATTTCTGAGCATAGAACCAGGAGTAACCCCTGAGTACTGCCAGGTGTGACCCCACACACACACACAAAATGTCTATTTATGGGGGCTGGAGTGATAACTCAGTGGGTAGGGCATTGATCTGGCACACAGCTGATCCAGGTTTGATCTATGGCATCCCATATGGTTCCCCAATCCTCCCAGGAGTAATTTCTGAAAAGAGCCAGGAGTAACTCCTGAGTATATCTGGATGTGGCCCACAAACAAAATATAAAATGATGGGGCCGGGCGGTGGCGCTGGAGGTAAGGTGCCTGCCTTACCTGCGCTAGCCTAGGAGACGGACCGCGGTTCGATCCCCCAGCGTCCCATATGGTCCCCCAAGCCAGGAGCGACTTCTGAGCGCATAGCCAGGAGTAACCCCTGAGCGTTACCGGGTGTGGCCCAAAAACCAAAAAAAAAAAAAAAAATATATATATATATATATAAAATGGTCAGTTTATGGGACTGGAGTACAGCAGATAAGGTGCTTGTTCTGCATGTTGCTGATCTGGATTTGGTTCCCAGCATTTCTTATGGTCCTCCAGAGCACAGCCAGGATGATTGCTGAGCATAGAATCTGGAGTAATCCCAGAGCATCATTGGATATGGCCCAAAAACAAAACAAAACAGAGGCTGGAGAGATAACATGGAAGTGGTGAGTTTGCCTTGCATGCAGAAGGACAGTGGTTTGAATCCCGGCATCTCATATGGTTCTCTGTGCCTCCAGGAGTGATTTCTGAGCCTAAAGCCAGGAGTAACCCCTGAATGCTGCTGGGTGTGACCCAAAAACAAAAACAAAAACAAAAGTCAAGTTGGGTACAAAAAGGTACTACAGTTGGTAAGGCACTTGCCTTGCATGGTGCCAACCTGCATCTGATCCCCCGGCACCGTTTATGATCCCTTGAGCCTTGAGGAATCACTCTAAGTACAGAGCTAGGGAAAAACCCTGAGCATCACTAGGTGTGGGCCCCAAACAAACAGACAAAGAAAAAGCAAATCCTGCTTCTTTGCTGCTCTGTGACCAATGACCTACTGATTTAACCTTCTTAACAATTTGTCTTGTGGAGGGGGGACGGAGAGATAGCACAGCGGTAAGGCATTGCATTTGCCTTGCCTGTGGAAGGTCACTGGTTCAAATCCCGGCATCCCATATGGTTCTGGGGCCCCCCCCCCCCCCCCCGAGCCTGCCAGAGACGAGAGCCAGGAAGAACCCCTGAGCATTGCCTGGTGTGACAACAAGCAAACAATTTGTCTTGGGGAGGGAGTAAAAAAAAATGTTTTTGTCTTGCTCTTAGGGGTGAGAAGATGTTTTTTAAAAAAAATAAGGTGAGGCCAAAGTGGTGGCGCAAGTGGTAAGGCATCTACCTTGCACACGCTAGCCTGGGACGGACCACAGTTCGATCCCTCAGCATCCCATATGGTCCCCCAAGCCAGGAGCGATTTCTGAGTGCATAGCCAGGAGTAACCCTTGAGCATCACTGGGTGTGCCCCCCAAAAACAAATAGCAAAAAAAAAAAAAAAAAATGGTACTGAGGGCCAAAGCAAGAGCATAGTGGGGAGGGCAATTGCCTTCCACTTGGCCTATCCAGGTTCAATCCCTGACATCCCATGTAGTCCATGAGCACCACTTGGAATGACCTGAGTACAGAGCCAGGAGTAACTCTACCAGGTATGACCCAAAAACAAAACAAAAACAAACAGTTGGGGTCGCATCTGGCGGTGTTCGAGGGTTACTCCTGGCTCTGCGCTCAGAAATCATTCCTGGCAGACTCCGGGGACCATATGGGATGCCAGGGATGGGACCCGGGTCAGTTACCTCTATGTTATCACTCCAGCCTGAGAAACAAGGTCTTAAGAAGAGGGTGAAAGGGGCAGGAGCGGTGGCGCAACAGTAGGGTGTTTGCTTTGCAGATGGCTAACCTAGGAAAGACTGCGGTTCGTTCCCCAGGCGTCCCATATGGTTCCCCAAGCCAGGAGCAATTTCTGAACTCATAGCCAGGAGTAACACCTGAGAGTCACCGGGTGTGGCCCCCAAACAAAAACAAACAAACAAAAACCCAAAAAGAAGGGGGTGAGAGGAAATGAGCAGGAAGAATCCAGGTCAGCAAGCTCAGCCCAGCAGCAGGGAGAGAAAGACCCAGCCTGTGCTCCCAGGCCTGTGCTCAGACCTGCCAGGCCTTCCCCCCCCCCCCCCCCAAGCCTTGCATTACTGGGCCAGTGACTCATGCTCTCAGGCTTGTGCCTTCCAGAGATAACGGGGTCTCTCCTCCAGGACTGCAGAAAGGCTGTGCTAAGTGGGATCCATAAAACTGATGGGACTCCTGCGAGGTGTGTGGCTGGTGAGTGGAGGAGGAGGCAGATAAGGGCCAGCAGGCCAGGGCTGTGCAGGACCTAGGGCCAAGGAAACGTGTACAAGAGGAGCAAGAGCGACAGGAGACAGGGACCAGGAGCTCCATCCAGGCATCCGTAGGCGGAGAGGTGCGGCCAGGGAGGAGTGGCAGAGATGGAGGGAGATAAGATTAGGCAGCATTTAGGCAGTGGGAGGAACCAGGCAGCAGTCTCCGCCCACCCCACCCCTAAGCCCTGATGGCCCCAGGTTTCAGCCCCCACCCTCCTGAGGCTCCAATGTGGGGGGTGGTGGGACAGTCCTGGCCACACCTCCCAAAGTGGCAGTTACTGGTGCAGCACATCTAGGAAGTGGGTCACAGCAGGTGGGTGTCCAGGGTCCTCCCCAGCCTCCTCCTGGTGCAGAGCTATTCCAGGGGGTGAAGGATCTGGGATGCTACTACCCCGGCCTGCCACAGAAGCAACTCCATCAAGTTCTCAGGCAGAAGACACGGGTGGCACAGGGTCAGCCTGGTTCCCTGTGCCTCCCGCACCAAACAACCACTCCAGACCTCATCGCCCCTCACCACTTCCAAGAGAGTGGAATTCAGTGATAAGAAATGAGTTGGTCTGGATGGGTGGGAGGGGGTGTTGTTCAACAGGAGAGCTCTTATCTTGCCTGAGTGAAGCCCCGGATTCTAGCCCCAGCACCCTCAAAACTATGCACCCCTCAAAAAATTAGGGAGAAAAAAAAAAAGAGACTTAAGCAAAAGTACAGGACGTAGGGCTCCTGAGCTCATTCCCAGTATCCCATATGGTCCCCAATCCCTACCGGGAATGCAGAGCCAGAAGTAAGACTTGACCTGCATGGTGTGGCCCCAAACCCCCCCTCCAAAACTATAATATAAAATAAAAGCATTTTAGCAGTGGCCTTTTTCTCTGAATCTGTCTTGAAAACTTTGAAACACAGCAAAGGTTGGTCTGGACAAAGAATGCAAGGATGGGGCCGGAGCAATAGCACAGCAGTAAGGTGTTTGTTTGCCTTGCACATGGCCAAACCAGGACGGACCCCGATTCGAATCCCCCTGAGCCTGCCAGAAGTGACCCAAAAATCAAATTTAAAAAAATGCAAGGAAGTTAAGGAGCTTGCCTATCATGTGGCTGGATTCCAATTTAATTTCGGCACTGCATGATCCCCTCCACCAGGAAAAGCTGGGAGTAACCCAGAACACAGCCAGGTGTGGCCCCAAACAAACAAAAATTATTTTAAGGTAAAGTTATAGGGGACCGAGCAATAGCAACCGTGGGTAGGGTGTTTTGCCTTGCACATGGCCAACCTGGGTTCTATCTCTGACATTCTATATGGGCTCCCAAGCCTACCAGGACTGATTTCTGAGTGCAGAGCCAGAAGTAACCCCTGAGCACTGCTTGGTGTGGCCCAAAAACAAAAAAAATGAAACAAAATAAAGTAATGGGGACCCTGGAGACATCTAAGTACTACAACTCCAGCTGATCTGACTCCTGTCCTAGGCCTGTCGGTCATAATTCACATTTCACAACTGTGCCGCTGGTCCCCTAGTGTCCCCAAATCCCATAAACTGAAACCTTTTCTCTGAGACAGTGCCCTGGGCTGCCCAACAAATGCCCATTTTAACAAGGGGGGGCGGGTGAAGCTTCTCTCTAATCTGTAATTTATCCATAGAAAGATGTGGCTGATGGCCAAAGAGATAGCATAGAGGTAAGGTGTTTGCCTTGCATGCAGAAGGATGGTGGTTCGAATCCCAGCATCCCATATGGTCCTCCGAGCCTGCCAGAAGCGATTTCTGAGCATAGAGCCAGGAGGAACCCCTGAGCGCTGCCGGGTGTGACCCAAAAACAAAAAGAAGAAGGAGGAGGAGGAGGAGGAGGAAGAAGAAGGAGGAGGAGAAGGAGAAGGAGAAGGAGAAGAGAAGAGAAGAGAAGAGAAGAGAAGAGAAGAGAAGAAGAAGAAAAAGAAGGAGGAGAAAGAGAAGAGAAGAAGGAGAAGGAGAAGAGAAGAAAAGAAGAAGGAGAAGAAGGAGAAGAGAAGAAGAAGAAGAAGGAGAAGGAGAAGGAGAAGAAAAGAACAGAAGAAGAATAAAAAGAAAAAGAAGAAGGAGGAGGAGGAGGAAGAGAAGAAGAAGAAGAAGAAGAAGATGATGATGATGATGATGATGATGATGATGTGGCTGAGGGCCAGAGAGAGAGATGGCACAACAGGGGGGAAGTTAGTCTTGCACACCACCAGCCCAGGTTCGATCCCCTACATCCCATATGGCCCCCTCACACTCTCCAAGAGTCATTTCTGAGTGCAGAGCCAGGAGTAAACCCTGAGCATGCTGGGAATGCCCCCCAAACAAACAAGCAAACAAAACCAGAATGACTGAGCAAGCCCCCTTCCAGCAGGCCCAGATGTCAGGTCAGTCAGGCACTGGGCAGTGAGGACTCATGATCTGGGGTGTAGATAAGCTCCAGGGCCCACAGACCTCAGTTCCAGGAGAAGGTACAGGGTAGAGGGCAGGAGGCTACTCCAATTCTCAAATTTGTCTCCTGCTTGGCCCCACCTAGACCACACAGCCTGAGAAGATGATCAACATCCTAGAGCCCTCCTCAGACCCTAGGCTGAGCTTGCTAGCAAAGGGGACCCCACCCTGACCTAGAAATCCACCCCTCTGACTCCTTCTTGCACCAGCCACCCACAAACCCAGAGCCTCACGTGCTGGCTAATTTCCCCACCTCCCATTCCAGAGAGACCTGGTCAGCCGCTTGGGAAACCTGGTCATGTGGGAACCGGGAGTCCAGGCTGGGTCAGGCTTATTTGGGGTTCTAAATGGGACTGATCCGGCCTGACCAGCCAGCCAAGAGCAGTGGGCTAGGCATGGTCAGTAATCTAGGGAGGATGCCCAGCACCCAGACACCCACCTGGGCCACTCTGATGAAACTGTTCTTGGCAGGTACTAAGCCAAGACAGAGCTTGATGGGAGGGTCTGAGTGATAAGACAGCGAGGAGGGCATTTGCCTTGAAAGCAGCCCACCTGGGTTTGAGCATGGGCATCCCATATGAACCTGAGCACCCCTCCAAGAGTGATTCCTGGGTGCAGAGCAGCCAAGAGTCAACCCTGAGCATCGTTGGGTGTGGCCCCCAAACAAACAAACAAACAAACAAAAATACTTCATAGAAGGTCCTATCTCCTTCCCTATATTTTCTGTAGATGATTTTTTTTGGAGGGGAAGAGGGGGTTTGAGGCCACATCCAGTGACACTCAGGATAACTCCTAGCCATGCAATCATAAATCACTCCTGGGCTTGGGGAACCATATGGGGCGCCGGGGGATCGAATCGAGGTCTAACATAGGCTACCATGGGCAAGACAGACAGACGCCTTACTGCTTGCACCACCACTCTGGCCCCCATAGATGATTTTTTAAATGTCCCCACTTCCTCCTTCATCTTGTCTCAGTTCCACCTTGGACAATGAAGAAAGAATGAGGCAGAGGACTACACACTTTGTTTTGTTTTGAGTCTCACACTGTGCAGGCTATTCCTGACTCTGTTGTGCTCAGGGGACCATGATCCATATGATCATGGATCAAACCAGGATGGATCACAGCAAGACAAATACTTGACCTCCTTCACTATTTCTCCAGTCTCAGGACTACAAACTCTATTTATAAATGTTTTAATCTAATAATTTTAATGGGATCACCCTGAGATGCATTTACAAAGTCAAGATAGAGTTTCAGTTATACAATGTTCCAACATCCATCCCTTCACCAGCCCTACCAGTGTCCTCAGTTTCCCTCAAGCTACAAGCCCCACTTTTCTCTCTCCTTTCTCTCTTTCTCCCCTTTCTCTATATTTCTCTCTCTCTCTCTCTCTCTCTCATCTCTCTCTCTCTCTCTCTCTCTCTCTCTCTCTCTCTCTCTCTCTCCATCCTTTTAGGCACTGTGGTTTGCAATATTGTTACTGAAGGGGGTATCATGCCTATCACCTCCTTTTAGCACCCAGTTCTTTTTTTTTTTTTTTTTTTTTTTTTTTTGGTTTTTGGGCCATACCTGGCTATGCTCAGGGGTTATCCTGGCTGTCTGCTCAGAAATAGCTCCTGGCAGGCACGGGGGACCATATGGGATACCGGGATTCGAACCAACCAGCACCCAGTTCTTGTCCAGAGTAAACGCTTCTAAAGGCCTACAAACTCTTACGTCCAGCTCCAATTCTCTCACAATCTGCAACTTCTTGGAGATTTTCTTCTTAAATGGGTCTAATGAAAAAAATGTTCAGGGGCTGGAGTGATAGCACAGAGGTAGGGCATTTGCCTTACATGCTGCTCACCGAGGACGGACCTGGGTTCATTCGCTGGTGTCCCATATGGTCCCCCGAGCCAGGAGCGATTTCTGAACACATAGCCAGGAGTAACCCCTGAGTGCAGCTGAGTGTGACCCAAAAAAACAAAACAACACAAAAAATGTTCAACTTACACACACATCTGACTTCAGGTCAGAAAACTGAAGAATTCCCCAAACAGAACAATCTAAATACAGGCAAAAAGATTGGGAATGACACTTGACCGAAAAAGCTTTCTATGCAAAAAAAAAAAAAAAAAAAAAAAGGCCGGAGAGTTAGCACAGCGGCAAGGCATTTGCCTTGCAAGCAGAAGGACGGTGGTTCGAATTCCGGCATCCCATATGACCCCCAAGTCTACTGGGTGTGATTTCTGAGCCTAGAGCCAGGAGTAACCCCTGAACCCTGCTGGGTGTGACTGAAAAACAAAACAAAACAAAAAAAAAAGGTTTTGTGTAAACAGAGTTTGTGCTATGCTTGCTCTTCAAGCCCACATTCCCTCTTGAATACATATCTCACTTGTTTTTGCCTGTTTCTACTCTGGTAAAGAGTATTTTCTCTCTTGAACACGTACTTCTTTTTCTCTCCCCTCACATCTTAATAATAAAACTATCTCCCTTCACCAAAAAGAAGTTTGTGGAGTGAGAATGATAACACAGCAGGGAGGGTGTTTGCTTTGCATGTGGCTAACCTGGATTCGATCCCCGGCATCCCATATGGTCTCCCAAGCCTGCCAGGAGTAATTCCTGAGCACAGAGCCAGGAATTACTACTGAGAGATGCAGGGCATGCATCCCCAATTAAAAAAAAAAAGTTTGTGCAAAAAATGTCTTGTACAGGAGCCGGAGAGATAGCATAGCAATAGGGTGTTTTGCCTTGCACGCAGCAGATCCAGGTGGTTTGAATCCTGGCATCACATATGGTCCCTGAGCCTACCAGGAGGGGATTTCTGACTGAAGACCCAGAAGTAACCCCAGAGTATCGCTGGGTGTGACCCAAAGCCAAAAAAAAAAAAAAAAGTTTTGTGCAAATAAACACAAAAAATGTCCTTAGTCATATCCTTAGTCATCAGGGGAAATACAAATGCAAATTGAAGAGTCAGAGAGAGAGAATCCAGCAGTTGAAGTACATGTTCGCACACAGGAGGCTGATGTTTCCAAACAGCACAGAGTGAACAAACACACACAATGCCAGGGTCGCCTGAGAGCATCCCTGCAAAGTGCAAAAAGGGAGGGGTGATAAAAATGCAATGAACCTTCCCTCCACTCTTCTCATTATGGCAAGAGAAAAACAAAAACAGTGGACAAGAAACTTTGTACAGCAGGAAAAATGCTTGCCTTGGGGCTGCAGGTAGATCCCCAGACTGCATATGGTCCCCTGAGCACAGAGCCAGGAGTGACCTCTGAGGACAGAGCCAGGGTAAGCCCTGAGCACAGCTGGGTGTTGCACACTAGGACCCCCCAATACCAACTGATTCAAGAAGAGATAATAAGTATTCTAGTCACACCCAAAACTGTTGATTACAACCTTATATTCATGACCCACTGCGTCTGGACACATACCTGGCCCTTCAACCAGTGAAAGGATCTGCGCATGCATCAATAGACTAAGATGAACAAGTTACAAGAAGAAGATACACACAGAGCTCTGGGGCTTAAGTCAGTTTTCTTTTAAGCTTTTTCTTGTGGGGTAGGAGGATGGAACTATAGCCATCAGTCCTCAGGGCTTACTCCTGACTCTGAGTTCAAGGATCCTCCTGGTGGTCTTGGGGGAAATCAGATGGAGGAACCCCAGTTGCCATCGTGTAAGGCAATGGCCTAACCACTGTGCTATCTATCATCCAACCCCTTGTTTCTTTTTATTGTTTGTTTTGTTTTGTTTTTGAGGGGGTCACACTGGCAGTGCTCAGGAATTCCTCCTGGCTCTATGCTCAGAAATTGCTCCTGTAAGGCTCGGGGGACCATATGGGATGTTGGGATTCGACCCACCATCCTTTTGCTTGGAAGACAAACGCCTTGGAAGACAAATAGCCTCCATGCTAATCTCTCCAGCCAATAACCCCTGGTTTCTTAAGTTCATCCTTGAGCTATGCAATATGTTCATGCATCCAAAAACAACTCAGATTAAATACACACACACACACACACACACACATGCACACACATACAAACACACACCTCAAATTCTCATGCTTGCATTTGTCAAGGTTTGCTCTGTTGCATTTGAACAGGTTTGTTATGTTCAGAAGCTATTCACTGCACTCAAACTTATCACATATTTCTAGGACATGCCCCATACCCCCGCCCAGCTGAAAGAAGCAAGAGCTTAGCTGTGAGTTCCATCCACTTAGGTGACATCGCATGTGCCAAGTGCAATCCTGGCAGCTCTGTAGTCTGTGCTCCTGGCACTGCCAAGCCATTTCTGGCTGCCAGGTGTATGTGAGCACCACAAAGGAAAGGGGGTGTGACCCTGAGTGAGCACCACAGCCAAAAGAGCCATGATCTCCATGACCCGGCATTTCAAGCCCCCCAATCCCTGCATAACCGGAAGCACAACCCCAATGCCCAGAACGCTGGCCCCTGGAAGCACACTACAACCAACATGTGTGTGAGCTCCAATGAGTACATGTGTAAACAATGCTTAAGGAGAGCAAGCCTTGGCAACAACCCCTACTGGAACCTGTGTGAACACAGTAAGACTTATGTTGTGTGTGTGTGTGTGTGTGTGTGTGTGTGTGTGTGTGTGTGTAAGAGAGAGAGAGAGAGAGGGAGGGAGGGAGGAGGAAGGGAGGGAGGGAGGGAGGGAGGGAGGGAGGGAGGGAGGGAGGGAAGGAGAGAGAGAGAGACCCAGCCACTCAATCACAACAAAGGAAAAACAATGGTGGGAAATGATGAAAGTGAGAGGCATCCAAAAGCCAAGCACTGTATGAGTCTATGCAATACTGATGAAAGGAGCAGTTACAGAGGGGAAGAACAAACTTGTGATCTCAGAATAGGCAAAAGGGAACCAACCATAGGTTTTGGCCCCAGAAGCTGTTCTGTATTTTACAAGGTTGGAAAAAAAAAATAAAACATTGTCTCTGAATTTTTTCAAAAACCCATAGAACCACATAAGGTGGAGTACATTCTACTGTATGTCCACAAAATTATAAACCACAAAAATATAAACTATCAGAGATAGTACAGTGGTTAGGGTGCTTGCTTTGCATGCAGCTCATTTCAGTTTTATCCTCAGCATCTCAATATGCTTTCCCAGGAGAGGTCCCTGATGTGCAGAGCCAGGAGTAAACCATGCACATCACTGGGTATGACTCCAAAAACAAACTCAAAAGAACCATGGCAGGTATTGGTGGCTTTCCTTGCAATGTGGCTAACCCAGTTTGATCCCTGGTACCACACACAGTCCCCCTAGGCCCTGCCAGGAATTGCAGTGCAATGCTAGGACTGTCCTGAGCATCACCCAAATATAGCCCCCAAACGAGCAAACAAAAAATTTAGGAGAAGGAGAAATAGTATAGCCAAAGGGTGGTTTGCCATGCATGGAACAACCCCTAGTTCAATCCTAGCAATACATATAGTTCCTTGAGCACAGTCAAGAGTGATCCCTGAGGCCGGAGAGATAGCATGGAGGTAAGGCGTTTACCTTTCATGCAGAAGGTCATCGGTTCGAATCCCCGAGTCCCATATGGTCCCCCGTGCCTGCCAGGAGCAATTTCTGAGCACGGAGCCAGGAAAAACCCCTGAGCACTGCCGGGTGTGACCCAAAAAAAATACCACCAAAAAAAAAAAAAAAGAGTGATCCCTGAGCACAGAGCCAGAACTAACTTCCGAGTATCACTAGATATGGCCCAAAAGAACAACAACAACAACAACAACAAAATTAGTCTTAGAGAGTACAGTGGATAGGGTATTTATGCCTTGTACACGGCTGACCCAAGTTTAATCCCCATTATCCCATATAATCCTCTTGAGCACCAAACAGGTATGGTCCAAATAAAGTCAGAAAATAAAATTAAGGGGCTGGAGAGATAGCACAGCTGTAGGGCATTTGCCTTACTCTGAGCTGGCCTGGGACTGACCTGAGTTCGATTCCCAGCATTACATATGGTCCCCCGAATCTGCCAGAGTGATTTCTGAGCATAGAGCCAGGAGTAACCCCTGAGCGCTGCCAAATGTGACCCAAAAACCAAAATGAAAGAAAAGAAGTAATCACTCCTGGCAGGCTCAGGAGACCATAAGGGATACTGAGAATTGAAGCACCGTCAGTCCTGGGTCGGCCTCGTGCAAGGCAAATGCCCTACCACATTGCTCTTTTGGCCCCAAGTGGATTTTTTTTCACTCTGCACTATTTCATGAGAGCCGAGACCCATTTCCTTTTTTTTGTTTTGTTTGTTTGTTTTTGTTTGGGGGCCACACCCAGCAGCACTCAGGGGTTACTCCTGGCTCTGTACTCAGAAATCGCTCCTGGCAGGCTTGAGGGAACCATATGGAATGGTAGGAATCAAATCCAGGTCCCTTCTGGGTCGGCTGTGTGCAAGGCAAATGCCCTGCCACTGTGCTATCTCTCCAGCCCCTCATTTACTTTTTGTATTCTCACAGCTAGCACCTTCTCCAAAAACCCAAATTACACACCAAAGAAAGCACAGATGTTGCCTCTTCTAAGAAGCCTTCTTTCTCCTCTCCAAACCCAATCAGAATGAACCCCTTTTATCAGACAGTCCCCCTTGGCTCTCCCCCTTGGTGCCTTAAATAGCCCTAATTTCACCTGGGAAGTCACTAGGCCTGCATCCCCTAGAAAGCAAACTGCCACAGGAAAAATTATTCCACATGCATTCCATTTCCCAAACTGATCACATTCGTAAAACATGCCACGACTGCAGGGGGGTGCTGTGGAGCCTTGGTGGATTGGCAAAGGGAGGGCTCTGGTGGTGATGGGGGGCACGAAAAGCCACTGATAAGTGTTCTGCTTCTCTGGTACACACAGTCCAACATTGCCTCACCCACCCACCCAGGAAGCTGGAAATGCCCTCCCTCCCACTCCAAGATGAAGTCATGCAATTTGCGACAGAACTTTAGGAAGCTGCTTTTTAACTTCCTCATGCCACCAGCATGGAAGGATGAGCCACGCCTGTCAGGGATGCAACCTGTCATCAGGGGACTGTCCTTTCCCACTTCCAGGGACTTCTCTGCTGCAATGGCCAGCAGGTGCCAGTCAACTCAGGTCAATTTTATGATGCAGAACTTGCAAGCGATGAGAAGACAGTGCCAACAGGTTGGGACACAGTTTGCAAGTAGGAGACCCAGTCTCAATCTCCAATATCACATGATCTCCCAAACAATATCAGAACCCCCTTCCCCAAATGCACACACACAAAAGTTAGCTGGAAATTTGTCCCAGGCATCACTTTGTGTGGCAAAAACAACAATAACAAGACATAATCTGAGGCCAGAGCAATAGTACAGTGGGGATGGCATTTGCCTTGCATGTACCTGACCATATTCAATCCCCAGCATCCTATATGTCCCTGAGCCAGCCAGATGTAATTTCTGAGTGCAGAGGCAGGAGTAACCCCTGAGCACAAGTAGGTGTGGTCCCAAAACAAAAATGCAAGAGGATTGGAGTACAGTAGATAAGGGTGTTTGCTTGCATGTGACTAACCAGGATTTGGTCTCTAAGACTGCCAGGGGTTACTCCTGAGAACAAACCCATGAGTATAATCCTGAGCACCGTGGGGGTATGACACCCCCCAAAATAAAAGTGCACTCCTAATCTAAAGTCACTCTACAATTAGATTTCTAAGCAACTCACCTTCTTCCTGTTAGAACTCTAGTGCACCAGGAGTTTTAAGATTATCTATCAAAAAAAAATCATCTATCAATTATTTGTTTGATAAAGTGTCTCATCCATGCCATGTGAAAATGAAACACTTTCCAAATATCATCCTTCTTTTTTAAGTTTCACGCCAACCATATAAGGTTGGTTCTATGAATATCATTGGTCTGCATTTTGCAGAGGAGAAAAATAAGACAAGTTGCAGTTAGATCACCTGCCCAAAGGACAAGAGGCAGAAAGAGAGATTTAGGGGGCCGGAGAGATAGCATGGAGGTAAGGCATTTGCCTTTCATGCAGAAGGATGGTGGTTCGAATCCCTGCATCCCATATGGTCCCCCGAGCCTGCCAGGAGCAATTTCTGAGCATAGAGTCAGGAGTAATACCTAAGCGCTGCCAGGTGTGACCCAAAAACCAAAAACCAAAAAGAGAGAGAGAGAGAGAGAGAGAGAGAGAGAGAGAGAGAGAGAGAGATTTAGATGCAGGCAGATATACTATAAATGAGACAGTCCAAATCTCAGTCACTACTAAGCACTTAAAAAGTGCTCCTAAAGGGCCCGGAGAGATAGCACAGCGGCGTTTGCCTTGCAAGCAGCCGATCCAGGACCAAAGGTGGTTGGTTCGAATCCCGGTGTCCCATATGGTCCCCCGTGCCTGCCAGGAGCTATTTCTGAGCAGACAGCCAGGAGTCACCCCTGAGCACCGCCGGGTGAGGCCCAAAAACCAAAAAAAAAAAAAAAAAAAGTGCTCCTGAAGGGCCGAAGTGGTGTGGCGCAAGTGGCACAAGTTTACTTGCATGAGCTAACCTAGGACAGACCAAGGTTCGATCCATGGCGTCCCATATGGTCCTCCAAGCCAGGAATAATTTCTGAACCTCCTGGGAGTACTTTCTGAGAACAGAGCCATGAGTAACTCCTGAGTACTGCCAGGTGTGGCCTCAAAGCAAAAAAATGCTCCTGGGCCGGAGTGGTAGGCACAAGCCGTAAGGCGTCTGCCTTGCAAGTGCTAGCCTAGGATGGACCACGGTTTGCTCCCATATGGTTCCCCAAGCCAGAAGCGATTTCTGAGTGCATAGCCAGGAGTAACCCCTGAGCATCACTGGGTGTGACCCCCCCCCCCAAAATGCTCCTGAACCAAACAATGCAGGGTTTAAGGCACTTGCCTTGTATGCAGCTGACCCCAGCCCAAATCCCTGGCACTCCTGAGCACAGCACAGGGCTTACTTGAACCCAGAGGCAGGAAAAGCCCAAAGCACCAATGAGTAGAACTCAAAAACCAAATAAAGAAAAAGCAGGGGCCGGAGAGATAGCATGGAGCTAAGGCGTTTGCCTTGTATACAGAAGGTCAGTGGTTCGAACCCAGCATCCCATATAGTCCCCTGAGCCTGCCAGGAGTGATTTCTGAGCATAGAGCCAGGAGTGACCCCTGAGCGCTGGCGGGGTATGACCCAAAAGCCAAAAAAAAAAAGGAAATTTCAACAGTAAAGCATATACCTTACAAATTATGATGTTTCATATAAAATGCAAGTTGAGTTTCCAATACTTTCTATAAAAAAAAGGGGGGGGTTCATTGTTTCACATGATTTTTTGTGTGCGTGTTTTTGGTTTTTGGACCAGACCTACTGGCACTTGGGGGTTACTCCTGGCACTGCACTCAGAAATTACTCCTGTAGGCTTGTGGGACCACATAGGATACTGGGCCATATGGAAGGCCAACCTGCTGTGCTATTGCTCTCTCCCCATATTATTATTATTATTATTATTATTATTATTATTATTATTATTATTATTGGTTTTTTGGCCACACCCGGCAGGTGCTCAGGGGTTACTCCTGGCTGTCTGCTCAGAAATAGCTCCTGGCAGGCACGGGGGACCATATGGGACACCGGGATTCAAACCAACCACCTTAGGTCCTGGATCAGCTGCTTGCAAGGCAAAGCGCTGCTGTGCTATCTCTCTGGGCCCCCTCCCCATATTATTTTACTGTATGTTTAAATGTTAATATCTTAGGGATAGTAGTTTTATTTATTTATTTATTCATTTAGGGTTTCTTGGGGAGGGGGCCTACAGCCACTCTTGACTCTGCATTCAGACTTCACACCGGTGGAGTTCAGGGAACCATAACGGGTTCCAGAGAACCTGTTAGCCACATGTAAGGTAAATACCTCACCCGCTAAACTATCTTTTCAGTCCTTATATAAGACATATAAAATGTAGCTTATGAAGCAGAAACATAGTACAGGGGTAAAGGCACTTTTATTGCATGTGGCTGACCCTCAGTTTTTGTTTTGTTTTTTAGTTTTTGGGTCACACCCGGCGGTGCTCAGGGGTTCCTCCTGGCTGTCTGCTCAGAAATAGCTCCTGGCAGGCACGGGGGACCATATGGGACACCGGGATTCGAACCAACCACCTTTGGTCCTGGATCGGGCTGCTTGCAAGGCAAACGCCGCTGTGCTATCTCTCCGGGCCCTGACCCCAGTTCTAATTCCTAGAATCATATATAGTCCCCTAAGCTACCAGACCTAAAATAAGATAAGATAAAATAAGATACTCTTTTTTTTTTTATATTTGGAGTGGGTCACACCTAAAATAGAATAAAATAAAAAGCCAAAATAAAACACTTTAGGGCATAGTCCTGGCTGTGTATTCAGGAATGACCCAAGGTGGTGCCAGGGATTAAGTTTAGGGCTAGCTATATCCAAGGCAAGCATTTAGCCCCATTCTATCTCACTGGTCACCTCTTCTTACTTCTTTTATTTTTTAAATTTTTGTTTATGGGGTCACACCAGAGGAGCTCAGGGTCACTCCCAGTAGTGCTCAGGAGATGATACAGGGGTGAGGCTTAAACCTGGGCCTCCAGCATGCAAAGTATATGCACCAGCCCTATGCTGGCTCCCCTTGGCCTACCTCTTCCCTCCTTTGGTGGGCTTGGGGACCAAATGGGATGTGGGGATCGAACCCAGGTTGGCTGCATGAAAGGCAAGTATCCTATCAGCTAACCCTTGTCTGTTTGCTTCTTTAAAATGACTCCTAAGATCTAGATATGTGGCTTAGTGTTAGAGTGCCTGCCTTGCGTAGTTTTCATCTGGGTTTCATCCTTGTAACACAATTGAAAAAGACGGAAGTAAAGAAATGAAAACAAAACAAAACTTGGAGTTGGAGGGTAAGCAAAGGGGCTACGGCACTATACCAATTCAATCCCTGAGCACTACCTTGGGTCCCCAAAGTCCTCTAAACATCACCAGGGAATGATCCCTGAGCAGAGCCAAGAGTAAGTTGAGTCCCTCTAAGTATGGCCTTGATACTATACAGTTATATTCATGAGATTACATTTACAAGAGATTGGAGCCAAAGCACGTGGCTAACCTAGGACGGACCACAGTTCTATCCTCGGTATCCCATATGGTCCCCCAAGCCAGGAGCGGTTTCTGAGCGCATAGCCAGGAGTAACCCCTGAGCGTCACCAGGTGTGCACCAAAAACAAAAACAAAAACAAACAAAAAAGGACAACTTTGGATGGCTTCTAGCTACCACTCAATAATGGGGTTACCATCTCCTGCCCCAGCCTCAGAGGTAACAGCCTCTCCCTCACCCTGGATCACTCTGCAAAGACTGGGTTGGGAGCCAGGTGAGAGGAAACAGAAGGTCTCTCTGCCACCTCGAGTGGGCCACCCCTCTCTTCTCTACAGTCTCAGCAGGGCCTCTGCCTTGGAGACAGCTGAGCTGGCCTTGAGCTCCAGCAGGAATCTTAGAATAGTGTGTGGGTTTAGGACAGTGCTTCTCAAATAGTGGGGGCGCGCCCCCCAGGGGAGGCACCATGCTCCATAAAGGGGGGCACGTTTGACCTCGGCAAAACACTGTCCTAACAAGCTAAGCCCCGTGTTTATGTCTCTGTATGTCTCTGGAGCTGAGAGTTGCTGTGTCCTGCTTCAAAACGTGCTTCGAAAAGCTCTGCATTGCAAAACGTGCTCATGTAGCCATTAACCCAGACATCACCTCTGATGAAAAATCAGCTCAAATTATTTTATATATTTTTTGTTTTGCAGGTTAAAGTTTGTTTTAATAAAGATACTATTTACAGTCGCGTGTGGGGGTGCGAAAAATGTTTTCTTCTTCCTAGAAAATAATTGAGAAGCACTGGTCTAGGAGGACATTAATCCTTAAAATGCCCTTCTTTTTCTTTTTCCTTTCGCAGGGGGAGGCACATCTAATGATGTTCAGAGTTTACTCCTGGCTCTGCACTCAGGAATCACTCCTGGTGGGCCATGTGTGTGTGTGTGTGTGTGTGTTGTATACATACATATGTATATATACATATATGGTATAGGATGCTGAGAATCAAACCTAGGTCAGTTGCATACGAGGCAAATGACCTCCCTGCTGTACTGTCACTCCGGCTCTTCTTCTTTTTGGTTATCTGGGTCACAGCCAGCGGGGCTTAGGGCTTCCTCCTGGCTCTGTACTAAAGAATTAATCCTAGCCAGGCTCAGGAACCATATGGGATGCTGGGGCTCAAACCCAGGTTGGCCAAATGAAAGGCCAGTGCCTAACCCAGTGTAGTCTTTCTCTGGCCTCTCAATCCCCATCTTCTACCTGTGTAGCAGGCAGGAAACAGAATTTCTAGAAACATCTGGTTCATCTTCCACTCAGTGCAGAGAGATACCACTTTCCTGCCCCACCTCCAAATTCTACCTATTACCCTGGGCTTCCGTGGAATGTGATGAGGGAGATCGGAAAAGCCTGCCAAGTCTGCCACTTCCAGAACCTTCTGGCCTATCACTTCCAGAATCTCCTGGAAGAAATGAATCAAAAGTTCTTGTTTCCTTCCACTCTCAGGCTTCTTCTTATACCTCCAAGGGTTTTGCTTCTGTTCCTACAGCTTCTCTCTGGACCTCCAAACCCACTATATCAGCCAAGAAATAACATGCTTCACATGTGACAGATTCAGGTTCAATCCCTGGTACCGTAGGGGCTGGCTACGCTGACCAAGTGTCACAGGAAGTGACCTCTGGTCCTCCTGAGCATGCTTGGGAGATTCCCCCAAACAAAGAAACGTAGCCACCTACACTCAGGAAACCAACTCAGCATGAGTTGATTCCTTCCTCCCTAGCACATCTTCACCAGCTCATAGTCTGTTATCCAAAGATGCAGGGGTGATAAGAGTGTTCTGCCTCCCAGAATATTCCAGTACCCTGCTTACAAGAAGAATTCTTCCCCATGCTTGTCCTGGAGTCTTCTTGCACTGATTTGTGGCTTTAAAAAAAAGGAACTTCCTGCGATCCAGCTGACCTAAGCCTGACGAATCCACCCTGAGCTTGGCCAGAGCAGCGGTCAGTCGCCTCCCACCTGGTCCAACTCACCCAGTCTTACTACTCAGCACTAGGACAGAGATCATCCAGGAAGAAACAAACTGAGGCCTTGATCCCAGCTTGGATGATTCTCAGGGACTCCAGGCAGGACCGACCCACATCAGGCTGGAGGGGAGGGGAGATAGATACCTTAGTTCAAAAAGCTACAAATGGGGCCCGGAGAGATAGCACTGTGGCGTTTGCCTTGCAAGCAGCCGATCCAGGACCAAAGGTGGTTGGTTCGAATCCCGGTATCCCATATGTCCCCCCCCCCCCCCCCCCGTGGCCTGCCAGGAGCTATTTCTGAGCAGACAGCCAGGAGTAACCCCTGAGCACCGCTGGGTGTGGTCCAAAAAAAAACAAAACAAAACAAAAAAAGCTACAAATGGGGCCGGAATGACAGTCCAGTGGGTAGGGAGATGGCCTTGCTCACAGCTGACCCAAATTCAGTCCCCAGCATCCCAACACCACCAGGAGTGATCCCAGAATTCAGGGGCAGGAGTACTACCTGTGGATCACCGAGTGTGACCCACAAACCAATTTTTTGAAAAAGACCTAGAACCCCCAAAATAAAGGTCTTTCTAAGCAGCTTAGGTTTCAGGGAGCCAACAGGCACCCTGGGGCAGTCACCTCTGTCACCTGCCCTCCCCTCCCCAGTGCCCTTTGCACTGCCCAACACCCTGCCCTTCCTCTGAGCAGGATACACTTCCCCTCCCCCAGCAGGACCTCCCCCCACCAGAGGCAGCTCCGTTTCCGGCCCCTGGGAAGTCCTCTGAAGCCTATTGTTTCCCCTGAAGTTTGGGTCAAAGGAAGCTGTGTCCCCACCCAAGGGGGCCCGCCTACCCTCCAGACACCTTCACCTCAGGGAACTCCCAAGGCTGACTTCCACCTCCCGGGAGCTTGAAGGAGTAGATAGGGGTTGTAGGGTCTGAGAGCAGCTTGTAGGGTGTAGGGTACTTACTTTATACCTGGGTTTCTATCTCCGACATCTCCATAGAGTCCCCAGAACACCAGCAGGAGTGATTTCTGAGTTCAGAGCCAGGAGTAAACCCTGAGCATCACCAAGTGTAGCCCAAAATCCAAACCAAAAGTAGGCTGGAGGGAAGGGGAAGGGTTTGGGTTGCACTTTCCCCCCCAAGATTCAGTGGCTAAGAAAGGCTGCAGACTATACCTCATAGGGAGTGAATAGAATCCACAGGGCATGACTGAAATTCAACCAGCAACCACTTTTTCTCTTTTTTTCTTATTACTTGATTAAAACACCGTGGTTAGAAGATAGTTGATAATATAGAGTTGTTTTTTATTTTTACAAATGCAAAGTTATTCATGGTTGAGTTTCAGTCATACAGTGTACAACACCCTTCATCGGTGTGAACACACAACACACACACACACACACACACACACACACATCCATTAGTGTCCCCAGTTTCCCTTCCACCCTCCTCACTAGCAACCTGCTTCTGGGGCAGACATTTGACATTTAACATTCTCTCTCTTTTTCTTCCTTTTTTTTGTTCTGTTTAGATACTTGTGCTTGGCAATATATCAACAACTCCTTAACTCTGAACCTCACAGTGATCCATAAGAAAAAATAATAAAATACAATAAAAAATGTTTATCTACCCACGAAAATCTCAGTAGAAGCATGGGAAGAACTCACTGTGGAAGAGGTAAGAACCAAGCAGGCAGGAGAACATGGGGAATTAAAAGACTGGGCTTCCCCAGAGATAAGGCCCTGCCCCCCCAGCTGGTTAAACACCCCCCAGGGGAGGGAGGGCCTAGGGAGCAGCTGTTGGGCTCCAATTTCAGAGCTTTAAACGGTGTAGCAGTGCCAGCTCTGCCACAAAGGGTCACGAGGGGGCAAAGGGAGACAGGCACGGCAAAGGCGCCCTCACTCGCGGGCTGCCTCCCACTGACCTCCGGTGACCATCTTCCCCGGGAAAGCAGGCCTCATGGGCTGGCCATAGGGATTGACTGCCCAGTACCAGCAGGGACTCCAGAATGGGGCCCCCAATGAGAGCATGGGGGAAGAGTCTGGGGGCTAGGAGAAAGCTAGAGCATAGGCTCTGTGGGTTAGAGACCTGGAGTGACTCTTGGGCACACGGTCCCCTGAACACCTTTAGGAAAGACCCCACCAGAAGCAGTACCAGAAGTCTCTATGTGCCCCCCTCAGACACTCAACAACCCCTGTTCCAGGTCCCAATATAAGAGTCTATTCATACTCAGCAACTTTGCCCTGCAGTCAACGCTAAAACTGTAGTTAACACATAGGGTTTAGGGGCCAGAGTGATAGTACAGTGGTGTAGATGGCACTTGCCTTGCATATGGCTGACACAGGGTTTAAAGCCCAGCATCCCATTTCCTCATCCCCAAACGATGCCAGGAGTTAAGTCCTGAGCACTGCAGGGCGCCCACAAGCCAAAAAACAACAACAAAAACTTAGGGTTAGAGACCTACACTCTGCTTGAGAGGAGGAGCCACCCACCACCTAGGGGGTGGCTTTGATTCCAAAACTAGAAGAATCCCAGAATGGGTCAATGCTCCGAGAACTGGGCAGGGTTGCCCCAAGGGCATTCAGGAAAAGTTTAGGAATTGTGGCTATGAATGTGCCAGACATTTGGCGAAATTTCTTTGCAAACATTGAATTTTCTGCCACAAACTCTCTGAACAGGTGTCACCTCCTCCCTGTTCTTCATCAGCAAAATGGACTGAGAAGCTTAAGGGTAAACTAATTCTAACAATTCCAAGCCTTTCCCAGAGACTGAGAACAGCCAGCAGGGTACTTGTCTTGCCTGTGGACAGACAACCTGGGTTCTGTCCTGAGCCCACCAAAAGTGAAATCTGAGTGCAGAGGCAGGCTTTGAGCACCTTCAGAGATGGAGGGAGGGAGAGAGGGAGGGAGGGAGGGAGGCAAGGGAGGAGGAAGGGAAGGAAGGAAGGAAGGAAGGAGAGGAAGGAAGGAAGGAATGGAAGGAAGGAAGGAAGGAAGGAAGGAAGAAGGAAGGAAGGAAGGAAGGAAGGAAGGGAAGGAGAGGGAGGGAGGGAGGAGGAGGGGGGAGGGAGGGGATGGGAGGGAGAAAAAGGGAGGGAGGAAGAAAAAGAGAAAGGGGAGGGGGGAAGGAGGGAGGAAGGGAGGGAGGGAGGAAAAGAGGGAGACCGACTCCCCCTCAGCTGCTGAGTATCACCCATGACAGAACACGTGCATCTAGAACAGTGCTTCTCAATTATTTTCTGTCATATCCCCCTAGGAAGAAGAAAACATTTTTCATGTCCCCTCATGCAACTGTAAATAGTATCTTTATTAAAAAAAAACTTTAACCTGCAAAACAAAAATATGTAAAATAATTTGAGCTGATTTTTTTCATCAGAGTGATGTCTGGATGAATGGCTACCATGAGCACGTTTTGCAGTGCATAGCTTTTCGAAGCGGGGTTGGAAGCAGGACACAGCAATTCTTAGCTCCAGAGACATAAAGAGACATAAACACGGGGCTTAGCTTGTTAGTGACAGTGTTTGCCGAGGTCAAAACGTGCCCTCATTTTACAGAGCCTCGCGCCCCCCCCAGGGCCCCCCACTATTTGAGACCCACTGGTCTAGAGATATGGGGATGCAGTTAAAGTCTTCCTTTCCAGAAAAGTGACTTGTTGCTTCCTTTCTCCAAGCCCCAAATTTTTGGACCAGCACACCCCACTATTCATGGGGGTAAAGTTCTGGGGGCATGTCGGGCTGTGCCTCACCCCCTACCTTCCTGTGCTAAGGCCCTGCCCATTACGTGGGGGGGGGGACTCGCTCCCTAATTCACCCCTCTAAAACGTTTCCTACTGGAAACCTCAGAGAAAGCAGAGAAGGGGACAGGGTGGGGAGCCAAAGATAAACCTCCCCCAAATAGTCCACGACATCAGTGGGCTGTGTTGCCTCCTGCTGGGCACCAAGATGCCTGCCCCAACCACTGCTAGGGTGGCACTGATCTTTATCAACTGTGGGCTTCGAGTCGCATTTGGGGTCACATCACCAAATGTAAGGATTATGGAAAGTTTGAAAAATTTGTTTTCAGGGGCGGAAGTGATAGGACAGCAGGTAGGGTGTCTCCCTCTAGCATGATGTCAACTCCATCTATTTGCTTTCCCATAAGGTCCCCCCCACACCCCAGGAATAATCCCCCGAGCACAGAGCCAGGAGTAAACCTGGAGCGCTGCCGGAGAGGGACCCAACCCCTACCAGAGGCAATTTTTGTTTTCTCATCCATTTCCTTGGAATTCACGATCAGTAAATGTTGATTTTTGTATGACCAATAAATACATGATTTGCACATCTCTTTGATGGTACCCATACACTCGGATCACAAACACATTTTTCAGGTGAAAGGGGGTCGGGAGCAGAGAATGCTTAACTTTTCTGGAAACTAACAGGGTCCGAACAAACACACACTCCCCACCTCTCCACGACAGACAGCTGCTCGCTGAGACTAGTGTGATCATCATCTTTCCTGCTCTGCCCTGTCCAGGCCTGGAGACCCGCATACCCACTCCTACCTAGAGCCTAGAGGGGGGATCACCTGAACGTGGACCTGAGGAAAGCACAGTGGGCGCTGAAATCTCTGCAAGCCCCACCAGCCAAACCATTTCACATGGGCCCAGACACTCACCCTCAGAAAGACAGCACTCTGTCCCCCAAGTGGAAATAGCAAACCTCCACCTACCGAAGTCTCCAGCAGTCATCTGGGAGCAGAGACACCCAAAGGGGAAGGCGACCGGAACAGCCCCGTGGGTACCCTGGCAACTCTGCCGAACCCCTCTGGGACAGGCTGGAAACTCCTTCCAACAGGTGCGCGCACAGAGGCCAGCTAGGTCCGTGCGCTCTGGGTTGGGGAAGTTTTATCCTGGCTTCTCACATCACTCCCAGAATTTTGCAGAAATTCAAATCCTCGATCCTCAAGTGCCCCGGGAGGGGACAGTTTTTAGCTGAGCTTTCCCAAGACCCCCCTAGGCCCTGGACAGGGACCCAAAACGCTTCTCCGAAGAGCGGGGAGCCGGTCCCTTTGCCCATCATCATCCAGGTCCTTGATTTTTTTTCCCCCACTTGCAGCAGCTCTGCTAAAAATTTCGCCCTGCTCTGGGGTTCTCACCCCTTCGTGAAAGTCGAGTTTGTCTCCTGTCCTTTCCAGCAGCAGCAGAGGGGGAACTCCCCTCATCACCTCCAAGACAGGGGGTCCCCCTCAGCTCGGGGGGGAGTCCACGCACCCACTTTCCAAGTGCGGCCCTGCGGCTAGGAGAGACTGAGGCCCGCCCTTGGACTGGCGCAAAAAAATCTGGGTGTCCCCAGCATACAGCCTTACCGGTCCTGAGGTGCCAGGGGAGAGAGAAGGGAGGACACGAGGGCGCACACCTCGGGTGGGGGGTCCTCTCCAAGAGCCAGAAATCCGGGGAGACGGGCGATGCGCATCGGGGGACAAAGTGGGGAGATAGGGTTCACGAACCGACTGGGTTCCTCCAGGGGCTGGATGGAAGGGCGGGAGCGCAAGACGTTTTGGGGGGCCTACCTCTCCAAGGCCACCGGCTTCTCGGGAGTTTCCACGGGGCGCGCGGAGGGGAGGGAGGAGCCTTTCCGCGAATGGGCCAACACCGGAGGAGGACTCCTATTCCTGGAGCGGTGAGTCAACCAACCCCCGGAGGAAGGGAGCTAGCGGGGGCGCGGCGGGGGACACCCGAGTTCGCGGTGGGCGTCGGGTGGATTGCGCGCAGGGAACAGCGGTGGCGCGGGGTCCGCGGGTTCCCCCAGGGGCGCACGGCGGGTGCCACTCACCTGCGGGGCTGACGGGGCGCTTGGTGGGGCTGCGGGAGTGCTGTTGGGGTGCTGCGGGGGTCTCAGCCACCCCAGGCCGGGGAGTTTTGGAAGGAGCGAGGCTGGAATGCGCGGAATGAGGGCTGGAGCGCTGGAGCAGCGCGCAGCTGAGGGTGGACGCCGGCAGGAGGGGCGGGCCTAGCCCGGCCCGGCCCTGCCAAGGGGCCTGGGGAGGGAGGAGACTGAGCTGGAGGGGGGCGGGCCCGGGACCTCCCTTTCTTGCCTGGACAACCCCCACACTCCTCCTGGGCCGTCTGTGCCTTTGATCTTTGGGCGTCCGTCCACTCCAAGCTCGCCCAGTTCCTTTCTTTTTCCAAACTCTTGGTGCCAAGCCCAGCTCCTAATCCAGAGGTTGTTGAGCCCAGCTAGGGGGTGTGGGATGCAAGAGAGAGGGGTTCAGTAGGGATTCAGCATTGGAGGATGTGGGACCCATTGCAAGCACGGCTTTTTGCACCCTGGCCTCGCAGTGAGTCCCCCCCCCCCACAATGGCCCGGGAAGGGGAAAGGGTGGGCGCGCAAGGCAGGAAGGGTCCCTTTCCGGAGAGATTCCACCCAAAGGAACACTATAGCTCCTGGGAACCACCTAGGAGGAACCGGATCATGGGGACACCGGCCCCCCCCCCCAAAAAAAAAACCCCAGGGTTCACCCACCACATATCTCTATTAGGCTGTGCGCCCAAAGGGACACAAGGTGGCCATCGATGGCCGAGGAACTCCTAAGGCTGGGAGTTCAGAGCCCCACCACTCCTAGAGTGGCTGGCATGGAAGAGGGACCTCAGAGGCAGAGGCCCCCAAATTGGGACCCCCCCCAATGGGCAAGTTTCTCCATGGACGCATTCCTGTTTGCCAGACTTCAGAGCGCTCTGGCTTAAAATCGTTCCTGAGTCCTCCATCCTCACCCACTTTCTTGGAAAGCTGCAAGGCAAGGACTTTCGATTACTCCCCCCCAAATCAAACCCACCCTCAGTGAGGCCTTATCACTGAACCTTGCATATCTGTGACTGTTTATATCTTATCTCCTTGACCAAACCGAAACTTCCTTGAAGACAGGCAGATTTATCTTATCTTTTCGCTCAGCACTAGTTGGAGCTGGGGGTAGTCGTGCCTATGCCTTTTAATTAAATGAAAGAAAGCTGCAGCGCTGATGATGTTGAGGGGAGTAGAAAAGGAAATTACTATACGTGTCCAGGCTTTTGCCACCACAGGAGTTAGCAATGTGCTTCCCCTAGGCAGTACTCTAATATTATTATTGCTATTATTTATATTATTATTAGTTATTATTATTTTGCGGGGAGGACACACCAGGCGATGCTCAAGGTGACTTCTGTGCTCAGGGATGAACCTGGTGGGCATGGGGGGGGGACCATATGGAGAGCCACGGGGGTTGGATCCTGGTCAGCTGTGTGCAAAGCAAGTGCCTTACGCACTGCAATATGGCCTCTAATGCATTTGATATCGGGGACCAAATACCCAGGTCACATGCGGTAACACCTTAAAAGGAAGCAGATCTCATTTGGATATATAATTTCTGGTAATACTTGTTAAATTATGAGTCACATCAGGCTGTGTCACACCTGACACAGGAGGGGGGGATGAAATTGCAATAGAGGTCAGTAAACGCACACGCAACAGATGGAGGGGCTGAAGGTCCTAAAATGTGACAACGGTCTTGATTGTCTAGGGTTGGTGTGGCAGAAAACACAAGGCAGAAAAGGCATCTGCACTCCTCTGTCATTGCAGAGCTAGTTACAAGGGCCAAATTCTGGGAAACAACCCAAGTGCCTGAGAACAGATAGTGGCTAAAGAAACTATGGTACAAGGGACTGAGGTGATAGCAGAGAGGATAGGGTGCTTGCCTTGCATGCAGCTGAGCAGGGTTCAATCCCCGATATGGTCTCCTGAGCCTGCCTGAGTAATAAACCCTGAGCACAGCCAGATGTGGCCCAAAAATAAAAAAAATAAAACAAAAAACTATTGTAAATCTACACACAGAATCCTCTTCTGTTAGGAAAAATGAAGTCATGTAATTTAACTTATACATGGAACGGACATGGAGAGTACCATCCTGAGTGAGATGCATCAGGGAGATAGGGACAGATAATAGAATATAAAAAATACATAGGTATGAGAAAAATACCCAAAGACACTAGAAACAAGGGTCAGGAGACTCCATGGTAGGAAGCTTGCCATATGGGGACGTAGGGGTGAAGTGCAGTTAGGACAGAGAAGGAACTATTGTGACAATGATAATGGGGAAAGGATCAATTTTAGACCAAGAATCGGGTGCTGAGAGGAAGGAAGGAAGGAAGGAAGGAAGGAAGGAAAGGAAGGAAGGAAGGAAGGAAGGAAGGAAGGGAGGGAGGGATGGAAGGAAGGAGGAAGGAAGAAGGAAGGAAGGAAGGAAGGAAGGAAGGAAGGAAGGAAGGAAGGAAAGGAAGGAAAGGAAGGGAGGAAAGAGGAAAGGAAGGGAGGGAAGGGAAGGGAGAAGGAAGGAAGGGGAAGGAAGGAAAGAAGGAAGGAAAGAAATGAAGGAAGGGAAAGGAAGGAAGAAGGTGGGAAGGAAGGAAAGGAAAGGAAGGAAGGAAGGAAAGAAAAGGAAGGAAGGAAGGTGGGAAGGAAGGAAGGGAAGGAAGGAAAGGGGAGGAAGGAAGGAGGGAAGGAAGGAAGGAAGGAGGGAAGGAAGGAAGGAAAGGAAGAAGGAAGGAGGGAAGGAAGGCAACAGAGGTAGACTAGGGGTAGGGACAGGAGGGGAAACTAGGGACATTAGTGGCAGGAAATGTACATTGATGAAAAGATGGGTGTTGAAATTGTAGGAGTGGTAGTTTCATTGTAGGGACTTTGTAACTGCAAGTTCATGGATTGTCGTTTGTTTTCGGTTTTGTTTTTTGTTTTTGTTTTGTTTGGAAACACACCCTTAGTATTTAGCGAACAACTTGTGGGCACTCTGCTCAGGACCTGAACCTGGCTGTGCTTGGTGGAGCAATCTATAGGACAGGGGATTAGAATCTGGGCTTTAGAGAGAAGCAAGGGCTGAGTGTCTTGTTAATTTGCATCTATCTACAAGCTCAGTCCCGCCCACCAGAGACAGTTACCCAAAGTTTCCAGGGGGAAACCCAAGGAAAGAAACTGGAATCCAAGTTACTGCGGTGACGTTTGATCATTGGGTTTGGGGGGTTGGGGGGGAGGAGTAGGGCCACACCCAGTGATGCTCTGGGCTATTTTAGTGCTGTGCTTCAGGGGGTGAACCCAGGCGGTTGTAGAGGACCATATTCGCTGCCAGGGATCCAAAAGGAGCCAGTCACAATCACATGCATGTCAAATGTCTCACCTCCTATGCTACTATCTCTCTGGTTTCTTAGTTGCTTTTCTTTGTTTTTGTTTTGGGGCCACACCCAGCACCACCCAAGGGGTTACTCCTGCCTCTGCGCTCAGAAATAGCTCCTAGCAGCTCAGGGTACCTTAGGGAGTGCTGGGGATCAAACCCGGGTCTGTCCCAGGTCAGTTGCATGCAAGGCAAACACATACACTCTGCTCTTGCTACCGGCCCCGGTTGTTGGATTTTTTTAGGGGGGGGGGGGGGTTGCTTTGGTTTGGTTTGGGGAACCAACCCAGCATTTCTCATTGCTGACTTCTGCCTCTGCACTCAGAAATTATTCCCTGGAGGTGTTCCTGGGAACCATATGGGTGTGTGGGGATCAAATATGGGTCAGCCACATTGCCCAGGCTTACCTGCTGTATTGTCTCTCTGGCACCAAGGCCGCTTTTAGTTGGGTTTTGGTTTCGGTTGGGTTTGGTCACAGGGACATAGTTCTGTGCCTGGAACAAGGTGGGGGGGGCTCCTGCAGTGTTTGGGGAATCATGCAGCGTCTGGAACTGAACCCCGAGTACAAAGTATTCATTAGGTGCTTTGAAGCCTCTTTCCTGCCAAGTGACTTTGATCTTGTTGATGAAGGGTAGAGGAAAGACAGGACACCTCACCAAAGGCCTGGGGGCCAATGCATGTGGGAGATTTGAAGGAAAATCATGTAAACTGGTGTGGTAGGAGACAGAGAGAGTCTAGGTAAGTGGGCCAGGTAGAAAAGAGCAACAGTCTTGCATGCTGTTAAATTTAGTGCCTATTGCCACCAACAAAAAGACTGGTGAGATTCAGACAGAAAGTAAGTTACTTGCTTCGCCTGCACCAGATCTAGGTCTTATCCACAACACCACAATATGGTCCCCCAAGCACCATCAGGAGTAATTTCTCTAAAATTTTAATGGTCATACAACAGAAGGTTCCATTCATGGAGATACAAATTCCCACAACCTTGGGATAGGTGCGAACTGGCTTAGTGATCACAGCAGAGGCGTTCATGGGCATGAGGCCCTGGGCTCCATTCACACCTCAGGGATGAAATAGGAAATTCCAAAGCAAAGGAGGTATAAGGGAATTTTGGTGATGAGGGTTTCGGATTCAGTAGATTGAGAGGCAGGCAAGACAAAATTTCTAGCAGACTTGAAAACAATCTTTTTTGGGGGGGCCACTCCCGGCGCCCCTAGTCTGATAGCTTCTTCTTCTTTCTTTTTTCTTTTGGTTTTTGGACCACAGCCAGCAATGCTCAGAGGTTACTCCTATTTTTTCTGCACTCAGAAATCACTCCTGGCAGACTCGGGGGACTATATGGGATGCCAGGGATTGAACCCTGATCGGCCACATGCTAGGCAAACATTCTACCCACTATGCTGTCACTCTCGTTCCCCTGGTCTGATTTCTTTTTCTTTTTTTTTTTCTTTTTCTTTTTTTTTTTTTTTTTTTTTTGGTTTTTGGGCCTCACACCCGGTGGTGCTCAGGGGTTACTCTGGCTGTTCTGCCTCAGAACTAGCCCCTGGCAGGCAACGGGGGACCATATGGGACACCGGGATTCGAACCAACCACCTTTGGTCCTGGATCAGCTGCTTGCAAGGCAAACACCGTTGTGCTATCTCTCCGGGCCCCTGGTCTGATTTCTTACTGTGCAAACTATGCCCATGTGCACTGTGGAGCAAGAATAAGTGTGAAGAAGGAAATGCAATTTCTGCTGTGGGAATTCCTCCAGGAAAGAGTAAGCAAAGAAAGCAAGAGCTTGAGTATATAATCTTCTCAGGTATACTGGGTAGGAAATTAAACATACGTTTTGTTTTGCATGAAGAATAACCAGGAGGAGAAACCCAAAATGATTAACTCTCTGAGTAGAATGAGATAAGGGGGGCCCAAAGGATAAGGGACACCATGAGGACAGTGCTAGCATGTAGCACTATCTCATCTAGAAAGTTTATAAGTTAGGAAGCCCTGTTACCCCCAAAAGGGGATTTGTTCCTGAGCTCAGGAGTTCTTGAAAGATTTGCACACAAAACCTAGATGCTTAAGAAGTTAAAGTTTAGGGGCCCGGGCGGGTGGCGCTGGAGGTAAGGTGCCTGCCTTACAAGCGCTAGCCAAGGGAAACGGACATGCGGTTCGATCCCCCGGGCGTCCCATATGGTTCCCCCAAGCCAGGGGCGATTTCTGAGGCACATAGCCAGGAGTAACCCTGAGCGTCAAACGGGTGTGGCCCAAAAACCAGAAAAAAAAAAAAAAAAGAAGTTAAAGTTTAGGGCCCGGAGAGATAGCACAGCGGTGTTTGCCTTGCAAGCAGCCGATCCAGGACCTAAGTGGTTGGTTCGAATCCGGTGGTCCCATATGGTCCCCCGTGCCTGCCAGGAGCTATTTCTGAGCAGACAGCCAGGAGTAACCCTGAGCACCGCTGGGGTGTGGGCCCAAAAACCAAAAACCAAAAACCAAAAAAAAAAAAAAAGAAAGTTAAAATTTATTTATTTATTTATTTATTTTGGCTTTGGGACACACCCAGCCCTGCGCTCAGGAGTTAGTCTAGCTCTGTGCTCAGAAATCACTCCTGGCCGGCGAGGTGTGCGCTAGAGGTAAGGTGTCTTGCCTTGCAAGCACTAGCCAAGGAAGGACTGCGGTTTGATCTCCCGGGTGTCCCATATGGTCCCCCAAGCCAAGGGGCAATTTCTGAGTGCTTAGGCCAGGAGTACCCCTGAGCATCAAAAGGGTGTGGCCCGAAAAACCAAAAAAAAAAAAAAAGAAAAAAAAGAAATCACTCCTGGCAGGCTGGGGGACCATGTGGTGATGCTGGGAATCCAATCAGGGTCTGTCCCCAGTTGGCCCGCGTGCAAGGCAATGCCTTACCTTTGTGCTATCTCTCTGGCCCCAGAAGTTCAAGTTTATTGAACAGTTTCAGTAAATGGGGTCCAGGTCCTCTCCATGGGGGACTGGGGGGACCGATTCTAGTCCTCAGCATGCAGTGACTATAAGAACAGTACTGGGTGAAATTCAAAAGCACCTTGTGTAGGTAATTGGGTAAAATCTACTTGGGCAGTTCTTTTCCAGGATATGTGTCATGGTCTCCAGGATATGTGTACCACTGAGTCATTTGAGAGGCAGGGGGTGGGGGGTGTTGAGCAGATTTCACAACACTTTGTATTTTTGTTTTGTTTGGTCACACCCACAGTGCTCTGGGTTTACTCTTTTTTTTTTAAAGACTTTTTTTTTTTTTTTTTTTGTTTTTGGGCCACACCCAGCGGTGCTCAGGGGTTACTCCTGGCTGTCTGCTCAGAAATAGCTCCTGGCAGGCACAGGGGACCATATGGGACACCGGGGATTCAAACCAACCACCTTTGGTCCTAGATCGGCTGCTTGCAAAGCAAACACCGCTGTGCTATCTCTCCAGGGCCCTTTTTTTTTTTTTGGTTTTGGTTTTTTGAGTCACACCCGGCTGCACTCAGGGGGTTACTCCTGACTCTACACTCAGAAATCGCTCCTGTCAGGATCAGGGAACTATATGAGATGCCGGAATTCAAACCACCAACCTTCCTGCACGCAAGGCAAACACTCTACCTCCATGCTATCTCTCCAGCTCCCTGGATTTACTCTTGATCTGTACTCAGGGATCCCTCCTAGGCAGGAGCCAGGGGACCATCTGGGGAAAGTCAAGTATCCAATCTGGATCTGCTGCATGCAAGGGCAAGTGCCCTTCACACTGTACAATCTTCCCAGCCTCGTAGATTTCAACGATTCTTGACTTCTCTCCATTCTAAAGTCTTAGATGATCCTTTTCCAGTTAAAACTGAAATGTTTGAGGAGTTGAAGTTCCTGTCTCTTGAAATGACAGAAGCTACTTGATTGGGATTGCGTGGAGATACTGGCATAAATGTTGAATATTATTCTCCGTTACTCCATCCTTCTTTTTTAAAATTTTTTCCACATCCAGCAGGTTTTATTCCCAGCTCTACCACTCAGCGATCACTCCCGGAAGGCTTTGGGGTAGGAGGGGCCATATAAAGTTGTCAGGGATCAAACCTAGGCAGGGCCCTGTGCAAGGCAAGTGTTCTCCCCACTGTCCTATTGCTCTGGCTGCATCCATTTTTCTTCATATCTTCTGGCTGAAGCCCAGGATGTTCTTCCTCTGTGTAGGTTCCCCCAGGATCTTGTTGAGGTGCTAAGGCTATGGACTGTGTCAGCTGATTGTGACATTTTAGTTGCCCTTTTGGCTTCCTGAATCTCCACTCTTTTTTCTTAATGTCACATCACTGTTGACTCATTAGTGGCCTCTGCAAAAACATGCCTTCCAACCTAGTACACAACGAAAGAATCTCTTTTTTTTCTTTTTTTTGGTTTTTTGGGTCACACCCAGCAGCACTCAGGGGTTACTCCTGGCTCTAAGCTCAAAAATCACTCCGGGCAGGCTCAGGGGACCATATGGGATGCCAGATTCGAACCACCATCCTTCTGCATTGCAAGCAAATGCTCTACCTTCATGCTATCTCTCCGGCCCCAGAGAGATAATCTCTTAAGTTGGTTAAGTATCTGAGTACCCTACTTAACGGGACCATCCTTTTAGCTCATCATAAATCAATCCCTTTCCTTCCCAATGGCTACATGGACATTCAGTTCCAAGGGAATCTACTTGGAGTCTCTGTACATATTAAGTAATTTCCCTCATTTCGCTCTAGGCTCTGGTTAGAACAATGAGTTATGGGGCCAGAGTTGGTGGCGTGAGCCGTAAGGTGTCTGCCTTGTGTTGTGCTAGCCTAGGATGAACTAGCCTAGGTTCTATCCCGGCGTCCCATATGGTCCCCCAAGCCAGAGCGATTTCTGATCACAAAGCCAGGAGAAAACCCCTGAGCATCACTGGGTGTGGCTTGAAAAAAAAAAACAAAAACAAAAAAAGGGGGCCCGAAGAGATGGCATGGAGATAGAGCGTTTGCCTTTGCATGCAGAAGGATGGTGGTTTGAATTCCAGCATCCCATATGGTCCCCTGAGCCTGCCAGGACAATTTCCCTGAGCACATAGCTACGAGTAACCCCTGAGCGCTGCCAGGTTGTGGCCCCAAAACAAAAAATAAACAAACTACAAAACTAAAAACAAAAACAAACAAACACTAAAGAACAATGAGTTGTGCTGAATAGTAGATCAGGCAGACCAGCATTACTTGATACTACACTACTGCTGTGGAGGTCACTACAGCTTATCCAAACTTACCAGTGAAAAGGAAATGCCAAGTACAAAATAAAGATGGAACTAGAGAGCCCGATGAAATAGTACAGCAGGGGGGCCGGAGAGATGGCATGGAGGTAAGGTGTTTGCCTTTCATGCAGAGGTCATCAGTTCGAATCCCGGTGTCCCATATGGTACCCCGTGCCTGCCAGGAGCAATTTCTGAGCGTGAAGCCAGGAATAACCCTGAGCACTGCCGGGTGTGACCCAAAAACCCACAAAAAAAAAAAAAAAAAAAAAAAAAAGAATAGGTACAGCAGGAGAGCATTTGCCTTGCACATGGCTGACCCAGGTTCTGTCCCCCGCATCCCTTATTGGTCCCCTGAGCACCACCAGAAATAATTCCTGAGTACAAGGCCAGGAGTAACCTCTGGGCATCTCCAGGTGTGGACCCAAAACATATGCACACAAAAAAATGAGAGCTGGATTTTCTAAAGCATTAGTAAAACAAGGGCAGGCCTGCCAGTGTGTGGTGTGTGGTGTGTGTGTGTGTGTGTGTGTGGTGTGTGTGTATGAAGGTATGAAGACAGAAAGTGCTACTAAAAGGGCCCTGGGTGGGCCGGAGAGATAACATGAAGGAAGGGGCATTTGCCTTGCATGCAGATGGATGATGGTTCAAATCTCAGCATCCCATACGTCTCCCAAGCCTGCCAGGAGCGATTTCTGAGCGTTGGAGCCAGGAGGCAATCCCTGAGTCTGCCAGGTGTGACCCAAAAAACTAAAAAGGGAGGGGGCCTGGGCTAGCAATGAAGTCACAACTAGTCTGATTAACCATCAGTTATATTAAATTAAATAAGAATTAATTATCAGGCTGGAGTGATAGCACAGTGGTAGAGCATTCTCCTTTTACGGGGACAACCTGGGATAGACCCGGGTTCAATTCCCTGCATCCCTTATGGTCCCCCAAGCCTGCCAGGAGTGACTTCTGAGCACAGAGTCAGGGATAAGCCCTGAGTATGGCCAGGTGTGGCCCAAAAACAAAACAAAACAAAAATTAATTCTTGGGGCCAGAGAGATACCATGAAGGTAAGGCGTTTGCCTTTCATACAGAAAGGTTGGTGGTTCGAATCCCAGCATCCCATATGGTACCCCAAGCATGCCAGGAGCGATTTCTGAGCATAGAGGCCAGAAGTAAACCCTGAGTGCTGCTGGGATGGTGACCCCCCCAAAAAAAAATTAATTCTTCACCATCCTTCTTCATTCACAAATAGTTTTTTTTTAATTGCCCTAATGGGGAGTTACCTGGAATTCACAAGAATTTAAAAGAATTTAAAATGAAGCCCTATCCCTCATATAAAATTCAGTTATGGGTGAATACACTTGTCTGGAGCTATTTCAGAACACAATCTTCTGTCCAGTGGTTCCGAGTGTGCTGTGGGTTGCCAGAGTGGAGCCTTAACAACCCACCCACTACCTGTATCTATCTTGAGATGGAAGAAACCAAAAGTCCTCTCCTGGGGCCGAGAGAGATAGCACAGCAGTAGGGCATTGCCTTGCAAATGGCCAACCCAGGACCAATGGTAAATCCCGGGCATCCCATATGCCCACCTCCTTGCCTGCCAGGGAGCAAGTTCTGAGCGCAGAGCCGGGAGTAATCCCTGAGCATCAACGGGGGTATGACCCAGAAAAAAAAAAAGCCCTCTCTGGGGACATTTCACTCACGAGCACATGTTTCTGTCTGAATGTCCTGTATATGTTGGGTCAACGTGAGATGCCCTCAAGCACTAAGGGCAACATTACCAGATGCAGTAGACCGGTTCACAGGAATGAAGGGGACCCCAACTCCCTCCCTTGAGTCATTTGACAAAGCAATTTTCTCTCCTGGCACTCTGCACTGGGTCAGCCTGAAGGAAGCTATCCCCAACACCGACCACCAGAATTATCCCACCTGTGGGATAATTTTGTGGAGCTCAGGGAAACATTGGGATGGCCAAGGATCAAATCCAGGTTCAGTGGCAAGCAAGGCAAATGCCTACCCACTGTAGCATCCCTCTGACCTCAACACAGGTTTTTTTTGTTTGGATTTCGTTTTTTGTTTGTTTTTTGGGCCACACCCGTTTGACACTCAGGGGGTTACTCCTGGCTATGTGCTCAGAAATCGCCCTTGGCTTGGGAGACCATATGGGACTCTGCAGGATCGAACCATAGTTCGTCCTAGGCTAGCACTTGCAAGGTAGATGCCTTACCTCTAGCACCACCTCTCTGGCCCCCTGAACACAGTTTTAAAACCTATTTTGAAGACCTGAACTTTAAAATTGATTGTATTGATTTGAAGTTGTTGTACTGAAGTGAAAAATTGAAAGAATGCTAAACAAATTGTCCATCTTTGTTGTTATTAATAAATATTTATTCATTCATGGGTTGTTTATTTTTTCCTTTAGCCACTCTCAGCTGAGCTCAGGGTTTACCTCTAGCTCTGCACTTGGGGTCAGTCCTGGCAGAGATCTGGACCCATATAAGGTTGTCTGGAACTGGCACACAGCAGGTAGAGTGTTTGCCTTGCAAACCCAGGGTTTGATCCCTGGGTTCCCATTGGTCTCAAGCACCACCAGAGTAATTCCTGAGTAAAGAACCAGGAATAACCTCTGAGCACCACTGAGTACTGCCCCCACTGCCAACAAAACAAACAAACAAAAAGTAGGTTGGTTAAATTATCCCAACATGGCTCTCCAATAAGTATTTATCCCAGTACATATTTATTTTACAGGTCATAGTGCTATATGACATATAGCCATAATTACAGTTCAGATTAAATAGGGCCAATATCAGAAATTAAAATCTCAAATTTATTGGGGCCGGAGAGATAGCACAGTGGTAGAGCATTTACCTTGCACATGGCAAATTTTAGATGGACCCAAGTTCGATATCCGGCATCCCAATACGGTCCTCTGAGGTCTGCCAGGAGTGATTTCTGAGCACAGAGCCAGTAGTAACCCCTGAGCAACCATCAAGTGTGGCCTAAAAACCTAAATAAATAAAATCTCAAGTATGGTTTCTTGCTCTTGAAGCTCTTAAACACATATCTCGCTTGCTTGTCTTTGTGTTGCTTTGCTTGTACCTTTTTGCAATCTGAAGAATTCCATAGAGTCTCTCTCTTCTTTTTTTCATTTTCTGGATTTTGAGCCACACAGGAATTACTCCTAACTCCTACTCCTAACTCTGCACTCAGAAATTACTTCTGAAGGGAGGGACTGGGAGCAATAGCACACTTGGGTAGGGGCATTTGCCTTGCATGTAGCTGGCCTGGGGTTCAATCCCAGCAACCCATATGTCCCTGAGCCTACCAGGAGCCGATTTCTGAGTGGCAAAGTCAGGAGTAACCCCTGAGTGCAGCTGAATGTGGTCCAAAAGAATAAAAAAGAAGAAAGAAAAGAAAAGAAGGAAGGAAGGAAGGAAGGAAGGAAGGAAGGAAGAAGAAAGAAAGAAAGAAAGAAAGAAAGAAAGAAAGAAAGAAAGAAAGAAAGAAAGAAAGAAAGAAGAAAGAAAGAAAGAAAGAAAGAAAGAAGAAAGAAAGAAAGAAAGAAAGAAAGAAAGAAAGAAAGAAAAAAGGAAGGAAGAAGAAAGGAAGGAAGGAAGGAAGGAAGGAAAGAAGAAAGAAGAAAGAAAGAAAGAAAGAAAGAAAGAAAGAAAGAAGAAAAGAAAGAAAGAAAAAAGAAAAGAAAGAAAGAAAGAAAAGAAAAGAAAGAAAGAAGAAAGAAGAAAGAAAAGAAAGAAAGAAAGAAGAAAGAAAAAAGAAAGAAAGAAAGAAAGAAAGAAAGAAAGAAAAGAAAGAAAGAAAAAAGAAAAAAGAAAAAAAGAAAAAGAAAAAAAAAGAAAAGAACTTTTGGAAGGCTCAGGGGACCATATGGGATGCCAGAAATCAAACCTGGGTCGACTATGTGCAGGTAAACACACAACTCATTGTGCTATCGCTCTGGCCCTCTATAACTCATGGTTTTTAAATTATAAACAAACAAACAATAAAAGAAGGCAGCAGGAAGGGAAGACTCCTGGAAGGCCGTCAAGGGAGGATGAGCGGAAAGTGGAGCACAGAACTACAGGGGGCTGTGGCCAGAAAGCTGGGAACAGGAAGGGGTGCACCTGGGGGTGCAAAGGAAGTGAGAAGGTAGTGGGGAGGTTTTTCTCTGATTGCTCTGGCTAACCTGGAGACCAGCTGAAGCAGGACCTCTGTGAGGAGGAGCTCCCTCTCAGGCAGCAGCAGAGAAAGGAGAGAGAGAAGCCAAGAGTCCAACCTCTGCCAAAGACCAAGAGTTAGGAATAAAGGCCTGAGTTAAGAGGAAAGCACTAGGGAAAGAGAAGCAGAAGGAAGGCCAAAAAAAAAAAAAAAAAAAAAAAACCCTTTTCAAATATCAGAATGAGGGGCTGGAGTGATATAGCACAGCGGTAGGGCAATTTGCCTTGCAAGCAGCCAACCTGGGACTGACTCAGGTTCAATTCCCAGCATCCCACATATATGGTCTCCCAATGCCAGGAGCGATTTCTGAGCCTACAGCCAGGAGTAACCCTGAGCACTGCTGGGTGTGGCCCAAAAACAAACCAACAAAAATCAGAATGAGTTGAATTTGGCCATTTAGAATGAATGAGAACTGGATTATGTCAAAAAAAATTATGTCGGGCCTCGAGAGATAGCACAGTGGTGTTTGCCTTGCAAGCAGCCGATCCAGGACCAAAGGTGGTTGGTTTGAATCCCGGTGTCCCATATGGTCCCCCGTGCCTGCCAGGAGCTATTTCTGAGCAGACAGCCAAGAGTAACCCCTGAGCACCGCCGGGTGGGGCCCAAAAACCAAAACAAATAAATAAATAAAAAGAGGGCAGGCTGAGAGAGGTGAGGGAGGGATGGGGATGGATTCTGGGTGGAAAGGAGGTTGACACTGGTGATGGGATTGGTGCTGAGACAACTGCATGTCTAAAACTAAACTAGGGAATAACTGTAAAACAAGGTGCTTTAAATAAATAAAAAATAAAAGGCAGCCTGGGGCAGGAAGATTCCCAGAGGATTCCTGAAGACCCCCAAGGCCAGAGACGCAGCACCAAATGGGTTGACACCAAGGTCATAAATGGCATGCTTGGTCCTCATGATGGTTGGTTTTCTATTGTTTTTGTTGGTTTGTTTGTTTTGGTTTTGATTATTTGGGCCACCTCCCCAGCAACGCTCAGGGGTTACTTCTGGCTCTGTGCTCAGATATTTGCTCCTAACAGGCTTGGGGGGACCCTATGGGATGTCAGGAAACGAACCCAGGTCTGTGCTGGGTTCATCCTCGAGCAAGGCAAATGCCTACCACTGTGCTATCACCTCCTGGTGCCCAAATGAGGTTGGATCTAGAATCGAGAGAATGAGTCATCAGATGATTTTGGATTTTTGACAATAGAAGCACTTAGAGAAGCAGTATAGGAGGGATGCCTCGATGATGCTCATTGTCTACCTGATGACAATACAAAATGTTTTTCTTTTTTTTTTTTTTTTTTTTTTTTTTTTTTTTTTGGTTTTTTGGCGTCACACCTGGCAGTGCTCAGGGGTTACTCCTGGCTCCACGCTCAGAAATCGCTCCTGGCAGGCTCGGGGGACCATATGGGATGCCGGGAGTTTAACCAGATGACCTTCTGCATGAAAGGCTAACACCTTACCTCCATGCTCTCTCTGGCCCCCACAAAATGTTTTCCAAATTAAGCTACCCCGTATTTAGGTATGAAGTTAGAATTGTTGAGACTAGATAGTCTGCTTCTGTATTCTTCTACATTTCTTTTTTTTTTTTTTTTTTCGGGCCACACCCATTTTGATGCTCAGAGGGTTACTCCTGGTTAAGCACTCAGAAATTGCCCCTTTGCTTGGAGAGACCATATGGGACACTGGGGGGATCGAACCGAGGTCCCTTTCTTGGCTAGCACTTATCTCTAGCGCCACCTCGCCGGCTCCTCTTCTACATTTCTAACTCCTAGTCCCCAGCACACATTCTTTCTCTTTTCCACAATGAAATAAAAAATAGTCAAAGGAGTACACAGTAACCCCACTTCTACCCAAAAGAGGAATGAAGGAGAAAGTAAGCATTCAAATATTTCCTTCCAAGATTTCTTTTGGGAGGGGGCACACCAAGCAATGCTACAGAACTTACTCCTGGCTCTGTGCTCAGGGATTACTCCTAGTAACTAACCCCTGAGTGCCACTGGGGTATGGCCCAAAACAAAACAAAAAAATGTATCATTCATTTGGGGCTGGTGCTCTAGTATAGTGGGGTAGGGTGCTTGCCTTAGCCTTGCATGTGGCCCAGCCAGGTTCAATTCCCCATGTTCCATCTAGTCCCAATTCCACCAGGAGTGATTCCTGAGTGCAGAGCCAAGAGTAAGTTCTTAGTGGCTGTGGCTCCAAATCAAACAAAAAATATAAAACTCTTTTTTTTATTTTTCTTATTTTTATTTTTTTGGTTTTTGGGTCACACCTGGCAGTGTTCAGGGTTACTCCTGGCTCTATTCTGAAAAATCACTCCTAGAAGGCTTGGGGGACCATATGGGATACTGGGATTCAAACCACCGTCCTTCTGCATAAAAGACAAATGCCTACCTCCATGCCATCTCTCTGGCCCCAGATATAAAACTCTTGAAATGGCAGTATGATATAGATATCTTCACTAGTCCTATGTTTTCAAATGCAATTTAATTTTGTTGTTGTTATTATTATTAACTTAAATCATAATATTTAATTTTTTTTTTTTTGGTTTTCGGGCCACACCCAGCAGCACTCAGGGGTTACTCCTGGCTATCCGCTCAGAAATAGCTCCTGGCAGGCATGGGGGACCATATGGGGCACTGGGATTTGAACCAACCACCTTAGGTCCTGGATCAGCTGCTTACAAGACAAACACCACTGTGCTATCTCTCTGGCCCTTATGTTTTTTTATTCAATTTGTTTATTTATTTTTTGGTTTTTGGGCCACACCCGATGATGCTCAGGGGTTACTCCTGGCTATGCACTCAGAAATCGCTCCTGGCAGGCTTGGAGGACCATATAGGATGCCGGGATTCGAACCACCATCCTTTTGCATGCAAGGCAAATGCCCTACCTTTCATGCTATCTCTCTGGACCCCAATAAGATATTCCTAAAAGGGGGATCAACAAACAATTTCCCAGGGCCTTATAGTTGCCTTACAAGTCTAACGGATACAAGTTCCAATATCCCCAACATGCATCAAGTAGATGTTCCTGGGGGGGGGGCCAGAGTGGTGGTGCTAGAGGGTTAAGGCATTTTCCTTGCAAGCACTAGACTAGGACGGGACCACAGTTCGATCCCCAGAATCCCATCTGGTCACATCCTAGCCAGCAGCGATATCTGAGTATATAGCCAGAGTAACTTCTGAGCATCAACGGTGTGCCCCCCCCAAAAATAAAATAAAATTAAACAAAAGTATGTTCCTGGAAGGCTCTACTATCTGTGGTCCTTTGTACCACACGGCATACATGGACACAACAGCAGTGTTGTGTGTAAAATCACCCACGTACCATATCTCCAACACCCAGATGAACAAGGTCTAAAGCAAGGTCGCGCATGAAATAATCCAAACCAGACTAAGGGTGAAACACATGTCATCTGGCAGTCTTCTTCAGCAGATGGAGCCCAAGCTACCTGCCAGAACTGCCATTTTTATTGAGTACAGATGACCACCCTTAGGTGGGGGGGGAGTAAGGGCAGATAGCTCAAGCTATCCTGAGTCAGTCCACCCAGGTTTACAAGCAAGACAATCTCTGTTTTGGGGTAAGTCCAAGTTGTAAACAAACTGAAAAGGAACCAGGGATGATCTTTGTTTTAGGTAAAATAAGGTAAAATCCAACAGTGTGTGTGTGTGTGTATGTTTTTGTTCTGTTTTTTTATTTTTGGGGGTCACACCGCGGCGGCACTCAAAGATTACTCCTGGCTTTGTGCTCAGAAATCACTCCTGGCCGGCTCAGTGGACCATATTGGATGCTGGGATTCCAACCACCATCTATCCTGGATCGGCTGTGTGCAAGGCAAAAGCTCTACCACTGTACTATGTTCTCTGCCTCCACCAACAGTTGTGTTTGAGTACCAAAAGGTTTGTGACTCCGTGAGCATCTCTGCCATGTGTGAGTACCACAACCTGCATAAAACATGCAAGCACCATGGCTAGGTGCAAGGTGTGTGTGTGTGTGTGTGTGTGTGTGTGTGTGTGTGTGTGTGTGTAAACACAGGGTCATTAAAACAACAACAGGGGCCAGAGCAATAGCACAGCGGTAGGGCATTTGCCTTGCAGGTGGCTGACCTAAGATAGACTGCGGGTCGATTCCCCATGCCCCATATAATCCCCCCAGCCAGGAGCAATTTCTGAGCGTAGAGCCAGGAGTAACCCCTGAGCATCATTGGGTATGGCCCCAAAACCAATAAATAAATAAATAAAAGGGAGAGAGAGCAGCAAAGCAATGATCCCACACTTGTAGAGCACGCAATGGGAACCACTTGAAGGCTATAATCTGCTAATCTGACACTTCTGAGATCTTAATCAAGAAGCACTTAATGGGCGTTAAGAGTCAAGATGCCACATGCAGAGCTCGGAAAGGCATGAACGCATGTGGCACCAGAAGAAGGTACTCACTCGGAGAATAAACACGCCAGTCACTTAATAGGACCAAGGACAAAGATACAGATTTCTATTTATAGCAGAGGATTATGAAACTCAGCTCAGAAGCAGGGTGCAGTAGATCTAGCTACTGTACTTCAGTGCCATGGCCTAGGCTGACCAGCTGGTAGTGAAGTTGAAAATTCTCTTTGCAGGGACCAGAGAGATAGCATGGAGATAGGGTGCTTACCTTGCATGCAGAAGGATGGTGGTTCAAATCTCGGCAGCCCATATGGTCCTCTGAGCCTGCCAGGAGCGATTTCTGAGTGTAGAGCCAGGAGGAACCCCTGAGCATTGCCGGGTGCGACCCAAAACAAAACAAAACAAAAAAGAAAGTTTTCTTTGCTGCTTCTTCCTATCTGTCCAGACACATCTTTCACTGGTGTCGGCGTAACAATAAATGTGGTGGTGAAATTAACAGGGAATCTTGTCCTTAGAGATGGGGAAACTGAGGCAGAGAACAGTCCTTTCCCAGCCACGTGTGGCAGAGTGAAGACTCTAAAGCCAAGCTCGTTGATCCCAGAGCTCAAGCATTTGTGTGACCAGCCCTGGCCACCCCCGTAGGCTGCTGCTCTCTCGTGTTTCAGGCGCCGTCTGAGACTTTGCCAAGGATGTTCTTTTGCCCGGGCTTGTTGGCTAGGTAGCAGTTAAGATCTAGGACAAATTAGTTACTTAGCTTCATTGATCTTTTTTTTTTTTTTTTTTTTTTTTTTTGGTTTTTGGGCCACACCCGGCGTTGCTCAGGGGTTACTCCTGGCTGTCTGCTCAGAAATAGCTCCTGGCAGGCACGGGGGGGACCATATGGGACACCGGGATTTGAACCAACCACCTTAGGGTCTGGTTCGGCTGCTTGCAAGGCAAACACCGCTGTGCTATCTCTCCGGGCCCGGTTTTTGGTTTTTACTCCTAGCTATGTGCTCAGAAATTGTTCCTGGCTTGGGATGCCAGGGGATCAAACCATGGTCTGTCCTTGGTTAGGGCATGCAAGGCAAACATCCTACCGCTTGCACCACCACTCCCGCCCCTACTTAGCCTCTTTGAGAATGAATTATCTGGGCTGGAGAGATAGCATGGAGACAGGGTGTTTGCCTTGCATGCAGAAGGGCGGTGGTTTGAATCCCGTCATCCCATATGGTCCTCCGAGCCTGCCAGGAGCGATTTCTGAGTGTAGAGCCAGGAGGAACCCCTGAGCATTGCCGGGTGTGACCCCAAAATCAAAAACCAAAAAAAAAAAAAAAAGGAGAGAAAGAGAATGAATGATCTTTTTTTTTTTTTTTTTGATTTTTGGGCCACACCCGGTAATGCTCAGGGGTTACTCCTGGCTATGTGCTCAGAAGTTGCTCCTGGCTTGGGGGACCATATGGGACACCAGGGGGATCAAACCGCGGTCCGTCCAAGGCTAGCACAGGCAAGGCAGGCACCTTACCTTTAGCGCCACCGCCCGGCCCTGAGAATGAATGATCTTATCTGCCAAAATGAGAAAAAGCAATAGGTATACAAACCCTTCATTGTTCTGATAGCAAACATCAGTGAGTTCATAGATGCCAGAGGAGTTGGCCACTCAAATAAGGTCAGTCTCCAGCTGCTTCCACAGCTGGCAAGTCCCGTACATCCTTGCAGACTCAGCCTCATAGCCACGGACTCCCTTCTGACCCTTTCACACGGTCCGGCAATGTACTCCTGTTTCCTCCCTGGTTACTGTCACAGATGCCACATTAGAACCTAACTCAGGTCATCAGGCAACCCATCTCCTGGTTAGTTTTCTGCTTCCAGACTTGCTCCTCTATAATTATTTGTTTTATTTTTGGTTTTTGGGTCACACCCAACAGTGCTCAGGTGTTCAGGGGTTACTCCTGGCTTTGTGCTCAGAAATGGCTCCTGGCAGCCAGAGAGATAGCATGAAGGTAGAGCATTTGCCTTGCATGCAGAAGGATGGTGATTTGAATCCCGGCATGCCCTGAGCCCACCAGGAGTGATTTCAGAGTGTAGAGCCAGGAGTAACCCCTGAGCACTTCCAGGTGTGATCCCCCGCCCAAAAGAGGGAAAGAAATGGCTCCTGGCAGGCACAGGAGACCATATGAGATGCCAGGAATTAATCCCAGGTCCATCCTGGATTGGCTGCATGCAAGGCAAATGCCCCTGACCACTAGCCTCTGAGTTATCTTATGCCTTCTGCCTTATTAATAATAATTATTTTGGGGGCTGGAGAGATAGCATGGAGGTAAGGTGTTTGCCTTGCATGCAGAAGGACGGTGGTTTGAATCCCAGCATCCCATATGGTCCCCGAGCCTGCCAGGAGTGATTTCTGAGCATAGAGCCAGGAGGATGGTTCAAAGAACCGGAAACAGCCCTGAGTTCCATGCCCAGCTCCCTGGGTACCTCTGGGAATGACTTCCTAGTTCCAGTCTAGGACCATACCTCGCAGCTCAGCTGGGCATAGCTGGATGTGGTCCAGAATCCAAAAATACAAACATTCCTCAGGTGGGCATGAAACTTCCATTACCTTCTCCTGGGAACAGGGAGCCGCTCTACTTCTTATCTGAGAGCCCTGGATTCAATCCCAGTACCACACAGTCCATGACCCCCTGAAATCCCAACACACACACACACACACACTCTAAAACTTTGTTTATTTTATTTTATTTTTTTGTTTTCGTTTTTGGGTCACACTCGGCAGTGCTCAGGGGTTACTCCTGGCTCTACGCTCAGAAATTGCTCCTGGCAGGCTTGGGGGACCATATGGGATGCCAGGATTTGAACCACTGACCTTCTGCATGCAAGGCAAACGCTTTACCTCCATGCTATCTCTCCTGCCCCCAAAACTTTGTTTATTTTAAACAATCTTCCACCGATTAGACCACTATGTCTGTTCTAACTCAAACTTGATTTTTGAACTCCTGAGGGTGCATGATAAATGATGTTAGGGTGTGAGTTGACCCCAGTGCTGAGAATCAAAGACCACTTTCAATAATGCAAGGTGCAAAAGGGAGTTTATTTGGTTAACCAAGGCCCACGTCTCATCTTACTAGGGGAGTCTTGGTAAGGACCCCAAGTCTAATCTTCAAGCAGTTTATATAGAAATCCCAAGCAGTAATTTCATTTCATTTCATTTCATTGTTTAAATGTCTTAATTAAGGACCAGAGTGGTGGCGCTAGAGGTAAGGCGTCTGCCTTACAAGCGCTAGCCTAGGATGGACCACAGTTTGTTCCCCGGTGTCCCATATGGTCCCCCAAGCCAGGGCTATTTCTGAGCGCATAGCCAGGAGTAACCCCTGAGAGTCAACAGGTGGCCCCTCGAAAATAAAACAACAACAACAAAATGTCTTAATTAATCACTGATGTCTTTGATTGTCCTCTAAGGATATTTCTGGTTATTGGGGGAGATCTCTAAATCAAACCTTGGTTGTCAAGGGATATTCTAATACAGAACATGGTTGTTTTGGGCTTGGGAGGGAGATACTCTGATTTAGACCCTGTCTGTCAAGGGTTACTCGCTCTGATTCAAATTTTTGGTTGTTAAGGCAGCCTTTTTTCCAAGCTCACTCAACCCCTAGTTTTTATTCCTGGAGGGCACCAACTTTGGTTTTATTTCTGAGTTCACTCTTTCTCTGCCTTCAGCCAGGAGTGGAAAAGTACACTTTAATAGGGTTTGGGCTCGTTTTAGTCTAGAGTTTCTTATCATGGGCATAGGGGGAGAATCTTAGTTCTTACAATGATACTCACTGTCTGCCTCAGACAAGTTTTCTTCCTTCTCTCTTGCAGTGAGAAAACTTCACTACCTGTAGGAAGGGCTGTCGCCTAGGTCCATCCCGGGCAGGATGACAACTTGGTGAAAAGTATGAGCTTTCACCAAAGGCATTTTGCTCCTTCCCACCTCTTAGCTTTTTGTGTTTTGTTTTTGTTTGTTTATTTTTGAACCACACTCAGGGGTTATTCCTGGCTCTGCACTCAGAAATCACTCCTGGGGCCAGAGTGGTCCCATATGGTCCCCCAAACCAGGAATGATTTCTGAGCATATAGCTAGGAGTAACCCTTGAGCGTCGCTGGGTGTGGCCCAAAAACCGAAAAAAAAAAAAAATCACTCCTGACAGGTTCAGGGGACCTTATGGGATGTCCAGGATCGAACTCAGGTCAGCCGTGTGCAAGGCAAATGTTCTATTCACTGTGCTATCGCTCTGACCCCTAAAGATCATCTTTTTTTTTTGGGGGGGGGCCACATCCGGCAGTGCTCAGGGGTTACTCCTGGCTGTCTGCTCAGAAATAGCTCCTGGCAGGCATGGAGGACCATATGGGACACCGGGATTCGAACCAACCACCTTTGGTCCTGGATCGGCTGTTTGCTAGGCAAACGCCGCTGTGCTATCTCTCCGGGCCCAAGATCATCTTTAATGCCTGATGCCTTTCTAGACTAACTGAGATCATGGTTTAAGCTGAGTGAAAAGAGAAACAATGTGGATCATTATTTTCAAAGCAGAAGCACACATTTAAAATGTAGACACAGTGGGGAGGGCGGAAGGAAACTGGGGACATCGATAGCAGGAAATGGACTATGGTGAAGGGTGCTCCACTGAAGGGTATGACTGAAGCTCAGTCATACCCTTTGTGACTATGGGGAAAAAACAACTTTGTAATGAACTACCTTGTAACCATGGTATTTACATAAAGTAATTAAATAAAAAATAAAATAAAGGGGCTGGAGCAATAGCACAGGGAGGGAGGGAGAAAAAGAAAAAGAAAAGAAAAGGGGCTGGAGAGATAGCATAGAGGTAAGGCATTTGCCTTGCATGCAGAAGGATGGTGGTTTGAATCCCAGCATCCCATATGGTCCCCCGAGCCTGCCAGGAGCAATTTCTGAGCATAGAGCCAGGAGTAACCCCTGAGCGCTGCCAGGTGTGACCCCCCCCCAACAAAAAAGAAAAGAAAAGAAAAGAAAAGAAGAAAAGAAAAGAAAAGAAAAGAAAAGAAAAGAAAAGAAAAGAAAAGAAAAGAAAAGAAAAGGGCTGAAGAGATAGCACAGCGGTAGGGCATTTGCCTTGCACGCTACCAACTTGGGACGGACCTGGGTCAATCCCTGGCATCCCATATGATCCCCTGAGCCTGCCAGGAGCGATTTCTGAGCGCAGAGCCAGGAGTAAGCCCTGAGCGCTGCCAGGGAGGGCACACACACACACACACACACACACACACACACACACAAAAGAAGAACCTATTTTATTTGTCTCTTGGGCAAAAGTCATCTATTGCCTTTTTTCCCTATTGATGCTGCTTTTTTTTTTTTTTTTTTTTTTTTTTTTTTTGGTTTTTGGGCCACACCCGGTAACGCTCAGGGGTTACTCCTGGCTATGCAGCTCAGAAGTCGCTCCTGGCTTGGGGGACCATATGGGACGCAGGGGGATCGAACCGCGGTCCGTCTCCTTAGGCTAGCGCAGGTAAGGCAGGCACCTTACCTCCAGCGCCACCGCCCGGCCCCCTGATGCTGCTTTTGAAATGTGTCTACCGCCTGGCTTTCAAGCCCAAGGTTTGACACGGCCGTGTCCCACATACTAAGGGCAAAATCTTGTCTTCACAACAACAAAGAATGTAAGTGTATGTAAGTTTGGGTTGCCTGACCCATAGGCACTACGTGTACTGTCACCATTGGCCACCAGGTGGCATCAACGTTCCTTACCTAATGTACAAATCGCCTTTGGCTCCCCAAAATCTGGAGTCAGCTAAGATACCTCCAAACCCTGACCATATGAATACACTGGTGGAAATGGCACAAACAAAAGCAGAAGCTACTTAATGGGAAGCAAAGATATTTTTCAGTTGGTGTTATTATTACTTTATTTTGGGGGGGCTGGGGGTCACACCCGGCAGTGCTCAGGAATTACTCCTGGCTCTGCACACAGAAATTGCTCCTGGCAGGCTCGGGGGACCATATGGGATGCCAGGATTTGAACCACCATCTGTCCTGGGTTGGCGTGCAAGGCAAACACCTACCACTGTGCTATATCTCTCCAGCCCCATGGTGTTGTTTTGTTGTTGTTGTTGTTTTTTAAATTGGGGTGGTAGGAAGTTGGGGCAGGCACTGCCCAACTGGAGGTCCCAGCAAAGCTTACCAGGGGTCCTCAAACATTTAAACAGGGGGTCAGTTTACTATCCCTTGACCATTGGAGGGCTGAACTATAGTTTTAAAAAAATATGAACAAATTCCCTTGCATACTGCACATATCTTATTTTTGAAGTCAAAATCCAAAACAGGAACACATACAAGATTTAAAATGAAGAACGAGTTAAATCAACAAATTTGCCAGTATTTAAAGGGGGACTATGGACCTGTTTTGGTTTGTCTGTAGTTTGAGGACCCCCTACCCGAGACCGAGAAAAGGAGTCTAGAAACAGAGATTAGGAGAGAGTCAAAAAATGCACCGCACATCCCACACATGTTGCACTGCAGGCTGGGCAGAGTCAGCTGCTAAGCAGAAAGAAAGCTGCAAAAAACACCCATCAGGGGTCCAAAGTGGTGGCACAAGCAATAGGGTGTTAGCTTTGCATGTGCTAATTTAGGACGGACCTCGGTTCAATACCCAGGCGTCCAATATAGTCGCCCAAGACAGGAGCAATTTCTGAGCACATAACCAGGAGTAACCCCTGGGCATTACAGGGTGTGGCCCAAAACCCAAAACCAACCAGCCAAACAAACACCCATTGGGCTGGATCAACCTCCTCAGTGTGCTGTAGTTTGAGGACCCAGGGGAGGACAATGAGCTAGTTTACAGCAAGAGACTAAGGACGTGGTGTTCCTTGGCTCCTTCAGTACCAGGGACCGTGATGTCCAGCCCAGCACACCTCCAGGACCATAGCTAGGGGGACCATAGCTCTGGGGACCATGTGATGCTGGGATCAAACCGAGATTGAGACATGCTAGGCAGGTAGCCTAACCCAGGTACTATTTCCCAGCCAAGAATGGCTTTCAGGGGCCAGAGAGATAGCATGGAGGTAAGGCGTTTGCCTTTCATACAGGAGGATGGTGGATCGAATACCGGCATCCCATATAGTCCCGGAGCCTGCCAGGAGCTATTTCTGAGTGTAGAGCCAGGAGTAACCCCTGAGCCCTGCTGGGTGTGACTCCTCCCCCCAAAAAAAGAATGGCTTTCAAAATGGCTTTCAAATGCAGGGATAGTTAAATAGCAAGCCACATATAAAAGAATAAAATTGAAACCACAGTGATAACAGAACAGTAGGGCATCTAGAGTTTCTCGGGCCAGGGAGCACTTATGCCTAACATATCTGAGGCCCTAGAATCCTCCAGAATTGCCTGGGCTCCTAAGCAGCACCTAAAATTGTTTAATGGAATATTTTACTTGCTTGTTTTTGTTTTGGGGCCACATACAAGTCTTGGCTCTGTGCACAGAAACTATTCCTGGCAGGCTCAAGGAACTCTATGGGATGCCAAGGATTGAACCTGGATTAGTTGCATGCAAGGCAAACATCCTACATGCTGTGCTATCACTTGGGCCCTAATGAAATATTTTATTTTATTTTATTTTGGCTTTTGGGTCACATCCAGCAACACTCAGGGGTTATTACTGGCTCTGCACTCAGAAATCGCCCCTGGCAGGCTCAGGGGACTATATGGGATGCTGGGAATCAAACCACCATCTGTCCTGAATCGGCTGCGTGCAAGGCAAATGCCCTACCACTATGCTATCTCTTCTGCTCCTTAATGAAATATTTTAAAAGATGGGACCAGAACGATAGCACAGAGATAGAGCATTTACTTTGCACACAGTCAATCTGGGACAGATCTGGTTCAATCTCTGGCATCCTCATATAGTCCCCACAGCCTGCCAGGAATAATTCTGAGTGCAGAGCCAGAAATAACCCCTGAGTGCCGCCAAGTGTGGCCCAAACCCTCCCCAAATTTATTTTAAAGAATAAACCTTTCAAAAACCAGTCTGGGGGCCAGAGAGTTTTCACAATGGTTAGGGCATGTACTTTACATGTGCTTAATATGGTGTTCAAAACCTAGCATCTCATATGGTCCCCTGAGCAACAGTAGGAATGATCCTTGAGCACAGAGCCAGGAGTAAGCTCTGAGTACAGCCAGGTTTTGCTCAAAAACAAACAAAGCAAAAACAGTGAGGTACTTCCTGAAGTGACAATGTTACTTCACAATCTGCTCCTCAATGTAAACAAGTCTATACTGTGCATGTCTCTACTCAGGCATTTTACCCACATGGAATTAAATTTTCTTTTCTTTTCTTTTTTTTTTTCTTTTTTTTTTTTTTGGGTTTTTGGGCCACATCCGGCGGTGCTCAGGGGTTACTCCTGGCTGTCTGCTCAGAAATAGCTCCTGGCAGGCACGGGGGACCATATGGGACACCGGGATTCGAACCAACCACCTTTGGTCCTGGATCGGCTGCTTGCAAGGCAAACACCGCTGTGCTATCTCTCTGGGTCCCAAAGGTAAATCATAGGAGTCCCAAGTCTTGCTGGGCCCTGTCAGCTTTTTGTTCCTCTACTGAGCCAATTCTGCAGTCTGACTCTGGGTCCATAAATATTAACTGTTCTTGGGTCTCAGGAGAGCATCCTGGCACTAGCACTTGTAAAGTCATGTGGATTGGATTTTCCCCATATTTTGCCTATGCAAACAACAATTGCCATTATCACACCGTTATTACTGTATTTTTTTTAACTCTTATCCTTTAAAAAAAAAAAAAGAAGAGCTGTGCTGGAGAGATAGCATGGAGACAGGGTGTTTGCATTGCATGCAGAAGGATGGTGGTTCGAATCCCGGCATCCCATATGGTCCCCCAAGCCTGCCAGGAGCGATTTCTGAGCGTAGAGCCAGGAATAACCCCTGAGCTGCCAGGTGTGACCCAAAAAAATAAAATAAAAAAAAAAGAAGAGCTTACTAAACTTTCTTTTGGTGGTTTATTGAATTCATTATAATTCAATAATTTTCAAAAAATATACTTGCTACTGAACTTTTTCTTCCTTTCTCTTCCATCTCTTTAGTTTTTCTTTCAATTTTCTACTTTTTTAAATAATGTTGCTTTTGGTCTTTCTAAAAATAATGTATCATGGGGGCCGGAGAGATAGCAAGGAAGTAAGGCGTTTGTTTGCCTTGCATGCAGAAGGTCATCGGTTTGAATCCCATATAGTCCCCCATGCCTGCCAGGAGCAATTTCTGAGCATGAAGCCAGGAGTAACCCCTGAGCACTGCCGGGTGTGACCCAAAAACCACAAAAAATGTATTATGATCAGTTATGTCAACTCTGTAAATCATTTTCTTTAAATAAATTAAAATGAAAAAAAAATCATGTGGATTGGGGTCACACTGGGCCTAGCTAGGTGAGTCCTTTCAAGTCTCTTTAATGCATTGCATAGAGCCTTTGCGGGCCAGTAGGGGGCGCCACAAGTCCATGTATGGCTTAGTGCGGGCTTAGAGCAAGTTGTGCAATCGCCTCAATGGCAAAACATTTAGTGACTGTTGCCCACCTGTAGAGTTTTGTCCCTGAGGACACTGTCTGTGCGGGTTGATAAAGACTGCAGGCTTTGCTGTCCCCCACTTTGCTTCCCTTTTGTGGTTGTGTTGCAGTGAAGGGGCAGTTCTGCATGTTTCTTGTGCTCACACATTCCAGTATGGTGCTCCACAAGGGGCCCCCCCACGTCTGGGGTGGTGATCACTGGGGGTCACACTTGGTAATAAGGAGACACCAAGGCCCAGAAAAATGAACATTATTGCTGACCCAGGGTTATGGAGTTTGGGGATGGGCTTTCTTTTTAAGCATACAAACACATCGCTAGACACACACACACTATTGCTGACCCATGGTTATGGAGTTTGGGGGTGGGCTTTCTTTTTAGGCATATACACACACACATCTAGACACACACACACACACACACACACACACACACCACTAGAAAATCTGTGTGCTAACTGCAAATATTAGCTTTTGTTGGTTGAGTTTTGTTTTTGTCTGTTTTGTTTTCAGGTTTTTGGGGGGTTGTTTGTTTTGTTTGCTTGTTTGTTTTTGGTTTTTGGGTCACACCCGGTGGCACTCAGGGATTACTCCAGGCTCTGCACTCAGAAATTGCTCCTGGCAGGCTCAGGGGGACCATAGGGGATGCCAGGAATCAAACCCAGGTCTGTCCTGGATCGGCTGCATACAAGGCAAATGCCCTACCACTGTGCTATCTCTCTGGCCCCAAATATTAGCTTTTGCCAATTATTTCTTGCTTTATTGCTGCAGAGGTCAGCTCCTGTCCAGACTTGCTTGTTTTACTGTAGGAACTCCCTTCACCAGTTTGGCCTAGAGATAGAGCCACCTTCTGAAATGACAGGGATTCCCTTAATTAGCCAGGTCCAAAGGCCTTCTGAGAATAATCACCTGTTGAAGTTTTACTGAGAACTAGACACTTATTGATCTTGTAACTGTTAACTACCTGTTACTGTGACCCCGCTTACCTACTTGTGCAGATCTGCTCTGGGAGGATGCACCCCACACTTTTTTTTTTTTTTCTGAGCTATGTGCTCAGAAATCGCCCCTGGCGTGGGGGAACCATATGGGACGCCGGGGGATCGAACCGCTGTCCGTTCCTTGGCTAGCACTTGTAAGGCAGGCACCTTACCTCCAGCACCACTGCCCGGCCCCCGCACCCCACACTTTTATTGTCACACCCGGCAGTGCATGGGTAACTCCTGACTCTGTGCTCAAGAAATCACTACTGGGGCCGGAGAGGTGGCCCTAGAGGTAAGGTGTCTGCCTTGCAAGCTCTAGCCAAGGAAGGACCGAGGTTCGATCTCCGGTGTCCCATATGGTTCCCCCAAGCCAGGGGCAATTTCTGAGCACTTAGCCAGGAGTAACCACTGAGCATCAAACGGGTGTGGCCCAACCCCCCCCCCCAAAAAAAAGAAAATCACTCCTGGCTCGCTCAGGAGACCATATGGAATGCCAGGGTCCGTTGTGGGTCATTTGCATGCAAGGAGAGCACCCTACCACTGTGCTATCACTCTGGCCCCAACACCTCACACTTTAAAGTGACAAGAAGAACTGCTTTCGGGTTGCACTTCGCCTTCCTTTGGGTGAAGCTCAGTGGTCGCACAGCTAATAAAGAATGTCTGGGGGCCCGGAGAGATAGCACAGTGGCGTTTGCCTTGCAAGCAGCCGATCCAGGACCAAAGGTGGTTGGTTCGAATCCCGGTGTCCCATATGGTCCCCTATGCCTGTCAGGAGCTATTTCTGAGCAGACAGCCAGGAGTAACCCCTGAGCACCGCCGGGTGTGGCCCAAAAAACCAAAAAAAAAAAAAAAGAATGTCTGACTGAGGCTTTGCCGAGTATTTCCATCCTTGCCAATCTGGAATAGAACAGGGCTCGTGCTTAGTTACACCCGCCCAAACTTTCGTGCTCTTTGAGTTGTGTTCCAACAACAAATGCTGTGGCGTCCGCCAGGCTCTATACTCTGAAGCGATGAAGTTTGCTCAAGACTGGATGGGGCTGGAGAGATAGCATGGAGGTAAGGCCTTCTGCCTTTCATGCAGAAGGTCATCGGTTCGAATCCCGGTATCCCATATGGTCCCCCGGGGCCTGCCAGGAGCGATTTCTGAGCATAGAGCCAGGAGTAACTCCTGACCAATGCCGGAAACCCCCCCCAAAAAAAGACAGGTTAAGAGGTTGCACCCCTGTGCTATCATTCCAGTCTTCCCTGTGTCCTTGGGATCTGCTGGGCCAGTCATGCACATCAGCTAAGAGGAATTACTTGTAAAAGGAAAACTCTACCCCTAAGCATTAAGACCGGTCTCCAGAAGTCACACTTAACTTCCTCATTCCTACAAGGTGTTTCAACGACTCAGTCCATGAAAACTAGGAGCAGAAAGGCGCAGTGAAGGTCTGTGAAAGCACACACTTCAGAACATGCTCTTAAAGCTGCTTTTAAAGTGGGAACACTCTCGAGGAGCTGGAGCAATAGTACAATGGGTAGGACACTTGCCTTGTACACGACAGACCCAAGTTTGGTCCCCAGAATCCCATCTGGGTTCCCCAACCCAGCTGGGAGGAATCCCTGAACAGACAGCAGGTGTGGCCCAACAACAACAAAAAAAAGTGAACATTTTAGAGACACAAGATACCTTTGCTGTTAAATATTAATTGGTTCTACTGTTGAATATGTAAAAAATATCCACAGAGAGCCGAGCGATAGCACAACGGGTAGGGTGTTTTCCTTGCATGTGGCCAACCTGGGTTTCATCCCCAGGTTTGAGCCTCTGAGTCTGACAGGAGTAATTTCTTTTTTTAAAGGCTTTTTGTTTTTTTTGGGCCACACCCATGACGCTCAGGGGTTACTCCTGGCTACGCGCTCAGAAATTGCTCCTGGTTTGGGGGACCATATGGGACGCCGGGGGAATCGAACTGTGGTCTGTCTTAGGCCTGCACCGACATGCCTTACTGCTCTGTGCCACTGCTCCGGCCCCTGACAAGAGTAATTTCTGAGTGCAGAGCCAGGAATAGCCAGGAGTACTGTCGGGTGTGCCTTCCCCAAAAAACAAACAAAAACAAGATAGAAGGTTGATCAGTACAACTGTCACAAAACACAAATTCTGCCCTTCTTCTATCTCAAGGGCCTTAAGATTCCCGAATCTCCACAATAGACTCAGTCCACCAGTCTTGCTCTACCCTGGGAAAAAAATGAACAGTGATAGGACAGAGTGATAGTACAGTGGTTTAGAACACTTGCCTTGCAAACAGTCAAAAGGATTCCAATATGGTCCATTGAGCACTGCCAGGAATAATTCCTGAGTGCAGAGCTGGGAGTAACCAGAGCATCGCCAAGTATGACCAAAGCTAAAACAAAACAAAAAAGGGGCCGGAGTGGTGGCGCAGCAGTAAGGCATTTGCCTTGCACGCGTCTGATCTAGTACAGACTGTGGTTCGATCCCCCAGCGTCCCATATGGTCCCCAAGGCAGGGGTGATTTCTGAGCGCAAGGCCAGGAGTAACCCCTGAGCGTCATTGGGTGTGGCTCAAAATTAAAAAAAATAAGATAAAAAAAATAGAAAGCTAACTCAGAGAGACCATAGCTGGCTGAGCATAAGCTTAGCACATGGGAGGCCCAGGTTCCGTCTCTGGTACTGCAGGGCATCCCAGCAGAGAACTGAAATAGCCATCAAGCACCCCCCAAAAAAAAAAAACTCACAAAGCTAATGGGGAAACTTACTTAGCATCAAAGCAAAAGTATTTTACTGTCAGCAATAACAACTATTGTTACAGAAAAGGACAAGAAGAAAAAGGACATTCGTAGGCTTCTATAAATTAACTTTTATTTCTAGTAGCATACAAAAGGTATAAATATGTCAGATATGTAAAACCAATCCCCTGCACGCGTAACTAAATCCTGAATGTGAAGCTAGAATCAGGAGGTAACCCCCGGGGAGGCTGCGTGCTGTGGGCACTTCTGTGAATGAGGCACTTGATGGCAGGTCTTGAGGGTGAGGCAGAAACCAGCACACCAAGTTGGAAAGCTGGGGAGCTCGTCTGCTGGGTTTGGGGGGTGAGATACGGAGTCACTTGGGCCCAGGAACAGGAGCCCAGATGCCGAGGACCTCCACTGTAATCCATTGTACCCATTCTTCCTGAATTTTCACTCTGCCAACTGCTCTGCCCCCCACCCTGCAAGGAGGCTGGGGAGGGGTACAACACAGAATGGGGCAACTCATGGACTTGTCCCCTGTGCTGGGAGGGGGACCTGCCTGGTGGCCTGTTCTGCGCCGAAGCAATCATGAGCTTTGTGGGAGTCGCATGTTTCAAGCCACCAGAGCAGGTGCAAAGGGCCGTTGGTCTTGGGGAAAGGCAGGGACCTTGGAGGTGCTTCTGCCAACAGAGCTGGGACAGGTTCAGCTGACCACAGCTTTTCTACTGTGGGAAGGTGAAGGCAGGCCCCAAAAGCCACCACCACCTCTAATCTTGGTCCCCTCTTCTGCTTCGAGGTCCCCGAGCCTGATAACATGTAATGGAGACCACGGACAGAGGTTGGAGAGGGAGAGAGGTCAGCTTCTTCCCTTTTTAGTAAACGTATTGATCAAATAAGAAAGAAATCAAGGGGGCCGGGCGGTGGCGCTAAAGGTAAGGTGCCTGCCTTGCCTGTGCTAGCCTTGGACGGACCGTGGTTCGATCCCCCGGTGTCCCATATGGTCCCCCAAGCCAGGAGCAACTTCTGAGCACATAGCCAGGAGTAACCCCTGAGCATTACCGGGTGTGGCCCAAAAACCAAAAAAAAAAAAGAAAGAAAGAAATCAAGTCAGCCACATAGAAGGAAGCTCTTCCCAGGAAGGTGCCCACAGGGCTCCAGAGTTCGAGAGCTGGTCCTCAGCCACTTGTGGCAGGACAGACATGTCTGACCTCTCAGTGGGGTCCATCTTGTGTGTCCATGAACACTAACACTCCATGGAAATACTGTGACACTGTGAGGGGGATGCACTCAGGTTAAAAACAAAAGCAAGGGGGCTGGAGCGATAGCACAGTAGGTAGGAGGTTTGCCTTTGCATGCAGCTCACCCAGATCTGATCCCATATGAGATCATATATGGTCCTCTATATATGATCGGAATCCCATATGGCCCCCGAGTGACTTTTGCATGCTGAGCTAGAAGTAACCCCTGAGGGCCACTTAGTGCTGCTGGTTATGGCCCCCAAAGAACCAAAGCCACCTGTCAAGGATCCCTTTCACTGTGGTGGTGGGTATGTGCAGTCTGACAGAGAATTAGGGCAATTCTTTTTTTGGGGGGAGGGGTCACACCCGGCAGCACTCAGGGGACCATATGGGATGACGGGATTTGAACCACCTTCCTTCTGCATGCAAGGCAAACAAACGCCTTACCCCCATGCTCTCTCTCTGGCCCCGAATTAGGGCAATGCTCTTTAGACTAAGAACTCACCAGAGTTAGGCGGAGATGGGGGCGGGCACTGAGCTTTAAGTGCAGAGAGGGGAGGTGGGCACAGTCTCTCCTGTGAGCCCATCTGAAAGGCACACCAACCCCCGGAGTATATTTTGTGCACTCCCCCCCACACACACAAAAAACAAACCACCCACACAATCCTAGACCTGTTTCCTGGGGACACATGGCCAGCCCTGCCTTCCCTCCTATGGAGAGTAGAAGGAAATCAGTCACCTGCATCAAGGATCAGCCACCAAAATGGACGCAGACTTTGGGTTTTGCCAAAATCCCAAGTGAGGGGGGCCGGAGAGATAGCATGGAGGTAAGGCGTTTGCCTTACCATCGGATCGAATCCCGGCGCCCCATATGGTCCCCCGTGCCTGCCAGTAGCAATTTCTGAGCCTGGAGCCAGGAATAACCCCTGAGCACTGCCGGGTGTGACCCAAACCAAAAAAAAAAAAAAAAAAAAAAATCCCAAGTGAGGCTAATAAATCCCCCAGACTGTCTTCAGGTCCTAGCTCTAGACCAGGGGTCCCCAAACTACAGCCTGGAGGCCACATGCAGCCCACCGAGGACTTTTATCCAGCCCATCGGGTATTTTTTTGCCACTGCTGCCAGTCCTGCTTAGTAGCCGGCTCATTCTGGGCCTGCAGTGTGCATGGATGGGTTGTGGGGCACACTCTCCGAACCCCTTCCTTCTGTCTGTCCACTCCTTCTCTCAGACCTAATTTCTATGCATCTCTCTGCTCTGAGACATCTGCTCATCTCAGGAACCTTGCATTCAGGTTAGCAGCCATCTTTGTCTTGGAAGACTTTTTCCTGAATGAAACGTGTGAAATCTCCAACCAGACCTAGACTAACTAATGCACGCTCGCATCACTTGTTATGATTAGCAGTGACAAATATGGAACTAGACACTGACTATCTCATTAGCCAAAAGTAGGCCCTGAGTTCCCATGGAAATACTGGTAAGTTTGTTGATGTGTACTTATTTTTCATTTTAAATATTGTATTTGTTTCCATTTTTTTTTGTGGTTTTTTTTTTGGGGGGGGAGGAGGGTCACACCCCGCAGCGCTCAGGGACTACTTCTGGCTCTATGGTCAGAAATCGCCCCTGGCAGGCTCGGGGGACCATATGGGATGCCGGGATTCGAACCACCGTCCTTCTGCATGCAAGGCAAACACCTTATCTACGTGCTATTTCTCCGTCTCCCCATTTTTTTTTTTAGTTCAAAGTATGTGCAGTGTGCATAGGAATTTGTTCAGTTTTTTTTTTTTTAAACTATAGTCTGGCCCTCCAACTGTCTGAAGGACAGTGAATTGGCACCCTGTGTAAAGTTTGAGGATCCCCTGCTCTAGACAGCTGCTCACATCTCTCTCCAGTGCTCTTCTGATCACCAGTCAGAAGACTGAAGGGGACTATGGAACCCTCCTCTTTTAAAAATCTAAAAATAAATAAATATGGGGCTGGAGTGATAGCACAGTGGTAGGACGTTTGCCTTGTACATGGCTGCCCAGGACAAACCTGGGTTCAATCCCTGGCGTCCAATATGGTCCCCTGAGCCAGGAGCAATTTCTGAGCGCAAAGCCAGGAGTAACCTCTGAGCATCACCAGGTGTGACCCAAAAACACAAAATAAATAAAATAAATTAAAAAAAAATCAATACTAGAGTATTTAACCATTGGACCTGATTTTAACTTCTTGTTTCTAAGAATAAGAAATTTTAAAAAAGGGGGGCCAGAGAGATAGCATGGAGGTAAAGCATTTGCCTTTCATGCAGAAGGTCATCGGTTTGAATCCCGGCATCCTATATGGTCCCCTGAGCCTGTCAGGAGCGATTTCTGAGCGTGGAGCCAGGAGTAACTCCTGAGCGATGCCGGGTGTGACCCCAAAACCAAAAAAAAAAAAAAAAAAAGAAATTTTAAAAAAGGGGCTAGAGGGGCCAGAGAGATAGCACAGCGGGGTTTGCCTTGCAAGCAGCCGATCTAGGACCTAAAGTGATTGGTTCAAATCCCGGAGTCCCATATGGTCCCTCGTGCCTGCTAGGAGCTATTTCTGAGCAGATAGACAGGAGTAACCCCTGAGCACCACCGGGTGTAGCCCAAAAACCAAAAAAAAAAGGGGGAGGCTGGAGAGATAGCACAATGGTAGCAGTCTTGCACGTAGCAGACCCAGGTCCAACAGAGGTCCCATTCCTGGCATCCCATATGGTCCCCCGAGCCTGCCAGGAGCAATTTCTGAGCACAGAGCCAGGAGTAACCCCTAAGCGCCTCCGGGTGTGACCCAAAAACAAAAACGCTCAGAGGTTACTCCTGGCTATTCGCTCAGAAAATGCTCCTGGCTCAGGGAACCATATGGTACGCCAGGGGTGGAACCCAGGTTTGTCCTGGGCAGCCATGTACAAGGCAAGTGCTCAGGGATCACTCCTGATGGGGTTGAGGGTTACATATTGTGCTGAGGATTGAACGTGGGTCAATTACGTGCCTTATGCAAGGCAAAAAGCTCTACTGGCTGTGCTATTTATTTCTTCAGCCCCAGAAAATAAAAAATCAAAACTTTTTTGGCCATACCAGGTGATGCTCAGGAGTTATCTCTTGGCTCTGCACTCAGGAATCACTCCGACAGGCTCAGGGACCATATGGGGTGGGGGATGAACCTGAGCCTGCCATATGCAAAGCAAACACCTTCCCTGTTGGACTATTGCTCTGGTCCCTGAAGTCAAACTCTTTTCCTTTTCTGTGAGGGAGGTGGGGGTTTGGGCCATACCCGGTGATGCTCAGTGGTTATTCCTGGCTCTGCACTCAGAAATTACCCCTGGCTTGGGGGACCATATCGGATGCCAGGAGATAGAACCGAGAGATGGAACCGCAGTCTGTCCTAGGTTAGCGCACGCAAGGCAGATAGACACCTTACATCCTGCGCCACTGCTCCAGCCCCAGAAGTTGAACTCTTAAGGCACAAAATAAGTTGGGCAATGCCTTCCAGAATCACTCAGGGGCTTCTGAACAAAACAAACCTATTATCCGTGACTTCAACTGTGTCTCTGCTATGGCAAGCTGTGATCCCCAACCTTGCCTGAGAAATCCGGGGAAAAAAAAAACATGGGTGAGCTTGTGCTTGTACACATGTCTCTATGTAGAGACACATGTATGTGTCTGCCCTAACTCAGAGATGTGTCTGCACCCAGACAGACGTGCATTTGGGAGTTATTCCAAAAGGGGCAAATTGTGCTGCGCTGGGGCGAGAGCAAAAGTGGCCACTCTGTTCTGCAAAGGTCTGCCATGCGTTGGGGGGGACCCTGCTTGGCAGCGGCCTCCGCCCTCACTCGCAAGCCAACTTGCTGTCGAAGCTGGAGAGGCCGATGGCAAAGGCCTGAAGAGCGCAGAGAGGGTAGTTGTAGTCCAGCGTGAACTCGTCCTCGGCCACGCGCCCAAACTGCATGACGATGTAAGAAGCTGGAAGCACAAAAGGACGAGGGTGTGAGAAGATATGGCAGAGCTGCTTTCGAGAAGCCTCTCAAAGACCCAGAAACAAATTCTTTCTAGACCGTTCAACCTGTTAAGTCTATCTGAACTGGGAAACTTCCAGAAGAAGGAAAGAGGCAGGAAGGAGCAATGCCCACTCCCCACGAGCCATGTTTCTGCTGCACTTCCTACCACTGTGGAGAATGGGAGGGATGTTCCTGATTGTGGCTAAAGGACAGAATCCAGAGCTGCAGGGAGGCTGGGTTTGGGGGGGCCAGCTGCCAAGGAAGCTTCACCCAAGATATATTATATCTCTGTGGGCTCCTGGAAATCTCTTAGAATTCAAAGCAGGCCTGAATGCAAGGGTTCGTTCAGATGCTTTGCTATAGAACGCTATTGCTCCATCTTTCTTCCAACAACACCAAAACTTGCTCTCCTGAATAGATTCCCCCCACTCAGGGAAGTCTACTCTCCTTCCGTCCCTGCCCATCCTGTCCACTGATGGGGACTCACGCTCATTTTCATGGACTATCTGGAAGTTCTTCACAGATGCCTGTGTGACTCGGCCACGGAAGTTGAGGACGTAGGACTGGGTGTCGTGGTTCCAGACCGGGGCCTTGTTGTGTAACTCGATCAGGTTGTCCATGGCCTTGTTCTTCCATTTTGAAAGCAAGCTCTCCTGCTCCTGTGTGAAGGCGAGATCGTGACTTTGTGCTGGGAACCAGAAGAAAGTATTTCTTTTGTAGATGGCAGAGGAGGGGAATGTTTGCTCTTCCTATCAGAATGGGTCAAACAGACACAGAGCTGGCAATTACACCAGATTGTTTTTCTTGATTTTCTTTTCTTTTCTTTTCTTTTCTTTTTTTGTTTTTTGGGCCACATCTGGTGATGCTCAGGGCCTGACTCTGTGCTCAGAAATCACTCATGGCTTGGAGGACCATATGGGAAGCCAGGGAATCAAACAGCAGTTAGGTTAGCACATGCAAGGCAGATGCCCTACTGCTTGCGCCACCACTCCAGCCCCTTTTCTTTTCTTTTTATTTTTAATTATAGTTTATCTGGTATTTGTCTCTGCAGACTCAATGGTTTAAAATCAACCTTTGGAGCTGGAGAGATGACGTAGGGGTAGGGCATTTGCCTTGCATGCCGAAGGACGGTGGTTCAAATCCTGGCATCCCACATGGTCCCCTAAGCCTGCCAGGAGCGATTTCTGAGCATAGAGCCAGGAGGAACCCCTGAGTTGCTGGGTGTGACCCCAAAGCACAAAATAAAATAAAATAAAATAAAATAAATTACTTTAACACCTGTTAGGTGTGATGGCTGTTCTTGGGGGGAAGGATAAGCCATATTCTAATTGAGGTTCTGGATAGAATGATGCTTCTTTTGTTTAGGATCAGGTACAACAACCAAACATGGCTGGAGTACATGTTTTTCATGAAGGACCCCAGTCTGATCTCTGGCACATAGTCCCTTAACCACTGTCCCAAAAAGAAAACAAAAACTTGAAAATATTTGGTGGAGTGATGTGAGATAACTATACATTGAGATCAGAAATGTCAATGCCGGGCTCGGAGAGATAGCACAGCGGCGTTTGCCTTGCAAGCAGCTGATCTAGGACCTAAAGTGGTTGTTTCAAATCCCGGAGTCCCATATAGTCCCTCGTGCCTGCCAGGAGCTATTTCTGAGCAGATAGCCAGGAGTAACCCCTGAGCACCGCGGGTGTGGCCCAAAAACCAAAACCAAAAAAAAAAAAAAAAAAAAAAAAGAAATGTCAATGCTGGGGCCGGGAAGGTGGCGCTAGAGGTAAAGTCTCTGCCTTGCAAGCACTAGCGTAGGACGGTTCGATCCCCCGGCATCCCATATGGTTCCCCAAGCCAGGAGCAATTTCTGAGTGCATAGCCAGGAGTAATCCCTGAAAGTCAAACGGGTGTAGCTCAAAAAAAAACAAAAAAAAAATTTGGGGCCGGGAAGGTGGCGCTAGAGATAAGGTGTCTGCCTTGCAAGCGCTAGCATAGGACTGACCTCGATTCGATCCCCCGGTGTCCCATATGGTTCCCCCAAGCCAGGGGCGATTTCTGAGCGCATAGCCAGGAGTAACCCTGAGCGTCAAATGGGTGTGGCCCAAAAACCAAAAAAAAAAAGAAATGTCAATGCTACTGGAAACATATTACCACATTGCTTTCGTTATAATACTGTGTTTTTTGTGCCACACTCAGTGTCGCTCAGGGATTACTCCTGGCTCTGAGCTCAGAAATCGCTCCTGGCAGGCTTGGGGGACCATATGGGACACCGGGGAATCGAACTGCAGTCTGTCCTAGGTTAGCACATGCAAGGCAAATGTCCTACCAACTTGCGCCACCGCTCCAGCACTGTCATAACACTTTTGGTTTTTTTTGTTTGTTTGTTTTTGGGTCACATCTGGCAGTTCTCAGGGGTTACTCCTGGTTCTATGCTCAGAAATCGCTCCTGGCAGACTTGGGGGACCATATGGGATGCCGGGATTCGAACCACTTAACTTCTGCATGCAAGGCAAACACCTGACCTTCATGCTATCTCTCCGGCTATCATATTATATTTTTAAAGCATGTGCGCACACACACATGCACACACACACATACACACAGAGTCTTTTTTTGTTTGTTTGTTTTGGTATCAATCTGTTCTGTATCTTTGGTCCTCTGATGGTTAAGTGTGTTCATACTTACATTTCGTGGCTGAACTGGGATTCGCTCATGATTCATAGTTAGTCCTGGAATGATCACAGACATTTTTCTAGGACCTTTAAATCCAAGTACATTTGTTTCCTAGATATAAAAATAAGGGAGACATTTGAAACACTAGGGAAAAAAACATCTTTCTAAACACAAGGCATACTTGGGCACGTAAATTAAAAGCACACAATTATTTTTTTTTTTTTTTTTTTTTTGGTTTTTGGGCCACACCCGTTTGACGCTCAGGGGTTACTCCTGGCTATGTGCTCAGAAATCGCCCCTGGCTTGGGTGGACCATATGGGGACGCCGGGGGATCGAACCGAGGTCCTTCCTTGGCTAGCGCTTGCAAGGCAGACACCTTACCTCCAGCGCCACCTACCCGGCCCCAGCACACAATTATTTTATCATGGGGCTGAGGTACAGCACACCAGGCAGGGCGTTTGTCTTGAACGAGGCCAACCTGGGTTCTATCCTCAGCATCCATATGCTCCTCCAAGCACCATCAGGAATGATTCCTGTATGAAGAGTCAGGATCAAACTCTGAGCACTGCTAGGTGTAACCAAAAAAACAAACAAAAAACACATAATTGTTCTATTTGTAATACTTACCTATTTCATGAAAAAATTTAAAAAATATAAAGATGGGGCCGGGCGGTGACGCTAGAGGTTAGGTGCCTGCCTTGCCTGCGCTGGCCTTGGACAGACCACGGTTCGATCCCCCGGCATCCCATATGGTCCCCAAGCCAGGAGCAACTTCTGAGCGCATAGCCAGGAGTAACCCCTGAGCGTCAACGGGTGTGGCCCAAAAACCAAAAAAAAAAAAAAATATATATATATATATATAAAGATACAAATAGCCATATTATTACCTTTTAAGTTTGGGGGGAGTCACACCAGCAGTGTTCAGGGTTACTCCTGGCTCTACGCTCAGAAATCGCCCCTGGCAGGCATGGGGGACCATATGGGATGCCAGGATTCAAACCACCATCCTTCTGCATGGAAGGCAAACACCTTACCTCCATGCTATCTCTCTGGCCCCAATTTTGTAGAATTTCAAGGTTGGCTTTATTCATCTATGAGTATAGGTGTCCCCACCTCCAGAATAAATTAAAGAAAGTTACACAGTCAAAATAATTCTAAAACTAAGAGAAAAATACTATGCATCATTAATATGCAAGCAATTGGTTCTCAATTACTTAAGATAAAATTTCAGAAGAAACAAATAATAAAGAGGCCGGTGGTGTCCCATATGGTGCTCCCAAGCCAGGAGTGATTTCTGAGTGAAGAACCAAAAGTAACCCCTGAGTGTCACTGGGTGTGGCAAAAAAAGAAAAGGGAAGGAAGGAAGGAAGGAAGGAGGAAGGAAGGAAGGAAGGAGGAGGAAGGAAGGAAGGAAGGAAGGAAGGAAGGAAGGAAGGAAGGAAGGAAGGAAGGAAGGAAGGAAGGAGGAAGAGGAAGGAAGGAAGAAGAAAAAAGAAAGAGGAAGAAGAAGAAAGAAAAGGAAGAAGAAAAGAAAGAAAGAAGAAGAAGAGAAAGAAAGAAAGAAAGAAGAAAGAAAGAAAAGAAAGAAAGAAAGAAAAAGAAAGAAAGAAAGAAAGAAAGAAAGAAAGAAAGAAAGAAGAAAGAAAGAAAGAAAGAAAGAAGAAGAAAGAAGAAAGAAAGAAAGAAAGAAAGAAAGAAAAAGAAAGAAAGAAAGAAAGAAGAAAGAAAGAAAGAAAGAAAGAAAGAAAGAAAGAAAGAAAAAGAGAAGAAAGAAAGAAAGAAAGAAAGAAAAAAAAAGAGAAGAAAAAGAGAGAAAGAAGAAAGAAAGAAAGAAAAAGGAAGGAAGGAAGGAAGGAAGGAAGGAAGGAAGGAAGGAAGGAAGGAAGGAAGGAAGGAGAAGAAGGGAAGGAAGGAAGGAAGGAAGGAAGGAAGGAAGGAAGGAAGGAAGGAAGATAGAAAAGACACTGGTGGTGGAATTGGTGATGGAACATAGTATGCCCAAACCCCAAATATGAATGACTTTATCAATTATGGGGCTTTAATGAAATAAAATGAATCAAACGATGAGATTAATTCCGACTTCAGAAGAGCTGAGACCTTGGTATCAAAGCAGCAACTGAGTCAGGTTAATTCCTTCTTTTATTCTCTTACTCATCAAGTCCTGGAATGCCTGGGCCAACCTTAGTGTGACTATGACAGTTTGTTAAGAGTGGTCAACACAGTTGGGGAAGGCTCCTGCTGAAGAAGAAGAAGAAGATGTGGGTGACTAGGGGATTCACACTCTGGGATGGGTAGGAAGAATCACAGCTTGTCTCTGTGGCCAAGAAGGGCTTCCAGGAGGCCAATGGGAAGCTGGGTGGGAAGGCAAAGAGGGAGAAGGGAAGGCTACTGGAAGGCTGGTAGGGAGGAGCAAGCTGAAGGAGGGGCACTGGCACTGCAGGGGGGTGCTGTGGCCAGGAAGCAGGGAACAGAAGGGGTGCAGCTGGGGGAGGGGAAAGGAAGTGAGAAGGTAGGGGGTTGGCTTTGCTCTGTTTGCTCTGGGTAACCTGGAAACCAGCTGAAGAAGGCTCAGCTGGACGTGTCTGAGAAGGGGCTCTCAGGCAGCAGCAGAGCCAGGGAAGAATAAAGCCAAGAGACCATCCTCTGGTCAATGATCCAGAGGAAACAAAGGCCTGAATTAATACAAGGGCATTAGGAAAGAACAAAGAAGGTGAGAAATGCTTTTTAAAAAATTAGGGGCCGGTAAGGTGGCGCTAGAAGGTGTCTGTTTTGCAAGCGCTAGCCAAGGAAGGACCTCGGTTCGATCCCCCGGCATCCTATATGGTCCCCCAAGCCAGGGGCAATTTCTGAGCGCTTAGCCAGGAGTAATCCTTGAGCATCAAATGGGTGTGCCCCCCCCAAAAAAAAATCAGAGTAGGGGTCAGAGCAATAGCACAGTGGGGTGGACATTTGTCTTACACATGGCCGGCCCAGGTTTGAGCTACCCTGGCATCCCATATGGTCACTGTGCACCACCAAGGAGTGATTCCTGGGTGCAGAGCCTGGAATAACCCCTGAGCATCGCTGGGTATGGCCACACAAAACAAAATAAAAAAATCAGATTTAGAGAAATAAAATAGAGCAGAGGAAAGGGCACTAGCTTTGTATGCAGCTAACTCAAGTTCGATCCAGCATTCCATACAGTCCCCCAAAAGCACTACCAGAAATAACCCCTGGGCATTGCTAGATGTGACCCCAAAAATTAACACACAAAAAAAGCTTTTATAAGAAAATCAGACTTGAAGACCAAAGTGATAGTACAGTGGGTAGGGCACCTCCCCTACATGTGACCATGAGAGTTCAATTCCCCAGTACCCCCAAATGGTTTCTTGAGCCCTGCCACGAGTGATCCCTAAGCACAGAGTCAGGAATAAGCCCTGAGCAACACTGGGTGTGGCCTCAAGGCAAATAAAATGAGGATTAAATATATATGACCGGCCATGACCAGAACTAACAAAAAAGTTCATTACAAAGCTATAGAGATAGTCCAGAACCATACAGCAGGGAAGGCGCTCACATTACATACAGCCAACCCAGGGGGGCAGAGTGATAGCATAGCGATAGGGCATTTGCCTTGCACATGGTCGACCTGGGATGGACCTGGGTTTGATCCCCAGCATTCAATATGGTTCCCTGAGCCTGCCAGGGGCAATTTCTGAGTGCAGAGCCAGGAACAAACCCTTAACTCAGAGAGCCAGGAGTAAGCCCTGAGCACAGCTGGGTGTGGCCCCCTGTAAAGACTAATTAATCCCACCCCAGCAAAGAGGGTCTGGAGCAGGGGCCATCACAGGAAATAATTCAAACCAGGCTGGTGATGCTAATTTGTGGAGCAAGAGGAAGAGGACACTGGAAGAGGACACTGCAGTATTTATTGGGAAATTAAGACCACCTTTATGGGGTCGGGGAGAGTGACAGCAAAGGACCTATATAGAAACTCTTCCCGGGCCTCGAGAGATAGCACAGCGGCATTTGCCTTGCAAGCAGCCGATGCAGGACCAAAGGTGGTTGGTTCGAATCCCGGTGTCCCATATGGTCCCCCGTGCCTGCCAGGAGCTATTTCTGAGCAGACAGCCAGTAGTAACCCCTGAGCATCGCCGGGTGTGGCCCAAAAACCAAAAAAAAAAAAAAAAAAAAAAAAAAAAAAAAAAAAAAAAAGGGGCCGGTGAGGTGGCGCTAGAGGTAAGGTGTCTGCCTTGCAAGCACTAGCCAAGGAAGGATTGCGGTTCGATCCCCCGGCGTCCCATATGGTCCCCCCAAGCCAGGGGCAATTTCTGACCACTTGGCCAGGAGTAACCCCTGAGCATCAAACGGGTGTGGCCTGAAAAACAAAAAACAAAAAACAGAAAACAAAAAAAAAAGAAAAGAAACTCTTCTCGCCTAGGTGGGTCTTTGACAAGTAAAAGAGGAAGCCCACTTTCTTTAGGGCAGCATTTTTCTTTTTTTTTTCTTTTTTCTTTTCTTTTTTTTTTTTGGTTTTTGGGCCACACCTGGCGATGCTCTGGGGTTACTCCTGGTTGTCTGCTCAGAAATAGCTCCTGGCAGGCACAGGGGACCATATGGGACACCGGGATTCGAACCAACCACCTTTGGTCCTGCATCGGCTACTTGCAAGGCAAACACCGCTATGCTATCTCTCCGGGCCCAGGGCAGCGTTTTTCAACCACTGTGCCACTGCACACTACTGTGCCGTGAGATATTGTTGTGGTGGTCGTGTTTCATCCATAACATGCGGCTTTAGCTCACAAATAGACCAAATCATTATCATCATTTATTATTTCATAATAAAATAATTTATTTGTGTTTATTTGATTCCTATTTAAGAGAATTACTTTATATACAGCTAATATAGGCATAGAGTTTTTTTTTTTTTTTTGGGTCACACCCAGCAGCGCTCAGGGGTTACTCCTGGCTCTACGCTCAGAAATCGCTCCTGGCAGGCTCAGGGGACCATATGGGATGCCAGGATTCAAACCAACGATCTTCTGCATGCAACGCAAACACCTTACTGCTGTGCCATCTCTCCGGCCCCCAGAGTTAAATTTTTTAACATTTTCTAATGGTGGTGTGCCTTATGATTTTCTTTTCTTTCTTTTTTTTTCATGAAAAAGTGTGCTGGGCCCGGAGAGATAGCACAGCGGCATTTGCCTTGCAAACAGCCGATCCAGGACCAAAGGTGGTTGGTTCAAATCCCGGTGTCCCATATGGTCCCCCGTGCCTGTCAGGAGCTATTTCTGAGCAGACAGCCAGGAGTAACCCTGAGCACTGCCGGGTGTGGCCCAAAAACCAAAAAAAAAAAAAAAAAAAAAAAAAAAGTGTGCCTTTGCATAAAAAGGTTGGAAAACACTGGCTTAGGGAGACCAGTTAAATCAACAATTCCCCCTTGTGTGTATACAAAATGCAGAAATATGCCCCTTCCCCAACAAAGAATACTTTTTGTTTTGTTTTGGCCACACCTGATGACGCTCAAGGGGTTACTCCTGGCTATGTGCTCAAAAATTGCTCCTGGCTTGGAGGACCATATGGGATCAAACCGTGGTCCACCCTGGGTCAGCTGCATGGAAGGCAAACAAACACCCTACCACAGCGCCATCACTCCAGCCTCCCTCCCCAAATACTTTTTAACACAAAAGCAAGGATCTGAGGCTTTAGACCCCTTCCACAGTGTCAAGTCTAAGTATCTGTAAAATCTAAACCATCAGACTCAACACTTCATAAACATAGGCCTAAACTACAAGGATGAGGCTTAAAAATGTAATCCAGAGGCCAGAGAGATAGCATGGAGGTAGGGTGTTTCCCTTGCATGTAGAATGGTGGTTCAAATCCTGGCATCCCATATGGTCCCCCAAGCCTGCCAGGAGCAATCCCTGAGTGCTGCCAGGTGTGGCCCAAACACAAACAAACAAACAAACAAAATGTAACCTTGGCCGGAGAGATAACATGGAGGTAGGGCGTTTGCTTTTCATGCAGAAGATCATTGGTTCGAATTCCAGCATCCCATATGGTCCCCTGAGCCTGCCAGGAGCGATTTCTGAGTGTAGAGCCAGGAGGAACCCCTGAGCACTGCTGGGTGTGACCCAAAAAACAAAAAACAAACAAACGAAAAAAATGTAACCGTCAGTACCAGAGAGATAGTACAGCAGTAGGTCGTTTGTTTGCCTTGCATGGGTTGACAGACCCAGGTTCAATACCCGGCATCCTATATGGTCCCCCAAGCCTGCCAGGAGAGATTTCTGAGTGCAGAGCCAGGAGTAACTCCTGAGCCCTGCCAGGTGGATCCAAAATCAAAAAAAAAAAAAAAGTCAAATAATAAAAATGTAACAATCAAAGAGTCAGGCTGGTAAGTGGAAGGGAATCCGGGGAAAGAAGCAGAGATTTGGTATTGCAAATCAGAATGTTGTATGCTTAAAAATCTACTGCTGACAGCGATGTAAACCATAGTGCCAAACCAAGAGAAGAAAATGGAGATGATGCGATGGGACAGTGGGTAGGTGCTTGCTCACCCAGAACCAGAAGAAAGCCTGGTAAGAAGACTCCTCCCAGCAGAGACTAGTTAAGGCAGATGAGGGGCAGGTGAGGGGTAGCATGGCCCCAGGCTGAAGGAGGAGCCTTCAGTGAGGAGTGAGGAGGATACACTTACGTAGCTGATGGCCGCCAGCTCCTGCCGCATGTAGCACTTTTCCACCCGGCCGTTGGACTTGTTGGGGTTGACACCATGGTCATAGATTGTAAACTTGGTCCCCATGAGGTTGGATCTAGAAGCGGGAAGAAGAGTCGTCAGGAGGATTTCTGGGTTTTGCATCCCATAGGCCATCTCGGAGCCGTGGGCACAGAAGGATGTTCGTGTGTCTCGTGTGGTACCAGATAAATGTCTCATTGTTCGTCAATGTTTCAGAGCTCTCTTCATTGATATAAGCAAGAGTGGCTGGTCCCACAGAATGTACAAAAGTGGCCCCCTCCATTAAAAAAAAAAAAAAAGAGGGACCAGAGAGATAGCACAGCAGTAGGGCATTTGCTTGCACACAGCCGATCCAGGACAGATGGTGGGTTGAATCCCGGCATCCCATATGTTCCTGTGCCTGCCAGGAACCTGAGCACTGCAGGGTGTGACCCAAAAAAAAAATAATAAGGAAGGCCCGGAGAGATAGCACAGCGGTGTTTGCCTTGCAAGCAGCTGATCCAGGACCAAAGGTGGTTGGTTCCAATCCCAGTGTCCCATATGGTCCCCCGTGCCTGCCAGGAGCTATTTCTGAGCAGACAGCCAGGAGTAACCCATGAGCACTGCAGGGTGTGACCCAAAATAAAAATAATAACAATAAGGAGACTTGGAGGAGGGATGGGCCATACTATTCCACACGTGAGGACTTTGTGTTCAGAATGACCCTTGGTGGTGCTGGTGTTTGCCACACGCAGAGCCAAGATTTCAACTGGGTCACATGACTCTCTGCCTGATGTCGAAGAAGGGAGGAGAGCTAGGTTTCCTAAAGTAACTGCAGTGACAGCAATGGATTAACTTCAGTTTGTACTGATAATGCTCACTCTACCCTAGAAGAGGGAAAAAATTAACTAGTATAAGAAATCAATAAGCTAGATCACATTGTATGGAAGGTAAAAAGCATTAACTCTATATGATCTCTCTGGCTATCCCCCCCTTTTATTATTTTTTGGAGATTTTGGGTCACACTCAGTAGGCTATACACTCAGGCTTACTCCTGGCTCTTGCCTCAGGGGTCACTCCTGGTGGTGCTTAGGGGATCACATGCGGTACTGGGGATTGAACTCAGGCTGGCCACATGTAAGGTGGGTAAGTGCCCTACCCACAAGTACTGTCTCTTGAGCTCCTAATATTATTATTTTGGGTTTTTTTTTGGGGGGGTGGGGAGGATCACACTGACAGTACTCAAGGTTTACTCCTGGCTCTGCACTCTGGGGTCACTCCTGGCGGTGCTCGGGGGACTATTTGGTGCTGAAATCTAACTCAAGTCAGCCACCTTCAAGGCACAGTGTTCTACCATCACTCTGGCCTACCCAATAATGTTTTTCAAAAAAGAAAAGACAGCTAAACCAGGCTGCACTCACCTGAGTTTTAACCGATGTAACTTAACCCTTCTCGAGATAAATCTATAGGATCCGTGGAGATAAGGTAATTGGATGTCTTACTCTTTCTTACCGCTATCTAGCTGCAAGGACAAATACCTGGAAAAAGGAAAAGATGGGTGCTCAAAAATAAAATGCATTTCTACACTCTGTTAGACCAATCTGTTTAGCGAATATTACATGTGTGCATGTGCCGTATCAGGTACCAATTAATCTTTGCATCTTTTTTGTTTTGTTTTGGGGCCATACCCAGCGATGTTCAGGTCTTACTGCTGGCTCTACACTCAGAAATTACTCACTGGCAGTGCTCAGGGGACCACAGGGGATGTCAGGAATCGAAACCACCGTATCCACTGTACTATCTCTCCAGCCCCCTCCCTGTTTTTCTGTTTAACGAATTTAAAAACCCACTTGAAGTTCCCTTCAGTCACAGAAATGCAACCACGGCTCTTATCTCCTTTTGCATGTGCGTCTTTGATCCTTGAGCTCCTTCAGGAATGTGCTCTAGCTGTGTCCCCATCTGGACCTGTCCTAGGACTTGTCTAGGGCTGGACAACAATAGACAAGCAAGGCTGGGGCTTGGAGGGGTTCTAAAATCCAGTGTGGGTTTGCTTAGCCACTTTTTTTTTTCTGTTTTTTGTTTGTTTGGTTTGTTTGGGTGGTCACACCTGGCACCTGGCAGGGGTTACTCCTGGTAGTCTCAGGGGACCATATGGGGATGCCAGGGATTGAACCCAGTCCATCCTGGGTTGCTGAGTTTGAGGCAAACGACCTGCCACTGTGTTATTGCTCTGGTCCTCTTCTTTTTTGGGGGAGAGAGAGGGTACATTCTGGCGCGTGTTCAGGAGTTACTCCTGGCTCTGCGCTCAGAAATCACTCCTGGCAGGCTCAGGGAAAACCTTTAGGAAGCCAGGGAATTGAACCAGGGTACATCCCAGGGTCGGTCCTTACAAGGCAAACACCCTACTGCAGAGCTATCGCTCTGGCCCCTGCTTAGCCACTTTTCACTGTGCTTTGAGGCCAGGATTAACTGTCTAAACCCCAGTTATTATATCTATAAGTCAAGAAATTAAGAAATATTATTTTGTGGGGGGCCAGAAAGATAGCATGGAGGTAAGGTGTTTGCCTTTCATGCAGAAGGTCAGTGGTTCGAATCCCGGCATTTCATTGGTCTCCCGCAGCCTGCCAGGAGCGATTTCATGAGCGTGGAGACCAGAAGTGACCCCTGAGCGCTGTAGAGTGTGACCCCCTCCCAAAAATAAACCCAAAAATAAATAAACAAACAAAACAAAAAAGAAATATTATTTTGTGCTATTGGACTTTTTCTTCTTTCCTTTCTCTTCCATTTCTTAAGTTTTTTTTTCTTTCAATTTTCTTTTTTTTTTTTCTTTCAATTTTCTATTTTTTTTTTTTTTAAATCATGTTGCTTTTGGTCTTCCTAAAACAAGTGTATTATGATCAGTTATGTCAACCAGGTGATGCGATTTCTTTCTTTTAAATAAATTAAAAATAAAGAAATGTTATTTTAGCGGCTCAATGGACTGAAGCATTTGCTTTTTAGGCAGGCATCCTGCTTCAATCCCCAGAAACTCCTGGCCCTCTGAGCCCCTAAACCAAGGTCCCCACCCCACCCCAATTTTCCTATTTTACAAGGTTGCTACAAAGGAGTAGAGATAATAAAAATATAAGAAGCAGTTGACACACATGATATGTTCATAAATGCTCAATAAATCATGGTTATAATATTATCATCTTAAATCCTAACCTCATAAAATCATCCAGCAAGACCCTGAGAACAACACCACGTGTTTTTCAAATTAAGGTGCCTCAAATTTATATATAAAATCACTTAGGGAATTGCTGAGATGACATCCCACTATGTGTTCCATATTTTTTTTGGTTTGTGGGCCACACCCAGCAGCACTCTCAGGAATCACTCCTGCTCTGCACTCAGGAATCACTATTGCTCCTTGGGAGACCATATGGGATGCCAGGTGATTGAAACCTGGATTGGTCTTATTGCAGGGTAAATGCCCTAGCCGCTGTACTACTGGCTCCAACCCCCAGGTCTGTTTTATATTTCCAACTCCTTGTCCTAGCATGCATTCTTTCTTCCCATGGAATATAAACAACCATTCTAGAGTAAGACTCCTTAACACACCTTTCCTACAGGCATTGGTGGGGGAAAACAATTCATTCCAACCATTCCATTCCACTTCGGTTTCATTCTGATAAAACTCTTGTTCTTTGAGATTCACAGAAGGGATAGATTTTTCATATTACCCTACAAGCATCTGGGGAAAGAACAGTTCACTTCAGCTGATGGGTGGTAACACCAGTGCTGGAGCCTCCTTACATATCCATCGACAGGGAAAATAGCAGAGCAATAGCACAGTGGTAGGTGCTTGCCTTGCACGGGCCAACCAGGATCAATCCCCAGCATCCCCATATAAACCAGAACCTGTCAGGGTCCATTTCTCAGCGCAGAGCAGGAATAACCCCCTGAGCAAACCCCAGGTGTGGCCCAAAACCAAAACAAACAAATCCCATCAGTAAGCCAAGTCCACCATGTTCTTCCCTCTGGGCTAATCTGTGTGGAGAACCTGATCTCATACCTTCCTCGTTCTTACTCTTTTCCAGGTGCATAAATAAGTGGGGAAGAGACCCCCGATCCATTCCTTTTTTGTCTCTGGTTATCCGACAGGTTCATAGTGACACCCCGAGGTGGCAGGACGATATGCGAAGTCCTCTAAATTCTCCGTATCTCCCAAGAGCTTCTCCACTTCTACCTCTTGGGCCACCAAACGGGTAAGCGCCCAAATCCTGAAAGAAATACCCGCCCATGAGCACAGGAGGCATTGCAGGCAAGACCAAAGACTTCGTTGCCAGACAACTGATTGGTTTATCCCTCTGCCTTCATCCTTTGAACAATATCAGGGAAATTTTAAAAGCTCCTGGAGTGGCTGAGGAAGCTAAGAAAGAAAGTAGCCTCAAGTCAGCTTAAGTTCTTTCTTTTTTTTGGGGGGGGGGGGAAGAGGAGGGTATAGGGCCACACCCCAGCAGCGCTCAGGGGTAACTTCAGGTTCTGTGCTCAGAAATTGCTCTGGCAGGCTCGGGGGACCATATGAGATACTGGGGATAGAACTCGAGTTGTCTGTCCGGGGTCACCGTGGTTCTAACTGAACTCTAAGATTGCATCTGTCATCTGTTTCTAACGATACTGTGACAGATTGCTGGCTGGATCCAGACTTTGAGTGTTTCGGCCTCTGAACATGAAGAATGAGATCTTAATGGTTTGCTTTCTTCCTTCCCACTGTCAGTTTCCTCCTCGTCAAAATTTAGACTGCATGAAATACCTGTCAGAAAAAAAAGAAATGTCAACTGTTGTCAACCCTTGAGGGCAATTAGAATCTGTGAAACAAAGGGATCTTTAAAATTCATCTTGCAGAGAGAGACACACATAGAGAATAGTCTTACTCCTCTATGAGTTTTAAGAAAAATAAGACATTTTTGAAATAATTCCCAGAGATGAGGGCCAGAAGGAGCGGTTCACGATATGAGGCTGACCACAAAGAGTGATGAGTGCAGTTAGAGAAATAACTACACTGAGAACTATCATAACAATGTCAATGAGTGAGGGAGGAAACATGCAAGCCTGGTGAAGGAGAGGTCTCTGGACTGCCACAGACCTGCAGGTGAAGCCAGTCAATGGCCACCTAAGATCCCAGAATACAACTGCTGGAGGAAGCTGACAGGGAGGAAGTAGAACTTGGTAACACAGAAGAGAAGCAATAGGTGGTGGGGTCTCACTTTTAAAGAGTGCAGGGCATGGGATGGGGCTGAGTCTGCAGTGAGACCCCAGTTTTTCCACCTGGTTGTGTATTCACCAGCTGAGGTTTGTGGACTTCAGATGTTGTATTGCCACGAAAGTGGTCAGGTAGTTCCAGGGCAAGGGTTCAGAGTCTGCTCAGGAAGAAGGTGATGAAGTCCTTCACTCCCATGTACCTAGGCAGAAGTTGGCTCGAATGCAGTGCAGTGGATACTGACCAGCAGCTTCCTGCACAAACCAGGAAGCTGAGTGGATATTGGAACTGGTGACCAAAGTACAGTTGAGCAGACAGGGCACTGCCTTGCATGTAGCCAACATAGGTTCAATCTCCAGCACCCAATATGGTGTCCCCCCGAGCCTGCCAGGAGGGATCTGAGTACAGAGCCAGGAGTAATCCCTAAATACCCACCATGTAAGGACATCTCCCAAGAAAAAAGACCAGATGATGCAGAAGCTAATAGACTATTCTGAAGAGGGGGAGGGGCCAGAACAGTGGCGCAAGAGGTAGGGCGTTTGTTTGCCTTACATATGCTAACCTAGGGCAGACCGCAGTTCGATCCCCGGGCACCTCATATGGCCCCCCCAAGTCCAGATACGATTTTCTGAGTGCGTAGCCAGAAGTAGCCCCTGAGTGTCACCGGGTGTGACCCATAAACCAAAAAAAAAAAGGAAGAAGAATATTTCTGAAGAAGGAGACCAGTAATTCCCCCACCCCCGGGGTCCAGAAGAATATTCAGGGGCACGTCGGCTGAGTGGTTGAGCCCCACAACACAGCACAATTCACTGGCAACCCCTCACCACCCAATCTGATGAGGCACAGTAGCTAAGAAATAAAAAAGTGTCAATGTCACAGCTAGACATGAATGCAAACTGCTGCTATGAAACAAAACAACGGTAACCGGGCAGGGCAGAGAGCAGACTAGACAATGCTCCCACACTGGCGGGATAAGCAAATAGGGGCCACTTGAAGGTTATAATCTGTTAAATTGGCACGGCTGAGAGCTTAATTAAGAAGCACTTCAATGGTGTCAGAGTCAAGATGCCATGTGTTGAGACATGAAGAGGAACTAATCCATCTGGCACTGGGAAGAAGGTGTTCCGAGAAAGACGACGGCTGCCACTTACTAGGGACATGGGTTCCCTATTTATAGCAGGGATAAATGGAACTCAGCTCAGAAGCAGGGTCTAGATCTGTGGCACTTTAGCACCAGGGCCAGGCTGACCAGCTGGCAGTGAACTTGAAAGTTCTCTTTGTTGCTTCCTTCCTATCTATCCAGACACATCTCTTTTTTTGGGGGGGTGTGGTGGGTGGTGGAGGGGAAGCACACCCGGCGGCGGCGGTGCTCAGGAGTTTACTCCTGGCACTGTGCTCAGGAAATCATTCCTGGCAGGCTTGGAAATGATGGGATGCCAGGGATGGAACACGGGTCCCTCCTAGGTCGGCCTCGTGCTAGGCAAACACCCTACTCGCCTGTGCTATCAGCTCCAGCCCTGTCCAAATTCATCGGTTATAACAATAAATGTGGTGGTGAAGTTAACAGGGAATCCTTATCCTTAGAGATGGGAAACTGAGGGCAAGAACTAGTCCTTTCCCAGCCACGTGTGGCAGAGTGAAGACTCTAAAGCCAAGCTCATTGATCTCAGAGCTCAAGCATTTTGTGTGACCAGCCCTGGCCACCCCCCAGCAGGCTGCTGTTCTCATCGTGTTTCAGGCGCCGTCTGAGCCTTGCCAAGGATGTTCTTTTTTTTTTTTTTTTTTTTTTGGGTTTTGGGGCCACACCCGGTGATGCTCAGGGAGTTACTCCCTGGCTATGTGCTCAGAAGTCGCTCCTGGCTTGGTGGGACCATATGGGAAATTGGGGGATCGAACCTCGGTCCCAAGGCTAGTGCAGCAAGGCAGGCACCTTACCTCCAGCGCCACTGCCCAGCCCCTCCAAGGATGTTCTTTTGCTGGGCTTGTCAGCTAAATAGCATTTAAGATCTAAGACAAGTGACCAGAGAGATAGCAACAGCAGTCGGCCGTTTGCCTTGCACACAGCGAATCCAGGACAGATAGCAGTTCGTATCCCGGCATCCCATCTGGTCCCCCGAGCCTGCCAGGAGCGATTTCTGAGTGCAGAGCCAGGGAGTAACCGCTGAGCACAGCTGGGTGTGCTCAAAAGATAAAACTAAAAAATGACATGTGACTTGTAGCTGGCCCACCTTCATTCAGGTACGGTCCCCTGAGCACTGCCAGATGTAAGCCCTGAGCACAGCTAGCTTCCAACACCAACTGCCCCCCTAAAAAGAAAAGAAAAAGATGACAAATGACAAAGCTGTCACTTAGCCTTTACTGCTCCTCACCATGTTTTTGAGAGAACGTCTTTTAGGTCCAGTCTGGGAACAGTCTCCATGGTGCAATTCTCATCAGCGCCTCCTTCAGTGCCCTCATTCCATTAGCTGAAGAGTCAGCGGAAGTGGACGGGAAGTTCCAGTCCAATTCCTGAAGGGTCAGCTTTCATGAAGGCAGCTGGACCATCATTGCCTAGCACCCACAAGAGAGAAAAATAGAGGAATAAATCATCAAATAATATTTTATATATAATGACTCTATTTAAAGACCATGTATCACATAGTTGACATAGCTGATCATAATACATTTGTTTCCAGGTAAGTGGGAATAAAATTATATTATTATTATTATTATTTGGTTTTTGGGTCACACCCAGCAGCGCTCCAGGGGTTTCTCCTGGCTCCATGCTCAGAAATTGTTTCTGGCAGGTTCGGGGACCATATGGATCTGGAATTTGAACTACCGTCCTTCTGCATGCAAGGCAAATACCCTATCTCCATACTATCTCTCCGGCCCCGTGCAATAAGAAAATTTGTAAAAAAAAAAAAAAAAGAAAGAAAATTTGTGAAAATTATCATATCTTGCAATGAGGTCATTAAGTCGTTGTCAGGGGATTTACTGAGCTCTTGTTGCTAGCTGATCATTCTATTACTTCTTTTTTTTGGGGGGGGGGGGTTTGGGCCACACCCGGCAGTGCTCAGGGGTTACTCCTGGCTGTCTGCTCAGAAATAGCTCCTGGCAGGCACAGGGGACCATATGGGACACCGGGATTTGAACCAACCACCTTTGGTCCTGGATCGGCTGCTTGCAAGGCAAACGCCTCTGTGCTATCTTTCCGGGCCCATCATTCTATTACTTCTTATTTTCTTATTTTTCTTTTTGGTTTTTGTGCTCTGGGCTCAGATATCATTCCTGGCAGGCTCAGAGGACCATATGGGATACTAAGGATAGAACCTGGGTCCATCCCAGGTCAGCCGCATGCAAGGGTAAATGCCCTACTGCTGTGCTATTACTCTGGCCCCACCTACACCAAATACAATATATTTTATGGGAGGGCGGGGCCACAACACGCAGCGCTAAGTCCTCCTGGCAGGCTCGGGGGGGGGGGTGGTCATATAGATGCCGAGGATCAAATCCTAGGTTTGGCTGTGTGCAAGGCAAATGTCCTACTGCTGTGCTATCACTCCAGCACCTACTTGTTACTTCTTTGGTTTCTAAAAATTAGGTGCTTCAAATACACATTGATATCTAAAAATTGGTGTATTGCTATGGGGATGACAGTAACTTTTTGTTTTTTGTTTTTGGGTCAGACCCAGCCGGGTGCTCAGAGTTGCTCCTGGCATCTATGCTCAGAAATACGCTCCTGGCTGGCTTGGGGACCACATGGGATGCCAGAATTCAAACCACTGGCCTTCTGCATGCAAAGCAAAACTCCGTACCTCCATGCTATCTCTCAGGCCCCAAGGATGACCTTATTGTGGTGTGTGTGTGTTGTAGTAGTTTTGTGTGTTTGTGAGGTTTTTGGGTCACACCCGGCAGTGCTCAGGGTGTTATTTCCTGGCTCATGCTCAGGAGAAATTGCTCCTGGCAGGCACGGGGGACCATATGGGATGCCGGGATTCGAACCGATGACCTTCTGCATGAAAGGCAAATGCCTTACCCTCCATGCTATCTCTCCGGCCCAGGATGACGTTATTTTAAAAAAATTTTTGAAAATTGTGGCCACAAACACAACCTTGGAGTCAAGGATCACAAGCACTACTGTTGATACTATGGGTTGGTTTGTGGAGGCATGGTTTTAGCTGCCAGACCTTATAAGTACAAGAACACAGGGGATGGTGACTCCAAAAAAGTCCTGGTGTTACCAACCCAAATATCAATATATCTGGAGTTTTGATCAGATTGGAGTCTCTGCTAAGAGCTGTACAGAGTGGTAAAGTGGGGCCGGAGAGATAGCATGGAGGTAAGGTGTTTGCCTTGCATTCAGAAGGATGGTGGTTCGAATCCCGGCATCCCATATGGTCCCCTGGTGCCTGCCAGGGTCAATTTCTGAGCGTAGAGCCCAGGAGAGATCCCTGAGCGCTGCTGGTGTGACCCCGTCCAAAAAAAATAAAGAAAAGTGGTAAAGCAGGGGCCATTGACTATGTGGCGATTGTGGGTAATGGATACAGCTGATGTGGCTTAGTCAGGGTTGGGGGCTTGAAACCGTCCTCTCCCTCCCGCCATTGTCAGCTTTCAGCAACGGTAAGCCAGTGACCCATAATTTTTCATAGCTTGGGTTTACATCTCTTTGAAGAACAAAGTAAGTCTACGGAGCCTTGTCAAAAGTAGACCCCGTGCTCTTTGAGTGCATGTAAGAATTAAGAACCATCAAACCAATTCTTTTTTTTTTTTGGGGGGTATTTTTTGGGCTTACACTCGTTTGAGATGCTCAGGGGTTTACTCCTGGCTAAGTACTCAGAAATTGCCCCTAGGCTTGTGGGGACCATATGGGACCGCGGGGAATCGAACCTTGGTCTTTCCTTGGCTAGCCTTATCTCTAGCGCCACCATCGCCGGCACACCCATCAAACCAATTTACTTCCAGTCTTTCCACAAACAATCACTGCAGGACCTGTTGTTCATTGTTATTATATTTCACTAATGTGAACTATACTGGATGTTGTACTTTAGAAATTTAACATCAAGGAAACAAAATCGTGTTTTCCGTAGCTCAAGATAACAATCAGACCACAGAGGCTCAGTTTAGAGATCTGCCAGCCATCCCTGAGCCTCTGAGTTGCACTTGCCAGAAGAATGGACATGTTCCACTTACACCCCGGTCAACTATGAATGGACTGTTCCTTGGCATCTAAAATGCTAGTTCTAGAGGCCTGAATATACTCAAAGAACTGGAGCTTATGCTCTACAGGAAGAGGCTGGGTTCAATTCCCAGCTCTGCTGGGCATTTCTGGAAGCTACATTTTATTGGTTTTTTGGTTTTTGATTTTTGAGCCATACCTGTGATGCTCAGGGATTGACTCCCTACGCTATGCGCTCAGAATTTCGCTCATAAGCTTGGAGAATCATATGGAGACGCCATGGGGATCGAACCGCGGTCTGTCCCTGGGTCAGCTACGTGCAAGGCAAACGCACTCCCGCTGCGCTACAGCTCCAGCCCCTGGAAGGTGCTACTATTAAGCCAGAAATTGTACCTGGGCATGGCTGTATGTGGTCCAAAACCAAAAACCAAAACAATTCAGTGGGCCAGAGTGATAGCACAGTAGGTAGGGCATTTGCCTTGCATGCCGTTGACTGAGATTTGATTCCTAGGCATCCCATATGGTGCCTCGAGCCTGCCAGAAGATATTTCTGATCACAAAAGCCGGAGAAACCGTTGAGTGAACTGCCCCCCCCCCCCCACCCAATTCAATGGTGGTAATAAAAATCAAGGACTCCTCAGGGCTGGAGCAATAGAGCAGCAGTTAGGGTACTTGTCTTATACCCAACTGACCAAGGTTCAATCTCTCAGCATCCATGTGGTCCCGTTGAGCCCCTCACCAGGAGTGATCCCTGAGTGCAGAGACAAGCATTAAGGCAGTGAGCGATGGCCAGGTGTGATCCAAACACAAAAGAAAAATACACCACCAGGCAGGATGGCATCGCTCTGAGGAGGAAGGAGATTCCACCAAAGGAGTTTGCTCCTCCACCCACGTCTTAGCTTTGGCCGACGAAAGCCCGCATCAGGATTTGGCTGGACCATGAGTGGGTCGAGGCGCTTCTTTCTCTGCCTTTTCTCCAGCAGCGCTCTCTACAAAAGGAAGAAAAAAGTCTTAACTCTGAGGGACTGCTCTTCCTTGGTGATCACAAAAACTTGTAAATTAATTTTGCTGCCTTCCGTCAAGGGAAAAACGAAGAGGCAGAATGGCGCAAGGGATTTCATTCACTTGACGAACAGATGTTTAGTAGGACTACAGAAATCAAGCTTCTTGAAAGTTTTCTCATGAGGAAACTTGCCACTCTCCAAACAAGGTGAAGTAAGAGATTAACAGATGGGAATATATTAAGCTGAGAATCTTCTGTACCTCAAAGGAAAATAGTGCCCAGGATACAAGAGCCACCCACTGGATGGGGCACCCATGCCCATGACTAAGTGTTTCTCAGGATTCTTAACTCAATTTAAATTACAGTTGAGTTTATATAAAGAATGAGTTTCTCATCCTCATTTAGTGACAATTTTGCCCACTGGTTTTGTTGTTTGATTATTTGATTTCCCCACCTTTGAGATCTGTTTTATAAGCAAACTGGTAGAAGAGTATCTCTGTATAGATTTCATGTTTGAACCAAGTTACGGGGAATGTTTGGATTTTATTCGTCGGCCCCAGATGCACCAACAATATTTTGTGGCATTGCTTCTCTTTTGCATAGGCACATTAAAATGGGAAAATACATATGCAAACAAGTTTCTTATCAAATAGAGATGGGGAACACAAATTTGGTAATGCAATTATGTAGGACCTTTTACCCTGAACAATGCATAATGATTTGGCCTTAGGCCTCAGAAGAATGGACATCACCCCACACAACGCCTGACCAATGGATACCAGCTATGAAAACAACCACAATTGTCTATAGCATAAACCGGGATCCAAACCTCTACCAGAAAAGACCTATCACTGCTTTGGCATTGACTTACTCCAAAGAGTGCTCCCTACACCCAGACGACTCGAGCAACAGTCTGCACACAGGGCAGATCGTCCGCATTGAATGGTATGCTGAAACTAGAGGATGCTCCATATCAGCCTGACATTGATGAAAGAAATGCACAGAATCCAGAATCTTTAAATATAAGAACATGATACCAACAATAGTTAAAGTGTGAAAAAAGTTTCACCGGGACCACAGAGAATGACTTGGGTTGGACAGACCTGGAAGAAAATGCCTGGAGCCCAGAGCGGTCTTATGCCAATAAACTTCTGGGGTGAGGCCTTTTGGTAATCAGGCCAAGGATTTTTTTTTTTCTGTTTTCCCCCATATTTTTCTGGACCTATGCAAACAACGGCGATTGCCACTACCACAACCTTTACTATATTTTTTTACTCTAATCCTTTAAGAAAAAAAATACAATTTACTGAACTTAAAAACAAATAACTGTAGTAGAATGCCTGTCTCGAATACAGGCAGGGGATGGGAAGGGGGAGGAGGGAATGTTACACTGGTGAAGTGTGGTATTCTGGTTGTGACTGTAACCCAACTATGATCATGTTACTTAAATAAAAAATATATTAAAAAAAAGAATGAGTTCTGTAGAGAAGAGCAATGTGGGCATTCACCCTCCTTTACAATGGTCTCCATTCCAGTTCAAATGAGAGGATTAGACCCTTTGAATATAGGGCCAGTGCAATAGCACAGCAGTAGGGCATTTGCCTTGCACGCAGCTGACCCAGGATGGACCTGGGTTGGTTCCCTGGCATTCCATATGGTCCCCCAGCCTTCCAGGAACGATTGCTGAGTGCAGAGCCAGGAGTAACCCCTGAGCACTACTGGGTGTGACCCAAAAACAAAACAAAACACTATCGGTAAGGAAGTATATTTTATATTCTTTCTGCCAACTGGACTCTAACCAAAGTATGCAGATCTCTCCAGATGGAGTAAAATAAACAAACTATTATTTCCCCAAACCTGCAAAAAAAAAAGGGCAAAACACTGAGGAACTGTCATTATAAACTAGAATAGAATGTGTTTTGGTTGGTTGGTTGATTTTGCTGTTTGGGTCTCACCAGCAATATATCAGAGTTGGCTACTCCTGACTGGATTGGGGCTTGCCCCAAGTGCTCAAGGGAACATGCAATGCAGAGGCTCAAACTCAGATCTCCAGGAGACAAAACATGTTCTTCAGGGGGCTATCTCCCAGCTCTATAACTGGGATTTTGGAGACTTTTTTTAAATATATATAAAATCTTTACTTAAGCACCATAATTACAAGCACGATTGTAGTTGGTTTTCAGTTGTTTTATTTTATTTGTTTTGTTTTGTTTTGTGGCCATAACCTGGGCAGTGTTCAGGAGTTACTCCTGGCTCTGCACTCAGAAATTGCTCCTGGCAGGCTTGGGGTACCAGATGGGAGACCAGGAATTAAACTCGGTGGTCTGTCCTAGGTTGCACATGCAAGGCAAATGCCCTACCATTGAACTATCTCTCCCCACCGGGCCCTTTGGAGACTATTTTGAATGCTAAGAATGAACATGGGGGTGCCGGAGAGATAGCATGAAGGTAAGTGCATTTGCCTAGCATTCAGAATGTCATTGGTTTGAATCCCGGCATCCCGTATGGTCCCCAAGCCTGCCAGGGAGCGATTTCTGAACATAGAGCCAGAGTAACCCATAAGCACTGCCGGGTGTGACCCAACCCCACCCCCGCAAAAAAAAAAAAAATATGAACAACCGATAGATACACCTTCAATGCCAGAAACAGTATCAGCTCTGCAATCATCCCTATAGAACTTGCGTATAATCCCTCCAGTGACCAGGAAGTTTTTTGTTGCAGGTAAGAAGCATCTATCTACCTTAAGTGGATAGAAACCTAAGAGAGAGAAGCTCCGAGAAACGGCACATCCCACCCACAGGACCATAGCTACGTAGTCGTCTTTTAATCGTTCAAGCCATCTCAACACCACCAGGCTGACTTGCTATTCTGCTGTAGAAACGGTGTTTCTGCTTGTTGTCTAGAGGAGGGAAGTCAAAGAGCTACAGAAAGTCTATCTACTAGGCCCAAGAGATAGTACAGTGGGCAAGGTGCTTGCCTTGTACATGGCCGACTGGAGTTTGATCCTAGCATTCCCTATAGGTCCCCCAAGCACTGCCAGGAGTGATTCCTGAGCTCAGTCAGAAGTCAGCGCTGAACATTGACAGGTGTGGGGCCCCCCAAAAATGGTCTTCTATTTATTGGAGATTTTCCCCTCTTTGAAGACAGACAAGCAATTAGATTAGACGCTTCTTCATAGTCCTGGGGGCTATCTAATTCATTTTCTCTGATTACCTGCTACCCTGACTGCCAGGATCAGATGCCCAGGACAAAAGTCATGGTCAGGATAGATGAACTTCACATGGCGAGGAGCAGCGATCCCACTGGAAATGCACACCCTGGTGTCCTGTTTCATCACACCCTTGTGAAAGTTTGACCCAAGGGACCCGGTTTCATATCATTTCAGCAACTGAAGTCTCACATAAGCTTGATATGCTGTGAGTTTACAAGTCTATGAAATTTGAAGGGGACATTTTCATAGTTCTAGGTGTGTGTTGCAACAACCACCAAAATTCCAGTACCATCCCACCATCTAAACCATCCTTCCTGCAGGCCTAGAAACAGTACAACCAGGTTACTTGTAAGCTTGCTTTGCACAGAGCCAACCCAGGTTCGATATCTGGGCATCCCCATGTGGTTCCTCAAGTATCACCAAGAGTGAAACCCTGGGGCCAGAGAGATAGCATGGAGCAGGGCATTTGCCTTTCATGCAGAAGAACGGTAGGTTCGAATCCCGGGCATCCCATATGGTACCCCCCCTCCCAGCCTGCCAAGAGCAATTTCTGAGCCTAGAGCTAGAAGTAAACCCCTAAGCGCTGCCGGGTGTGACCCAAAAAAAAACAAAAACACCAAAAAAAAAAAAAAAAAAGAGTGAACTCCTGCAAAGCCAGGAGTAAGTCCTGCGCACCAGCAAGAATGGCAAGAAAAAATAGAGATATTCAAATTATGAACTTCAGGCTGGTGCTACTGCTATGCAGTTTATATGCATTTATAAAATCTAGATCAGCCTACTTTGTAAGTAAGGAAAAAAATTCACAAAGTATCTGCTTATGAAAAAAAAATCAGCCAATTACCACACACCCACACCATCATCTGCTTGTATCTTATATCTACCCTCAACACACACATGACTCAAAAGTGGGGGAGAAGAGAGGTGCTGAGTTTCAGGGAAAACAATGTCACCTCATCTCTCATTTCTGTTTTATCTCCCCTTGGGAAAGTGAAGGATGTTTGAAACCAGAAAGCATTGAACAAAAGGAACCTTACCAAGTTCAGGAGGATCCAGGGAGTCAGCTAGTGAGGGATGCTTCGATGCCCTGGGTGCAAAGAAAATCAGTGCCTCCAGGACTTTAAGAATCACTTAAACTAAAGTCTAAATTTTCACCAATTCCCTGGGAAGAGAGTAGACTAGTACCACTCCTTGGAAGCAAAAGATCCAACGACAATGGGGTGTTGTAGAGGCCTTTTGGATTGGCCCTCATATTGCCTTCTAATTAGATATTTTCAATTGGTTCTTTTGGTTTACATGTTAAAAGAAGTTTCCCCATTGTCTCCTCATCTGGCAGCTTCCCCTCCAGACCTCCAAAGCAGCCTCTACTGGGGAAAAACAAAGTCTACCCTCATACCCCAATTGGCCCTTAGAAACTATGGTGTACTTTTTTATTTTTGGTTTTTTGGGCCATACCCGTTTGACATTCATGGGGTTACTCCTGCTATGCGCTCAGAAATTGCTCCTGGCTTGGGGAGACCATATGGGACGCCGGGGGAACAAAACCGCGGGTCAGTCCTAGGCTAAAGCACTTGCAAGGCAGACACCTTACCGTCTAGCGAGCCATCTTCCCATGGCCCCATATGGTGGTACTTTCACCATCGACCACTAGGTGGCATAAACGTCCCTACCTAATTCACATCCGTGCTTGGCTCAAATCCTGGGAAAGACTTCATGAAATTCAGGAGGTCAGCTAAGTGCATACAAACGCTGCAAATTTGAGTATTTTGGTAAAACTAGTACAAACAAAAGAAGACATTTATAGGAAACGATGACTTTGTATTATTTTGTTAGTTTAGTGAAACAGGGAAGCCTGCCCAGGCAAAAGCTTAGTCAAAAGGGTCCTTCAGTTCACTGAAGTAGGACCAGTTGGACACGAGTGGTGCCGGGATCATGAGGGTCTGCCTCTGATGTGCCCACAGGACTGAAGTCAAGGCAGTTCCACAATCCCAATAAAAAGATCTGGTATTTTGCATGAATTATGATAAGGCATTTTGGCCCACGTGAAATTAAAAACAGCTACGAAATGCTAGTTTTGCACAGCTTGCAGAGCAGCATACTGTGTAATAATCAAAAAGTAGAAACAGCAGTAAACTGGAAAAAAAGTATTGATATATTTTCAACATGAAAGAAATCTGCTAACTCAGAGATGCAGAAACCAAAATGCCACATGCTGAAGACCAGATCTGAAGCTAAATTCAGACCTTGAGTCCTGTGAGGATCTGGGTTCAAACTCCCATGACATCCCCTAAATATATACAGGGACATCCCCTCCCCAAAAAAGGCCTGGTTTTAAAAATATGTCTGAAATCAGAAAAAAATCAAAACAAAAATGTCTAAAATTTTTAATAATTTTTTGGGACTGTCCCATGGGCCCATACGTGGTGGTGCTTAGGGCCTCTGGGGTGTCCATGATCGAACCCAGGACCATAAACACACCAAGCACATGATCTACCATGAAAGTCACATCCAGAGTACTAAAAAATGTAAGAATTTTAAATGGTGAATTTTTTTGAGCCACACCCGTTTAATGCTCAGAGGTTACTCGCTCAGAAAATTGCTCCTGGCTTGGGGGGGACGATATGGGACGCCGGGCGATCGAACCTCGGTCCTTCCTTGGCTAGCGCTTGCAAGGCAGACACCTTACCTCTAGCGCCACCTCACCAGCCCCTAAATGATGAATTTAAGGTTTTACCTGCAGAAATAAACAAATCTGAAAGAATCTACTCAGGAGTAACCCTTGAGCACCAGTGGGTGTGTCCCCCCCCCCCCCCAAAAAAAAAAAAAAAACAACCTCTAAATAATAATTTAGTTACATGGATGGTGGAGGAAAAAAAAAAGAAAACAAAAACCAGAGCAATAGCACAGTGGTAGGGTGCTTGCTTTGCATGCAGCCAACCCAGGATGGACCCGATTGGATCCCCAGGCACCCTATATGGTCCCCCAAGTAGCTCCCTGCCAGGAGCTACTTCCGAGTGCAGAGTCAGGGAGTAACATTTTCTGAGCGCTGCTTGGTGTGGGCCCCAAACCATCCCCTCCCCCAAAAATAAGCGAATAGGAAGAGAAACAATATGTAGGGATATGAGGTGACAGAGAACCAAGGAGCAAGATTTCCGTGTGTCACTAGTGTCCATGTAGGGACAGGGTTGTCCTGGCCAGATATTCTCGTGTCCTCCTTTCATCTGACAGCTACAGACCTTTAGTAGAGGTGAATTTACTCAGACTGTCAGCCATTAATGATACCTATCACAGGTCATGTTACAGGACTCTTACCTTACTGGGATTTCAAACTTGGCAGGTTGCTTTCTGATTTACACAGTATATGATTTGGTTTTGGTTTTGTTTGGGGCCATACTCATGGCTTGTGCTCAGGGATTACTACAGGCTCTTGCAGTTAGGAATTACTCCTAAGAGTTTAGAGGACCCTATGGGATGCCAGGAATAGAACTCGGGTCTCCTGCATGGAAGAGAGTAAACAAGTATCCACAGTACTAACCCTCTGGGCCCCGATATAACACAGTACATGGTAAGAATCAATCAATAAAACAAGTTATTTGATGAGGATCCCCTAACACACACACACACACACACACACACACACACACACACGTACATGTTGGTCAGTGGATTCAGAGACACAGCTCAGTAGAAACTCAGAAATCATTCCTGCTTGGGGGATGCTATGGGGACGCCAGGGATTGAACCAGGTCCATCCTGGGTCAGCCGTGTACAAGGCAAATGCCCTATAACTGTGCTATCGCTCAGGCCCCACTAGGAAACTATTCTTTTGTTTTGTTTTGTTTTTGCTTTTGGGTCACACCCGGCAGCACTCAGGGTTACTACTCCTGGCTCCTTCACGCTCTGAAATCGCTCCTGACAGGCTCAGGGATGCCGGGATTCGAACCACCATCCTTCTGCATACAAGGCAATGCCTTACCCTCCATGCTATCCTCTCTGGCCCAGGAACCAATTCTAAAGACACACATGAAGGCTAGTTTACTCCTACAAATGAACCGCTGACTTAACAATCATGATGCCTGTCTATGTAAAGTCCCTTAAAACTGAATATAAGGATGTATACTGAATTGGGAGTGGGGTATAGCTGAATTGGGGATGGGAGTATCTGAATTGGGGTTGGGGACAGGCGGCACCCCAGCCTCTCCCACTTCTGTGGTCCATCACTACCAGAGTTAACCACTATCCCTGATAGAATAGTGCTGGTCCCTCTGGGAGGCAGCCCTGCTCTTGACCCTGATGTTCCCAGAGAGAAATTGCCGATCCAGCCTGCCTCCATGTCCCCGTCCGCGTCCCGGTCCCGCCCCCCCCCCCCCCCCCCCCACGCTCCACTTGGGCATCCCCCATCCTCCAGTCCTTATGGTCTCATCACATTTTCTAGTGTTCCATCCAGTCTGGGGGTTCAGAGGCATGTACCTAAAATCGTCCCCATAAACAAACAAATGAAAAACAAAACCAAGTATGTTGAACTCTGGAGTTCAGACTCTGGGGTCTGAGATGGTCAAAGGGCTTTGAGATATCAGTGATTAAATCACCCAACATTCCTTGCACCTTTCAGAAGAATGAAAAGCATTGCTGTTAGTGCTGCCTTTTTCACTGTAATAAACTTGGGTTCTGCTTCCTTAGAGATCTCTCTGCCCTGAAATTTCATCCAATGACAAGCCTGTTCTTATCCTAAAATGCAGATACGGAACATGCCAGTCATGTTGTTTAAGACCCTCTCTGGTCTACAGAATTATTACCTCTGCAGTCCTGGTCCCTGTCTCTAGCTTCCTCACTCCAGTTATTCTGCAGTACTTCGATATATGTGTTGTCTTCGCAAGCCTAGCCCCACGAAAACAGAAGCTACTTTTCTTTGTGATTACCATCATATCAAAGGTTTCTCACTTAAAGACCTGGGGCACATAAACCTTCATGAAACATTTAAGGCTAGTACAAGTAGGTAAGGCATTTGCTTGCCTTTTACAGGCTGACCCAGGTTTGTTTGTTTGATGCCAGGTTCGATCCCTGGCATCCCAAAAGGTTCCTCAATTACCATGAATGCTTTTTCTAATTTATAAAATTCAATACCTTTGTCTACCCAAGTAAGATCCTCAACAAATCTGGTGTGAAGGGCTGGAGTGATAGCACAGCGGTTAGAGATATTTGGCTTGTATGCAGCCAATCCGGGTTCGATTCCCCTGCATCTCATATGTTTCCCGCAAGCACCACCAGGAATGACCCCTGAGTGCTGGCAGAGCCAGGAGTAACCTAGCAGTTGCTTGAGCACTACTCTTGGCTCAGTGCTTGGGGTTGCTTCCTAGATATTCATTCCTTTGGTACCAAAACAAAATCCCCTGAGCACCAGCTGACATGGAACAAAACAAAACAAGTATCAATCCACAAAAATTGTGGAGCTCTGTGATAAAGCACTTTCCCTTGCATATGTGAAAACCTAGCAATGCAAAAGAAAAAAGAAGAAGGAAAAAAAGCAATATGTTTGGGGAGAATTTTTGGTTTTGTTTGGGGGGCCAGTCCCAGCAATGCCCAGGGGTTACTCCCCGTTTCTGCATTCAGGAATTATTCCCGGCAGTGCTCAGGGAATCATATGAGATTCTGGGGATCAGCCCTAGGTCTGCTCTGTGCAAGGCAAGTGTCCTTATCCTTGGTATATCTCTCTGGCCTCTGAAGAGAAATCTTATTTTTTTTTTAAACTTTATTGATGATTTGGTTGGTTTCTGGATCACATACATCAGTGCTCAAGGGTTACTCCTGGCTCTAAACTCAGAAATCATCCCTGGCATGGGAGAACATAAGGGGATGTCGGGGGATCGAACTGTGGTCTGTCCTAGGCTAGATCGAGGCAAGGCAGAGATGCCTTATTGCTTGCGCCATGGCTCCGGCCCCTTTGGATGAGAAATTTTAAAGAGGCTGAAGTGTTGTGTAGGGTAAAGTCCTGACAACACAAGGTCCTGGAGCACCACCAGAAGTAATCCTTGAGAACCAAATAAAAACAAAATAAAATAAAATAAAAAAAATGTCCCCAAACATATTGCTCTTATTTCCTTCCTTTCTCTTTCTTTTTTTTAGTTTGTTTTTGGGCCACACCCTGCAGCACTCAAGAGATTATTCCAGGCTCTGAGCTCAGAAATGATTCCTCCTGGCAGGTTCGGGGGTGGGGAGAACCACATGGCATTTCAGGGATCAAACCTGGGTCAGCTCCGTGCGAGGCAATGCCCTGCTGTGCCCAGTTTTAATATTTATTGGTAGAAATATATCTCAATATATATTTTTACTTATAAAAATCCTACCTTCTCTTAAGGGTTGAGTTTTGGTTTCATTTTTAGATTTGGGTCATACCCAGCAGTGCTCAGGGGACCATACAGGACAGGGGTCTTCAAACTTTTTAAAGTGGGGGCTGGATTACTGGTCCCTTAGAAAGCTGGAGGGTCGGACTATATGAGCTACTAATTCCTACTCCACAGCTGCACATATCTTATATAAATAAAATGAAAACCCTTTATAAATAAACAGATCACGCGCCAGTATTTCAATGGGAACTGTGGGCCTGCTTTGGCTAATGAGATGGTCAATGTCCGGTTCCATATTTGTCACTGCCAGCCGTAACAGGTAATGCAAGTGGGCATCAGTTAATCTTGATCTGGTTGGAGATTTCAGATGTTTCATTCTTGAAAAAGTCTGTTCACAGGCATAAGTGCTACCAAAGATGGTGACCATTTTGAGTGCATGGTTCCTGATATTTGGATAAACACTGAGTGTATATGCTGGCAGGTATCTTGGACAACCAAACAGCGCTCACTGCTGTGGGCCGGATCAGACTCCTCTGCGGGCCGCATGTGGCCCGTAGTTTTGAAGACCCCTGATATAGGATGTTGGGGATCGAACCCAAGTCAGCCATATGCAGGGCAAGTGACCACCTGCTGTACTATTGCTCCAGGCCCTTCCTACAGATTTTTTCATTCTGTATATTGAAGTTCTTTTGCTTCCAAGGTGAAATTAAACATAATTATCTAACATTTGATTCTTTATAGTTTCTTTAAGGTCTTAAAACTACTATTTTGAGGAACCAGGTATATTGTATCCCTTTATTATGACCCAAAATAATATTTTCACTTATCAAAAGCATCACCGAAAAAAAAGCTAGCCAGTTTAAATTACATGTTATGAAATACATGAGAAAAAGAAGTATCTGGGGGCTGGAAAGATAGCCGTGGGAGGTAGGGTGTTTGTCTTGCATGCAGAAGGATGTGGTTTGAAATCCCGGCATCCCAGATGGGTCCCCCCGAGCCACCAGGAGCGATTTCTGAGGCATAGAACCAGGAGGAACCCCTGTGCGCTGCGGTGTGACCCAAAAACCAAAACAGAAAAAGAAAAAAAGGGGCCCGGAGAGATAGCAAGGCGTTTGCCTTGCAAGCAGCCGATCCAGGACCAAAGGGTGGTTGGTTCGAATCCCAAAAAACAAACAAAAACACACAAAAAAAGAAAAAAGATAAAAAGAAATATCTGTTCACTATTATATATCTCTTGCTGTCAAAAAAAAGTCAGGTTGTTAGAGAAGCCTCAGTAAATTCTCTTTTTTTTTTTTTTTTTTTTTTTTTGGTTTTTGGGCCACACCCGGCGGGGCTCAGGTGGCTACTCCTGGCTGGTCTGCTCAGAAATAGCTCCTGGCAGGCACGGGGGACCATATGGACACCCGGATTCGAACCCAACCACCTTTGGTCCTGGATCGGCTGCTTTGCAAGGCAAACGCCGCTGTGCTATCTCTCCGGGCCCAAATTCTCTATTTTTAAATGTCTTAATCCACTTCCTCCTAGAGAGGATCTTGTAAATATTAAATCTGTGCTGTCTGTAGAAATAGTCCAAAAGCTTAAATAAGAACCCAAAAGGACAGTTCTTAGACTGCATTTTGTTTGCCTTGTTTTTCGGCCACACACAGCAGAACTCTGGGGTTACTCCTGGGTTCTGCACTCAGAAATCGCTCCTAGGCAGGCTTGATGGACCATATGGGATACCGTGAATACGAAACCTGAGGTCTGTCCCAGGTCAGCCGCGTGCAAGGCAAATGCCCTACCGCTGTGCTATTATCACTCTGGCCCCCCTAGACTGAATATTTTCACCTTAAAATCATGTCTAAATCTACACACATATGTATGAGATGCTGTATATTCAAGTTAGCATTTCAAGTAATACAAATACAATTAGTAGCCATTCAGCTAAGCATTATTCATGAAAATATTCTGCCCTTAGGGAAGGAAAAAATGTTAATGAAAGACTTTCATAGACATCAATATCAATGTCTTGTCTTTCTTTTTATAAAACTTTCTTTTCTTTCTTTCTTTCTTCTTTCTTTCTTTCTTTCCTTCCTTTCCTTCCTTCCTTCCTTCCTTCCTTCCTTTCTTTCTTTCTTTCCTTCTTTCTTTCCTTCCTTCCTTCCTTTCTTCCTTTCTTCCTTTCTTTCTTCCTTTATTTCTTCCTTCCTTCCTTCCTTCCTTCCTTCCTTCCTTTCTTTCTTTCTTTCTTTCTTTCTTTCTTCCTTCCTTCCTTTCTTTCTCCTTCCTTCCTTCCTTCCTTTCTTTTTCTTTCTTTTTCTTTCTTTCTCTCTCTCTTTCTCTCTCTTTCTTTCTTTCTTTCTTTCTTTCTTTCTTTCTTTCTTTCTTTCTTTCTTTCTTTCTTTCTTTCTTTCTTTCTTTCTTTCTTTCTTTCTTTCTTTCTTTCTTTCTTTCTTTCTTTCTCCTTCCTTCCTTCCTTCCTTCCTTTCTTTCTCTCTTTCTCTCCCTCTCCCTTTTCCTCTCCCTCTCTCTTTCTTTTTTGGTTGATAAGTTTCTGGCCCACACCCAGCGGCACTCAAGGGTTCCTCCTGGCTCTGAGCTCAGAAATAGTCCCGGCAGGTTGGGGAACCATATGGGATGCCGGGAATCGAACTGGTTCCCTCCTGGGTCAACCGCATTCAAGGCAAATGCGCTACCGCTGTGCTCTCTCTCCAGTCCCTCATCATTCTGTTCAATGCATGAACCCCAGCGAGCACTGACTGTCATCCAAGCTGTTCCATTTCCAGGCTTCTTTCTTTGGCCCCACCAAAGCCTCAGTTACTTAAGAACATCATCATCATTATCAAGGTCCACGGGCAGCGAACTGATTTCAAAGACAGGTCGGCTTACCTGATTGTCTAGTTTCAGCTGTCGCAGCCTCAAAGACTCATCATCGAAGTGACTGTATGACAAAGAGAAAAAAGTCTAGTGAAAACCCTGAAACCAAGTCAGCTTCCTCCTTTCCAAGCATCTGCTCCTTTAAGGCTGTTAATTCTGCCTTCGCCTGGCAGCGAAGTTTCTCAGGCTCTCTGCACTGAGTGCTGGCAGTCAAGTCAGTTGGTTGGTTTTTCTGGGCCAAACCTGGCAGTGCTCTGAGGTCACTCACTGCCAGTGGTGCCTGGGGAACCGGGTGGTGCCGGGGGGTCAAACCCAGGGTGCCCACTTGCAAAGCAAATGCTCTAGCTCTTAGAGCCATCTCCTAGAACCAGGTTTTGTAATTAATTTCCTAGAGAATACGGGCTTTTGGTTTTGGCATTTTGGCCATACCTGGAGGTGTTCAGAAATTACTGCTTTTTTCTCTACCCTCCCTTCCCCTTTCCTCTCTCCTTCCCTCCCTCCCTCTTTCTCTCTCATTCATTATTTTGGTTTTGGGTTTTAGGTTCCCAGTATCCCCTATGATCCCTGAGCCTGCCAGGAGCATCACCGGTGATGCTCAGGGGTTACTCCTTGCTATGTGCTCAGAAATCACTCCTGGCTTGGGAGACCATATGGGACGCTGGGGAATCGAACTGTGGTTCATCCTAGGCTAGTGCATGCAAGGCAGATGCCTTACCACTTGTGCCACCACTCTGGCTCCCCAGGAGTGATTTCTGAGTGCTGCCAGGTGTGACCCAAAAACAAAAAAAAAGGGGGGGGTGGGGAAATGTTGGACATACAACTACCATTCCCTTGTGGGGAGTGATAAAGATGGATGGGTTGTTGGGGCTTAGTGCTCAGGAATTATATGTGGGTGCCGGGGACTGGAATGAGGGCAAGTGGCTTCCACCCAATCTTTCTCTTCCCTTACCCTCCCCTCTCTCCTGTTCCCTCTAGCACATCTCTTAAGACCTTTAATCAGAGCAGAAACAGGATGTCTTAACCCCCTGTCTTGACTCCACTTACTTCATCAAGTCTGGGCAAGCCAAAGGCACGATTACACTCGCCACCTATAATCAAAGCACTCTAAGCTCAACACCAGAGGTGCGAAAAGATGCTCCATAAAGGTGATGTTTAGCCTTTGACACATCAAAAGCTGCACTCTCTGACCTCTTGTTTTAAATGATCACTAAGCGGGTGGGATCTGTTTGATGCTATGCCTGTTAAACCTGAACAGGATTCTTGCCTAAGCTGGAATTAAAGCTTACCGCAGTTGCATGGTCCCCATTCGTATTTGCTTCCCGCTGTTAATAAGAACCGAATCTGCTTAGCAAATTCGATATGAAGAAGAAATAATTTCCACAGGGTCAAGGCAATGAGAGGACCATATTTCCCTGTCATTCTTTTTATTTTTTATTTCATTATATTTTGTTTGACTGGGGGCGAGACACGGTGGTGCTCGGGTTACTCCTGGCTCTGTGCTCAGGAATTAGTCTGATGATGCTCAGGGGACCATAAGGGATACTGGAAATTGAACCTGCATTGGCCGTGTGTAAGGCAAATGCCCTACCCATTGTACTATCTCTCTGGAGCCCTCCCCCCCCTTTTTTTAAATGACTTTATTTTGGGGGCCAGAGAGATAGCATAAAGGTAGGGTGTTTGCCTTGCATGCAAAAGAATGGTGATTTGAACCGCAGCATCCCATATGGTCCCCCGAGCCTGCCAGGAGCGATTTCTGAGCGAAGAGCCAGGAGGAACCCCTGAGCGCTGCTGGGTGTGACCCAAAAACCAAAAAAAAGAAAAAAGAAAGAAAAGAAAAGAAAAGAGAAAGAAAGAAAGAAGGAAGGAAGGAAGGAAGGAAGGAAGGAAGGAAGGAAGGAAGGAAGGAAGGAAGGAAGGAAGGAAGGAAGGAAGGAAGGAAGGAAGGAAGGAAGGAAGGAAGAAGAAAGAAAGAAAGAAAGAAAGAAAGAAAGAAAGAAAGAAAGAAAGAAAGAAAGAAAGAAAGAAAGAAAGAAAGAAAGAAAGAAAGAAAGAAAGAAAGAAAGAAAGAAAGAAAGAAAGAAAGAAAGAAAGAAAGAAAAGAAAATGACTTTATTTGGGACCAGAGTGATATCACAGTGGTGGGGTGTCTGCCTTGCATGCTGCCGACACAGGACAGACCCAGGTTCAATCCCCAGAATTCCATATGGTTCCCCAAGCCTGGCAGGAGCAATTTCTGAGCACAGAGCAAGGAGTAACCCAAGTGTTGCTGGATGTGGCCCAAAATGCCTCCCTCAAAACATGACTGACTTGGGGCCGGCAAGGTGGCACTAGAGGTAAGGTGTCTGTCTTGCAAGCGCTAGCCAAGGAAGGACCACGGTTCGATCCCCCGGTGTCCCATATGGTCCTCCCAAGCCAGGGGCAATTTCTGAGCGCTTAGCCAGTAACCCCCCCAAAAAAATGACTGACTTTATTTAAACACAGTGATTTACAAGGTTCATAATACAGTTGTTAGTTGAGCTTTTATTACTCCCCCAGCTACAAAGTTGTTCACGACTGAATTTCAATCATGTAGTGTACAGCACCCTTCACCGTCTCTGTCATTTTTTTCTTAATAAACTTCCTGTTTGCTGAGAAGGAACTGCCGTCCCTAAACACTCGTCTTGAAGAACACGAGCACTGCAGTGCTGGCAGGGAAAATGCTCGGAGCTACACTCAGTTAAGTGCTCCAGTCTCCAGCCGGTGGCATACAAGTGTGTTCTCATATTGGGCCCCATCTACCCAGCTTTTTTTTTTTTTTTTGGTTTGTTTTTTGGGTCACACCAGCAACACCAAGGGGTTACTCTGACTCTACACTTAGAAATTGCTGCTGGCAGGCTCGGGGAACCATATGGGATGTGAGATTCGAACCCATCCTTCTGCATGCAAGGCAAATGCCCTTACCTTCATGCTATCTCTCCGGCCCCTACCCAGCATTTTTTTTTTTATGAAGACTAGGACATGTTCCTAATCTCTTGGCATTATTACCACTTACTTGTCTAACATGTAAAGGGTAAAAATCTGCTAAAGGTTCGGGACAGGAATGTGGCTCCACGGTAGATCAGTTGTCTTGTGTATGTGCAAGAGAACTTGGGTTCAACCCCCAGAAGCCAAAATAAACCATCAAATAAAAAAAAAATCAGGGGCCCAGATCTGCCTTGCGGTTCAATCCCCCAGTGTCCCATATGGTCCCCCAAGCCAGGAGTGATTTTTGAGCAGAGTCAAAACCTCTGAGCATCACCAGGTATGGCCCAAAAACAAAAAAATAAAATAAAATAAAATTAAAATATGTATATATATATATATATTTATATATATCAGGCTGGTAAGATAATACAGTGGCCAGTGTGCTTGCTTGCCATGCCAGCCGTCAACTAGGGTTCAATTCCAGCACCTTAATGTAGCCCCTGACTCCAAAAGTGATCCCTGAGAGCAGAGCTAGAAGTAAGCTCTGAACACCACCAGAAGTGGCCCCAAAACCAAATGAAAACCTGCTACAAAAACCTCTATTCTAGGAACTAAAGAGAGAGTACAGTGGGTAGGGCATTGCCTTGCATGCAGTGACCTGGGTTTGATCTCTGGATTGCAAACGGATCCCCAAACACTACCAGGAATAAATCTTAAGTTCAGAGGCAGGAGAAATCCCTGAGCTGAGTATGCCCCCCACCCAAAAAAATAAATAAAAAAAACCCAAGAAGCAAATAACACTCGATTCTATTGCTCCTATGACACCTGCACTATATACACATTTTTAAGAATCACTAATTGCTACTCAGGGTATAAGTGGGGGCAATTCCTTGCTTCCTGAGCCTGGCTTTTCTCTCTTTCAATAAGGCTGTTGATAAACCTGTTAATAAAATCACTAGATATACTGAAAACAAGGCATGCATCTACAAAGAAAGGATAGTGACATCTGATCTAATAATACAACACTGTGCATCAATGGAAATGAATTTCACAAACTTGACTTTATGAATTGACTAGAAGCATAAGTAAACAAGAGGAAAATTACATCACATTTAGATTTCCTGTCATATGAAATTTAAATCATGACAAATTAGAGTACTTATAGAAAAGAGGGTAAGACGAGAATAAAGAAGAAGAAAATAATATTAACAACAACAGGGGCCAAAGAGATAGCATGGAGGTAAGGCGTTTGCATGCAGAGGTCATTGGTTTGAATCCTGGCATCCCATATGGTCCCCTGAGCCTGCCAGAAGCGATTTCTGTGCTTAGAGCCAGGAGGAACCCCTGAACACTGCCAGGCGTGACCCAAAAACCAAAACAACAACAACAAAAAGTCCAAGCACAGCGTACACATTTTAGGCCACCCTTTTGGGGGGATGTTGGGGCTACATGAGGGTCTATGCACAGGGTCTATTCCTGGCTCTGTGTAAGGAGCATCCTGCAGCGTCAGGAATCAAACCAGGGTCAGGGCCAAGGTGACCACAGGAAAAGCAAGTGCCTTATCTCCTGGCCCTTCTCCCTGGCCAGTTCATCTTGGACGGAGTGCCAAGGTCACTCCATGAAGAAAGGACAGTCTCTTTAACAAGAGCCAATGGACAACAAGCTGTCCACATGCCAAATGATAAAACTGGACCTTTCTCTAACATCATACACAGAAGCAAATCAAAGACCTCAATGTAATCGCTAAAACTCTAAAATTATCTGAAGCAAATTAAAAATAACAACTTCAGGGCCTGGAGTGATAGCACATCGGTAGGGCATTTGCCTGGCACATAGCCAACACAGGACAGTCCCTGGTTCTAATCCAACATCTCATATGGTCCCTGAGCTGCCAGGAGTAACCCCTGAGCACCGCCAGGTGTGACACAAACAGCAAAAAAACAAAAAACAAAAAAAACTAAAACTTCATTACGTAAGATTTGGTGACAGATTGTTAGATGTATCATGAAAAGCATAAGCTACCAGACAGATACATGGAACTTCATCAAAATTTAAAATAATGCAGGGAGCGAGAGAGAGAGAGAGAGGGAGAGAGAGAGAGAGAGAGAGAGAGAGAGGAGAGAGAGAGAGAGAGGAGAGGAGAGAGAGAGAGAGAGAGAGAGAGAGAGAGAGAAGAGAGAGAGAGAGGAGAGAGAGGAGAGAGAGGAGAGTGAGAGAGGAGAGAGAGAGAGAGAAGATCAAGGTGTGCACATGCCTGGCACAGGTAACCTGGAAACCTTCTGGATTAAGACTCAAACAACAGGGTCTGCGAGCACCACATGGGCAGAGCAACAAGCTGAAAGTAACCCCTGAGCATCAATAGGTATGATGGAAAAATAATATATATATATATATATATATATATATAAATAAAAGTGTTGGTGAGGATATAGAGAAATCATAATCTTTTAGGCCACTTGTGAGAATATACAATGGTGCAAGATCCTTTGAAAAACAGTCAAACGGTTCCAATGATTAAACATTAAAGTTACCATGTGACCCAGAAATTCCATCCCAGGTTTACCCAGAAGAGATGAGAACACATTAACCATGCAACAATGGTGAACTTTTTTTTCTTAAAGTATTTTCATTTAGTTGAAGGAATCTGGTGGGGGTGGTGGGGAGGACGACAGATTTGCTATTTTTGGTTTGGAGGCCACATCTCACAGCACTCAGGGGCTGCACATGCAAGGCAAGTGCCTGAATCCCTATACCTTATCTCTTTGGGCCTCAATAAAGGACTTTTGAAATAATGCATACGTTATTTAAAAAATACATATTGGGGGCCGGAGCAGTGGCACAAGCGGTTGGGTGTTTGCCTTGCACACGCTAACCTAGGACAGACCGAGGTTCAATCCCATGGTGTCCCATATGGTCCCCCAAGCTGGGAGTGATTTCTGAGCACATAGCCAGAAGTAACCCCTGAGCATCACTGGGTATGGCCCAAAAGCAAAAAAAAAAAAAAAAAAAAAAAAAATGTGTATGTATATATAATAAAGGGTTTATTTAGCATATATATCTATGCTAAATAAACCCTTTATATATAAATTTTTTTCTTGGGAGTTTTTCTACATGATTATAAAAATGAAACATGCCCACTATATAAATTTTGTAAAAACGTATACACTGGCCATGTATGGCTCCTGTGGTGGAGGCTTTGAGTTCTGTTGTGAATCCTGGGATTGACCTCTAGACTCCAGCATTTCCAGGCGTGGCACCCATGACTGCAAAAATATGTATAAAATAACTACATAAATACATAATTCTACAGCTTGAAATGATCACTAGTAGCACTGGAGCAAATGTCCCTCCAGATATTTGCCTATGTTTTTTGTTTTAGGGCCACTCCTGGCAGTACTCGAGGATTACTCCTGACTCTGCGCTCAGAATTCGCTCCTGGCAGGCTCGGGGAATCATATGGAATGCCATTGCTCAAACTCAAGTCGGCCACATGCAAGGCAAACTCCCTACACACTGTACTTTTCCAGCCCTTGCCTAGATTTTTATGCATTTCAAATAATAGTTATAATTTAAATGGCTAGATAATCTCTATCATACTGACAACACAAAATAGTTTTTGTTTTTTTTTTGGGGGGGGGGTTGGGCCACACCCAGTGAACTCAGGGGTTACTTCTGGCTATGCGCTCAGAAATCGCTCCTGAGACCAAATGCAGAGCAGGCTTGGAGCGCACTGTCAGGCGCACAGCTCTGCAGCGGGGCAAACGCCTCGTTGCCTGCAGCCTGGCCAGCTGTCCCCGCATTGTCCCTGGATCCCATCGCAGAGATCCGGGGTGAGCGTCTCAGATGGGTTCACAGCTGTGATTGTGATGTCAACAGTCCCAGAAGCCTGATCGCCACATGTTCCTGGCAAAGAATACCTTGGTGAAGAGACAGAGCTTGGTGACAAGAGGAGCCTTTGAAAAATAAAACGAGGGGCCGGAGAGATAGCATGGAGGTAAGGCGTTTGCTTTTCATGCAAAAGGTCATCGGTTCAAATCCCGGCGTCCCATATGGTCCCCTGTGCCTGCCAGGAGCAATTTCTGATTGGAGCCAGGAGTAACCCCTAAGCACTGCAGGGTATAACCCT